>NW_028317958.1:3560000-3875000 GCF_062004578.1 Staurois parvus | reverse complement strand
GGATTGCTCCCTCAGTCTGCACATCACATCCGTCCTTCCAACACACGTGGTCTGGTCGGTCAGTGTGGTTACTCAGAAAGGAAGTCTGGTTAGTCAGATTGACAGTTATACCTCCCTCGCAGGTGGTAGTCCCAACAAACTTGTTACCTGTGCCAAAGCTGATGTTAAAGCACACCTGAGGGCTGCCTAGCTGTCCAGTTACCCATAATGGACTGACGAGGGTCCTACAGGAGCTAGAGCTAATATTGGTGCTGAAACTGATGTTACCTGCTAAAAATGTGTCATTAAGTTCTACCGATAAATGTCTACGTGGGGGCTGACCAGGGGTCCCTTGCTTTTTCATGCCGACGCGGATGTCATATAGGGCATGAACAGCGGCCATTGCGGACATGTGATGACTGGGTGGGGGCTTAGAGCATACCCAACAGTTGGTTTTGTTGGCGGTTCTGGCTAAACGCAGGTGCATTTTAAATAAAAGGTTGGGGTATCTGCCGTCTTTTCCTCCGTTCACACACATGTATGACATACAAACAAAAAGAAAAAGGAAAATGACACCCCTCATTCTCTGGTGTAGCTGAAAAGCTTCTTGCAGTGGCTTGCGTGCACCCAGTTGTCTCGTCCCTCGATTTTGAGTGAGGTAGGTGTCGTCAGCTGGACTTGGTATGGTCCGGTGAACCGTGGCTCGAGTCCGGTTCTTTGATGTTTCTTTAGGACGACCCAATCACCTGGCTCAATAGAAAGAACACCTGTTATTGTATTTGGATCGGGGAGCGATTCGCGAACCCGATGGTGTATCTTCTGCAGCTCCCGTTGCAGAGATTGCACATAACCTGTAAGCTGTGAATGCAAAGATGACAACTGTTGAGGAAAGTACAACCCTGTTTTGGGAGGTCCCCCAAACAACACCTCGTAGGGTGACAGCCCATGTGGTTGCCGAGGGGCATTCCGGATGGAATAGGGGGCAATGGGGAGACACTCAGGCCAAGGTTTTTGGGTATCGGAAGACGTTCAACCTTACCGCTACTCTCGGGGTGATATGGGGTGTGTCGCCGCTGACTCCAGTTCCACCAAAGAGATGCAGTCGTGTCCTTTGGAAGAGAGATTAGTAGTGGACAAAGAAGACATGTTAGCAGAAGAGGTGTTAGTATTGTTAGTCGTGTTGCAAAATTCAGCACTGTCATTGTTGTCCTCCCCCCCCTTCTCATCTTCCGACACAGGAAGAAGAGAAGCTGGGTTAAGAATAGTGCATCGTTTGATAGTGAGGTTAGTAGGGGTTAGGAGGGTTTTCCCCTGAGAGGGGTACCTTGCCTTGGATGTCCTGTTTTCGCAGGACCGTTCTTGCTGCACCGGTGTCAGTGAGGCAAGGGAGGGGATATTTTAATTCCTCTAGAAAAAGATGGATCTGGGCCGACACCGATTTGTCAACTTCCTATGAGAATTCATAGGAGTTACTTACCATGGTGGTCATAGGGGCGGAGGACTCATCAGGAATGAACTGCCACCGACCTTTAGGTAATTGGGGACAGCTCCTCCTCATGTGCCCCGTTTGGTGGCACTGGAAGCACCTGGGTGGGGGCCTATCCTTCCTGTGACCCAGATCCCTTGGTTTTTCGTGTGGGGTCTGGGACATAAGAACTTTGGCCTTGTCTTGTTTTCTTCTATCCATTTCCCTCTCTATTGCCGCAAGAGTGGAAAGGATAGCAGGGATAGACATCTCATTATATTCGGGTCGGGCCAGAACCAGCCTTTCCCGAATTTTAATATTGATGCCTTCCAAAAATTTGGCCCGCAACAGAATGTGCGTCGCGGTCACCTTTACCCCTTCAGTTGGAGCATCAGGTCCAACTTCCAGATCTGCATCCAGTGCCGTCTGCTTGAGACGGCGCCAGAAGCAGGCGCTTTCCTCATTAGGACCCTGGGTGAGCTTCATCATGTCCGTAGTAGAGGTAGCACCATACATTTCTGGAAGCTTTGCCTTTAGCTGTGTACAGAACTCTTTGCCCCCTGAAGTCATCTCCTCATGCGTGGTTATAGAGCACCCTGCAATCACTGTACTGGCCACTTCCATGCCCACCTTTGCCCGTAGGATCTGTGCACAATCTGACCCGCTCATACCATAGCTGAACTGGTTTTGTCCAAACATTCGAGCAAATCCTCTCGGATTGACTCGATAGTCCGGGAGCTCAGCCAGAATAGTGCGGATCTCTGCCGGGGTGAAAGGGACATGCCAAACTACCCGTTCCCCTAAAGTCCGTTCCCCCCGTGCATTGGGAGGACCTTCAAATTGCTGCACCCTGACTGGATAGGCCTCGGTCCGGGAAGAGTGCAAGGGCTGGCCCAGCTTCATCGGTGGGCTTAGATTAACCACCTCGCTTACTGCACCTTCAGGTTTGAGGTCCCTCAGATCAGGGTATAGCTGGGGGGCAGGGGTCTGATCAGTGGTTCGTAGCGCTTTGATGCAATCCGCCCTGTTTTTTTAACCGGGTGTCTATTCCCCTTGATTCACAGATAGTCTGCAAATCGGTTGTTGAGTAGGCTTCATAGTTGGAAACAGAAGGAGCTGGGGTGAAGCAGGGAGAAGGGAGAGGTAGAGGCAGAGGCTGAGGCATAGAGACAGAAGACACAGAAGGTATGTCAAGAGTGACGTCACTAACAGAAGAGACAGGTGCAGTTATACTTATCTCAGCCACTGTTGGTTGTTGGGGAACCCCAGCAGACCCTGATCCTGCCTGCCTTAGTAGAGTCAGCCCTGAAAGAGCTTCCTCCACCTCTGACACCGGATCTTCCTGTTTTATTCCCTCTGGAGGCCAGGTATACATCACCTGGTTCTTCCGGACAGACACCAGTTTATGTATGCCCTGCTTCCCTAATCGGATTGACCTGTGAAGCCATAGCTGTGCGATCTCTAGTTCTGACGCCTGCATCCGTGGTTCAAATTCAGAGATGAATTTTTCCCACCTCCATGCGTCAAATGTACCTTCCCGGGGAATTTCCCATCTGGTACCCTTCGACCATTTATTCCACCTTTTGAGGGGTTCTGTAGACTTCCCCCCCAAACTCACCTTCATCAGTTGTGCAGCTGTCCTTACCCTGAAGAGGGCTGCTTCCCCCTCTCTCTTCATGGACTGACTACTGCCCATCGTGACTAGTCACTGGTATATATCCCGCGTCCGGGTACCTGTTTACCCCCTGGAGCACTCGGTGGGATCCTACCGAGAGGCCTGATTCCACCACTTTCCCAGCACAGCGTAATTTATGTGATACTTATCGATCACCCGAAGCGCATCAAGTGGCGGTCAGACTGAGAGCACACCTCCCACTCCCACAGCGCAATTTGTGTGATCCTGACCACCCGAAGTGTTTGTGGTGACCAGGCTAAGTGTTACTTCCCTGGACCGCCCACTCCCACAGCGTAATTTATGTGGTTCTCATCACCCACTGTGTTTGGCAGGCCACACCACACAATGATGAAAGTGGCTTTTCTCTCCCTGCACACAGTAGCTAACACAAGTCAAAACAAAAAGAGGGGTTCTTGGATGTTACTTAGGGGTCACTGGTTGGGCAGAAACCTACTAACTGACCTTTAGGAAATTTGTGTAAAGAAAAAACTTTCCTAATACACACAGAAAAACCCTTTTCAACCTGAAAAACTGTTAAAAAGGACAAAGTGGATCCTTATGAAAAACACGGGACGTTTCACAGTAAAACAATTACACAGAGGTAAACCGAAAAACTGCGCCAAAAGTAACCTTGTTGCTGACGCAAAAATCACTCCTACCTGGCTCGCCAAACTGTCTTGGAAATTCGCTTTAACGAATTTCTCCTTACCGTGAGTACTCGCAGTTGGATGTGCAGAAATCCCCCATAAAGCTGTGCGAATCCCGCTTACCACGACTGCAGCTAAACTACACGATTCCTGCCCATCCAAATACTTTGGTTCTGTTGAATTGTGGGAGAATTGGAGCTCCGTTACCCTAGAATGATCACACGACACTCTAAGGCTGGTTGCAATCCACATAAGGGCTGATTTTAGACCCAGCTCTCTGTTTTATTCAAAATACACACATGCCCCCCACATGAATAAAGTCAATCCCCTCCCACCGAACAATGCAATGGGGATTGCCTATACAGAGGATGTACATTCCAATTGGAGCATAGCCTTTGCTATTATCTATCACTGGTCCTCCCCCATGAGTCTTCTGAGGTCAGCAGACTTCCTCCCCTTCCCCCCTATGAGCCATCTGAGGTCATATTTCCTGTCCTACTAGCTTCTATTGGTATGTAAAATTCTCTGCACAAGCACTCCCTAAAAATATCAGTCTGTACCTGGATGGGCCCGATACGATCTTTATTAAAACACATCCATCCGAGATACAGTTCAGATTAGTAATGGGTTGTAAGATATGCATAAGCCTACACACGGAGTTCACACCGCTTGCGCATTGCGTTATGAAGCCCATGTGGTACCATGCTGCTGATATGTGGATACAGGCCCACGGTCTACTGACAGCAGCATTCGCATGGAATGCCGTGGTGGTATACACGCCGGTCTATAAGCGCAGATCTGCCATCTCATCCATTACCAAGCTGAGTACTGTAATACATACATTGTACATGCGCATGGCCCAATTGCAGCCTTCAGAGCTTTAATTAAGCCACACGAGAGACATATGAATAACACGAATATATGACACATTTAAAGTTCGACCAATAATACAAAATTTCCATGACAAACACTGTACCCATATGAATTTTTTAGCATTTTTTTGAGACAGATAAAAATTTATTTTGGTGGTATTTATTCACTGGGATTTTTTTTCTGCTATATAAATGAAAAAGTCCAGAAATTTTGAAAAAAAAGTGTTTTTCTTATAAAATTTTGCAAATAAATAATCTTTCATCATACATCTTGGCCAATATTTATTCAGTTATCTTTTTAGTAAAAAAAAAATAGCCCAAATTAGTTTATAACCAAAAATTATAATTTTTCAAAACATTCTTTTACATTTTTATTTTATTTTTTTATATTATTATTTATGTTTTTTTTAACATACTGTCACCCTAGCAGTACAGGGTCACCATAGTGACCCTGTACTACTAGTGGGGGGTGACGAAGATTTTTTTTCTTTTTTTACACTGATTGCTTTTACACCCATAAAGGCTGTAAAAGAAATCATTTCTCCTTCTCTCTGGCTGCATTCTTGCAACCATTGAGAAATACTGTGAGCACTGTGATTGGTCACAGCTTGTCACATGGTACAAGGCTGTTGTCAATATCCTTGTACCATGTGACCTCTGTGATCATTCACAGATTTCATAAGTAGTAAGCAATGATGTGAGGACGTGACATCTTGCTTACTACTATTCATGTGATCGCTGATTGGCCAATCAGTGATCACATGATCGGGACCTCACACAGAGGTCCCGTACAGTGATTGGACACAGCGGGCACTGGATCGTGGTGCCGCGCATTCCCAGGGAGTGTGCACAGGCAGTGAATGCGGAGGCCATTTATAAACGACCACCCACTCCAGCACTGCTCCCGTCCGGCCGTTTATGTACATGGGCCGGTTGGGAAGTGGTTAAACAAAACACTGTGCGTTTTTGGGTCAATAGACTTCCATAGACATGCGTCCAAAAATGTGTTTTTCTGCCTCCTTGTAATGTCCTCGGTGAGATCCTGACCATCTCCTTTCCCTCTCATTTCAGTTTGTTTGGAATGAGCAGTGCACATTAGTTGCAGTCATGTGCATTGCTCTATGCACAGTACACACCCCATAGTTCATAGCCCATCTCAGGAGTAAGCAAGAGAGGGTGGCTATGTTCTAACATAGATGGGACCATAGACAACAAACGTAGCCACCCTCTATTAGGAAGTCAGATCACAGCAGCAAAAAAAAAAAAGGAATTTGGAGATCTGGAGGCAGCTGAGAAAGACAGAAGGGACTTGTTTTAGTAAATCTGAATTATATTCACCTCTGATCCAGCAATGCGCTGCCTTGGAGCTCCCTGCCTGACCGCTGACACCTTTGGGTGGCAGCTTCTGGGTCCCCAACACCAGCTCTCATTGGCTGGATGGGGATGACATCACTCCCACGAATGTGCGGAAGTTCTGTCAAATTTGGCATTGCCAAATTTGTACAGTGAGCTGTGTCTGCACGGGGTGAACAGGCACCCACTCAGGGGCGTATTTGCCACAAGGCTAACAAGGCATTTGTCTAGGGCGGCATTTTTCAGGGGGGCAGCACCGTCACCCAGAAGAAGGGATGGAAGAAGGGATACACGCAGCATGGGGACCAGGTGGGATCCAAGAGAGACTGTGGGCTGCTTGATGGTGTATGCAGAGCCTGATTCTCGTTCTCAGGGATGTCCGGAGCTGCAAAGGTGAGTGTCTTTCTCTCTAGCGCTGGTGGTGGTGGTGGGGGGTATGGTTTGCCAGATTTGTACAGTGAGCTGCGCCTGCATGACTCACAGTACAGGGGTGGACAGGCACCCAATCAGGGGCATATTTACCACAAGGCAAACAAGGCATTTCCCTGGGGCGGCATTTTTCAGGGGGGGCAGCACTGCCACCCAGAAGATGGGAAGGAAGAAGGGACACACGCAGCATGGGGACCAGGTGGGGTCCAAGAGAGACTGTGGGCAGCTTGACAGTGTATGCAGAGCCTGATTCTCGTTTCCAGGGATGTCTGGAGCTGCGAAGGTGAGTGTCTTTCTCTCTAGTGCCAGTGGTGGTGGTGGTGGTGGGGGGGTTTGCCGGCGTATGGGGGGAGGTGGTAGTGGAAGCCTCTCTTGGGGGGGCAGGAGTGTTGTTGGTCAATGTCAGGCTTTCCATGCGGGAAAGGGGGGGGGATTTTTGTGTTGCCTAGGGCAGCACAAAACCTAAATATGCCACTGCACCCAATGGCTCCCATTGCTGTCTCAGCCAATGAGAAGAGGGAGTCCTGGGATAGCTGAGACTCCAGTGCACATGGCTGGATGGAGAGGGGGCTTAGGTGAGTATTAGGGGGTCTGGGGGGATGCTGCACACAGAAGGTTTTTTACTTTCTTACATAGAATGCAGGAAGGTAAAAGAACGTCAGCCTTTACAACCACTCTAGGTAGTGGATGTGTCTGGATCAGGGGCGGACTGACCATTTGGAAACACGGGCACTGCCCGAGGGCCCGGGGTCAGTAGGGGGCCCCATGAGATGCCCCTGGTACCTTTTCCATAGGCTTTTTTGAGTTTGGGCAAGGACACAGGGGCCCCATGATCCCCTATTGCCCGGGGGCCCCATGAGTTGTCAGTCTGCCTCTGGTCTGGATTATTGATGGAGAATAAGCCTGGGTTCACATATATGCAGTGCGGTATATCGCAACCACACCGCATTCCTGTGCAAATCACATGCGATTTGTGTGCGGTGCGATTGGAGCCGTACATTTTGTTTGGCTCTAATTGCACCGCACCAAAAATGTGCAGGACCCTTTTTTTGGTCCGCACTAGAATCGGATCACACCTATGCGATCCGATTCTGCCCATTGCACCGCGTTTTGCGGACCGCTTTCAGAGTGTTGTTAACTTAACATACACATCCGCAGCGGTTCGCATGAACGGGGGGCGATTCTGATGCGGTATGGAATTCCCACAGAAAACGCTGCAAATTCCACACCTCATCAGTGTGAACCAGGGCTTAGGGTATCAATTAGTGACACCTTAAGAATACATATTTGATGTTTTGTTTTTTAGCCAGCGTTTTGTGTCACTTTAATCTTACTGATGTATTTTACATGGCTGGAGTTCATTGATTTTCATGGTGTTGATCATGTGACCTGTGCAGCAACATGACAGCGGTAGCGTGCTGGGCAAACACCATCATTCACATGTGCCTGGGGCAACATCAATTGTGAATACGGCCCGGGCCTGAGTGACAGGGATAACATTCCTGAGCCATGATGATGAGAAGAGGCGATGTCTTGGCTGTACAGCCGGGATTTATGTGCAGAAGACGTGACATTCGCTCAGGACGCGGACAGTGAAGGAGTCTGGCCTCCTGAGAGAGATGGCTCTTGAAGAAGGGAGGTCAGCAAGGATCACACTGAATTAAAACAACCTGTTCTCAGCACACGGCACAGAAAAGAATGAGGAGTGAAGGGTACAGTAAACATGGCTCTGTTCTACCGCATGGTGATGGAAAGTGGGAGCACTTTAGGCCTCATTCACACAGGGCGATTTTGCAGCCACTGGTTCGCACTGATGCGGTGTGGAAATCGCAGCGTTTTCTGTGCGAATTCCACACCACATCAGAATCGCACCCCGTTCATGCGAACCGCTGAGTGTGTGTATGTTAAGTTAACAACACCCCGAAAGTGAAAACGCAGCGCGATGCGCAGAATTGGATCGCATAGGTGTGAAGAACCATGCGATCCGATTCTAGTGCGGACCAAAAAAAGGGGTCCTGCACGTTTTTGGTGCAGGTGTGGTGCGATTAGAGCCATACAAAATGTATAGCTCGAATCGCACCGCAGACAAATCGCATGTGATTTGCACAGGAGTGCGGTACAGTTCCTGTGCGAATCACATGCGATATGCCGCACCACATATATGTGAACCCAGGCTGAGGGGTGTCAGGTGTTTTTATTTTTTTACAGCTTCCAAATGGCCCTCCATGTTATCCTATGTGTCCATGCACACATACATTTTTAGAAGCTTTTAGTAGCGTTTTATCTGCAGGAAAAAAACCCAGGGCCAGTGCACCCCGCTGCAGCAGCGCTTGGGCAGAAAAAAAACGTTTGACGTGTGTAAAAGCGTCTAAACGCATGTTAATGCTAGGAGCTTTTAGCGCTTGAGGATTAATTGATTTCAATGGCTAGTAATAATTTATGAAATGAATGAACGCCGAAGAGCTTGACGCCTGTAAATGCACCTAAGCAGTAGACTGGCCCTTTGTTTAGAAAGTTTGGGGACCCTTGCCTTAGACGAGCATAGTGTAGATCCCATTATGGCCCCAATGCATTAATAAAGTGGTAATAACCCCCCTGGTGCTATTCCCGAGTGTAGCTCGGGGTTAACTTTCAGTACCAGAAGCGGTAATCCCGAGCTACACTAGGGATTACACTGCAGCGTTGCTCTGGGATCCTTTCTGCACTTACCTTGTCCTGCGGTCCCACGATGCCCCCCCTGCTGCGTCCCCTGCCATCTACTCCGGCCGATGCCAGCATCTGTCTTCCAGGTTCCATTACCTGTAAGCGTCGGTACATACGGGACGTACGGGGACGGAACCGGCAGGAAATTCAAAAATTTTTAAATTTGACATTCACTAAATACACTAAAATCTCATAGTAAAACATTACTGTATCAAAGCATTTCACATACATTTTGTCCCGAGTGCTTTGTCCTGTGCCCTGCCTGCATTTTTACTGTTCTTTCTGCCTGGAAACTGAGAAATGTCCATGGCCTCCAAAAAGCGTCCCTTTAGGTCAAAAGCGGTTTTAGACCGGCTAGAGAACAGCGATAGTAAATCAGAACCACTTGCAGAATTGAGTGATAATGATTCGTGGGAAAATTTGTCATCAGACACTGAAAACGATTTTGCGACTTTGCTCAGTGATGTGCGAACTTGGCGCTATATTTCAAATTTCAGTGTTTTTGGTTTGATTATATTATTGAATTACATTTATTATTATTATATTATTATTTTTTATAATTATTTATTATATTATAATTTATGTTTTCATGTTTCAAATGTTATCCTACCCGCGATGTTTACTAGACTCTTGTTCGGACAGATTTCAGTGAGTTATTCCTAAAAATTACAGGCCTACAATAAAAAAACTACATATTTCCATGCAAAAAAATGTACCGCTTTGAGCACAGAAATATGGACATAATCAGACCACTAGGGAGGTTAAGGGTCGGTTCACACCAAAATGTGGTGTGGGAATAACCCACAGAACAGATAAACACATTGCCCTTGTGAGTCGCATGCAAGTGCCAATGAATTGATAATGACACCCCAAATGCTGCATATGCATCCACCATATCACATGACACAGTAGAATCCTCCAGTTTGGCACAGCGCGTTCTGAAAAAAGTGGTGCTTTTCTGCATTCCTGTGCATTTTACAGCCCATTCAAATGAATAGGCTGTCAAAACCTCACCGCATGGGAATGACTGTGTTCCAGTGGGAACCACCTCTATACGTATTTTATTTCTCCAAATTTTCTAAAAACTTTCAGGGTCATGAAAACTCCTAATTTTACCACTTCAGTTCTCAATCATGAGTACTAGTATCTCTTAAGTCACTGAAAAAGGTGATCTGTGTCAAGAATGTTTTACAGTAAATCTGCCATGAGAGAAATAAGACATTGCTGACATCTGTCTCTGAAAATGCTACTTAACTGGCTGTCATGCTCTTTGGATTCACTGATGTCTAAATCACAGGCATAGTTACAAAGTTAATCAGGTCGTCCAAGTCCAAGGAGTTCAAGTAGCAGAAAAAAACAGGTATGTAGATCGGCATGTACTTTGACGTTACTTGCTCTGGGTGAGTGATCCAGATAGTACTAAAGCCAGAGAACTATTTTTTTTGGAACTGCACTGATGTTATGTTACTAGTTTAGATGTAATTAGAGCTTCACTGAGTTCTTACTTGTGAAAATTTTATATAACCGATATTATTGCTACACAGTTTAATGCTATTAAAAATCACTTTTCCATTTCATCTTTATTTCATATAATTAAATAAAAATGGCAAAATAACTCAAACAATGCCAACTGTGACAATGCTGGGGGCATGACTCCGATCACTGCTATTCCCAGAAGTCTCTGTTTGTGAGCCTTTAATCTCTACTAGTATAGTGGCAGAGGGTACCGCAGGTCCGGAGGAACGGCAAGATGCAGGATTTCTCTTTTAAAAATATTAGGCCTGATTGCATGATTATAGCAGCACAACCGCTTTCTCTTCTCCCACCTCTGCTCCTCTCTTCTCGTTTTCCCTCTTCTCTTCAGCACTCCTTTCATAGTCAGGGTTTGTCTTTTCACTTGCTTTCTCCCCTGTCCCTCTCCTTCCTCTCCCCCCTCTCCCCCCTCTTCTCTCCTCTTCCTCCTCTTCTCTCCTTTCCCTTCTCCACTTTTTTGCTCTTCCTTCCCTTCCCCTCTCCTCCTCTATTATCCCCAGTTCTCTGCTTGACAACTCTTCTCACTCAGCCCTACTCCTCTCCCTTCATTTACCTTCCTCTTCATTCTATTCCCTCCTACTCTCTTCTCCTATCCTTTTTTCTGACCTGCCCCCTTCTGTTCTTTTCTCTCGTCCCTTCTCCCCTCTTTCCTCCCATCCCCACATTTCTCCTCTCCTTTCCTTTCTTCTCCCCTCCCAGTATATCTGCCCTCTTCTGTTATCTCTCCTCCCATTACTACTCCACTGCCTTTCCTCATCTCTTCTACCATCTCCACTCATCGTTCTTTCCTTTCCTCTCCCTCTTCTCTTTCCTACCCTCTTCTCCTATCCGATTGTCCTCCCCTCACATCTCACCTTCCCCTTCCTCCTTTTCCTGATCTCTCCTCGTCCTCATCCCTCATGTTCTCTCTCAGCCCTACTCTTCTCCCTTACCTTCCTTGCCACTTCCTTCTATTCTCTCGTAACCTCATCTCCTTTCCATTCCCCTTCCAATTTTTTCTCCCCTCCTCTTTTCTCTCCTTTTCTCTTTTCTTATATTTTCTCTTATCCCCAAGTTGCTCTCTTCCTTCCCTACCCTTCCTCACCCCTCCTCTTACATACATCCCATCCCTCATCTCCTCTCCCAGCTCTACTCTTCTCCCTCTTTTCTCTTCTACCCTCTTCCCCTATCCTGTTCTTCTCATTGCCCCCCCCCCCCCCCCCCCCCCACACACACACACACACATTTCCTCCTCTCTCTTCCTCCCCCCTTTCATTCTCTCCTATTTCCCCTTCCCGTCTTTTCTTCTCTCCTCTCCCCTCTTTTCTCTGGTCCCCAAGTTGTTCTCTCCCTTCCCCTCCTCTCCCCTCTCATCTCCACTCCCAGCACTACTCCTTTCTTTTCTCTTCTACCCACTTCTCCTATCCTATTCTACTCCCCTCTCTTCCCCCCATCTTCTCTGTCTGTCCTACACCTTTCCTTTACCTTTCTTTCCCCTTCCTTCCATTCTCTCCTACCCTCCTTTCTTCTCCCATTACCCCTTCCTCTTTTTTCCCTTCCTCTTCTCCCCTCTCTTCTCTGGTCCCCAAATTGTTCTCTCCCTTCCCATGCTCTCCTCTCTCCTACTCTTATATCCTCCCTTATCTCCTCCCCCAGTTCTCCTCCTCTCCCTCCCTTCTTCCTATTCTCTCTCCTACCCTGTTCTCCTCTCCTATTCTCCTCCCCTTTTTCTCCTCCTCCCCCACATCCCCCCCTTTGCCTTTTCTTGTCACTTCCCTTCTTCTCCTCTCATCTTCTCAGGATATCTTCCCTCCACTTCCCTCATCTCCTACTTTTCACCCTTCTGTTCCATCTCCCTACTTTCTCTCCTACTCTCATTTCCTTTCCTTTTCTCTCTTATTCCCTGTGTTCCTCTCCTCTCTCTTCCTAGTGTTATGCAGACCCCCTGACTGGTCCCACAGTTTTGTCCCAGGTTCTATTCACTTCTGGGTCTCCAGGCAGCCAGGTACACAACACTTGCACTGTTCCTCACAATAACCAGGCAGTGGATGTCTTTTTAGGCTTTATTGCTGGTTAAACTTGGATGGGGTGCAGGGAAGCTATGGGATACTCCAGAATTTAGTGCACAAAATATTTGGAGGACTTGATTCTGTCTACTCACTTCAGGGGCACTTTCCTTCTTGACAAAGACTAGAGACACAATCATTTTTTGGGACTCCCAGCAGGGCAGATCTCACTTTAACAAAACTGACCCAGTCACACAAGTGGTTAAACAGCAGACAGTCACTAGCATCCCACTTCCAGGCCTCTGATAAACGTGTCTCCAGATACTTTCTACTTTCGTACCTCCTGTCCAAACCTCCTGTCCAATATTGACTAGGCACTGTACCGTGAATCTGCAGGTCAGATCCTCAGGGTACCCCCTTGACTTGGTTAAACAGCAGACAACCACTAGCATCCCACTTCCAGGCCTCTGATCAACGTGTCTCCAGATACTTTCTACTTTCATACCTCCTGTCCAATATTGGCTAGGCATTGTACCGTGAATCTGCAGGCCAGATCCTCAGGGTACCCCTTTGACTTGGTTAAACAGCAGACAACCACTAGCATCCCACTTCCAGGCCTCTGATCAACGTGCCTCCAGATACTTTCTACTTTCATACCTCTTGTCCAATATTGGCTAGTCATTCTACCATGAATCTGCAGGCCAGATCCTCAGGATATCACCTTGACATGGCTCAAAAAAACTGCTTCCAGGAACAATAGGCCCCCCAGCTCCTCCTGAGCTGGGACCCAGATGAATTCTCTGCAACAGCCCCCCCCCCCTACAGCTCCCACTATGCTGGGACCTTGGTGAGCTCTCAGCAGGCTTCAGCTAACCTGCCCAGAAGGGCAGTAGCCCTTCAGGCTGGGATCTCCTCCTTCTGGACAAGAACTCTGCTGCTCCAGGCTTCACACTATTTCTGGGCTCTCTCTCCATCTTCTGGGCACACCTCCCCAGGGATTGGCTAGAGTTCTATAAATATTTAAGTGCAGGGTCTGCCTCTTCCAGCCTAACTATATTCTAGAATCTACTAGAAGGCAGGGAGAAGTAGTTGAACCTGCAGCCTGTGATACCCAGAACAGCCAAAAATAATCCCACTCTTCTCCACTGGCTACAGAGTGTGTTTTGTACAGTGTCCCTCCTGCTGAACAAGGTGCTTTCTCCATATCATTACAGGTCCCGGTAGTAATGTAATGACTAGAAGAAACCATGACACTCAGAGGGGGACAGGCTATCCAACATCTGGAAGTTTGCTGCCTACCGGAGTGGAATAGACCTTCCCCCTTGCATAATTCTTCTGCCTGCATCTTTTTTATTCAATCAAAAGGGTCACTTTAAAAAATATGTAAACCCAGCAATTCATATTCCTGATATGTGCCTGCTTTACCGTGTACTTGTATGAAAAGTATCCTGTTCCCTTTGTATTGCTTCCTTTGTGTGAAATCTCTGGTGTTCCTGCCAGACCCTCTGCTTTCCTATTAAAACTGACCACACAAGGTCAATTTTTTTTAGCTGTGCTGGGAACTCAGTCTGCTCTCGTCCAATGATCAGACTTGTCCTGACACACCCCCCCTGCACATCTATTCTTTGGGAAGTTCAGTATGATGCTGTTTCTCCTACGCCAGCTCTCATGCAGCTGAGAACAAAGGGAATGTGATCCCCCTTAACCATTTCAATACCGGGCAATTTTACACCTTCCTGCCCAGGCCATTTTTCACGTTTCAGCGCTCTCACACTTTGAATGACAATTGCGCAGTCATACAACATTGTACCCAAACTAAAATTTTATCATTTTCTTCACACAACTAGAGCTTTCTTTTGGTGGTATTTAATCACCGCTGGCGTTTTTATTTTTTGCTAAATTAACAAAAATAGACCAAAAATTTTGAAAAAAAAACACGTTTTACTTTGCTATAAGCAAGCATTTACCTGAATGACATCGATTCATTCAGGTTTTTTTTTTTTGTGCTTAGCTGTGATTTGGCCATGGCTAATCACATGACATGTGCATGTGACCCGCTGTGACCATTCACAGCTAGGCACTAGTATACAATGGAAGGCATGAATGAAGCCATCCATTGTATACAACTGTCATGTGACCTGCTGTGATTGGTCACAGCAGGTCACATGGTACCAGCAACGGGGGCCGGTACTCAGATCTCTCATCGGCCGTGTCCGAGGTACACGGCCGGTGACAGATCGTGCCGCTGCGCGGCTCTGCAACCGCGCAAACTGCGCATGTGCGGGAGGATGCCAAATGGCGTACACCCCGGAAAGCTAAAGCATTTTTGCGGCCGCCAAACGGCTAATGGTCAAAAAAGGGAAAAAATGTTTATGTTTTTATATCTATATACAAATGTTTTGCCTTTCATTTCTATTTTAAAAGGAACATGCTGTTTTACAAGGTGAGGGTTTACAATCACTTCAACTCAAAGACTTTAAGTACCAGAGCCAACTTTCAATCCAAAGGTCCAAGTAACTTTTGCCCACTCCATATAAGCTCGATGGTCTGTATGATAACACGTTATTAAATAAACAATAATCCTGTAAAATAGCACATTTGTCTCAGTAATCTCTGATTGCACCATTTCTGGCAGGCCTCCACCTATACCCTAATGCTCCCAGACAGATTACGTATGAGAGTATATGGGAATGTATTCTGCTTGGGAGCATTAGAGTACAAGCAAAGGGCTGCCAGCAATGGTGTAATCAGAGCTCACTTGGACAATCCAACTATGTCACTATGTAAGCCTCATTTAATTGCATTGTTGTAAATAAAAACATGGCTCAGACAGACATGGGCAATGGAATGCTCTACTTTCCAAAATATCCTTCATAGCCGCTACTCATGATTGTAAATAGCACAGAGGAAGGCCAAAAATAACTTTCCAAATTTAAATGCTTTTCATTCCTCCCTCAGTCACAGATGACAGAATTGAAAATACTACTTGTTTTCAGCTATTGCAGAAGATATTATTTATTAAAGGGTCAGTCCACCTCAAACGTCCATTTTCTGTTTTCTGCAAGAGTTAAAGCGGTTGCTAAAACTATGCATGAAGGTAAAAAAACCTTCTGTTTGCAGCAGTGCCCCCAGCCCCCTCAATACTTACCTGACCCTCATCGCGATGTGAATGACAGCCTCGGCTGTCCCTGGTCTCTGCCTCCTCATTGGCTGAGACAGCAAGCGGGAGCCATTGGCTCTCGCCGCTGTCAATCACAACCAGTCAGCCAATGAGGAGAGAGAGGGGCTAAGCCATGGCTCCCTGTGTGAATGGACACATGGAGCAGTGGGTGCTCCATAGCAAGCTGCTTGCTGTGGGGGCACCCGACAAGAAGGAGGGGCCAGGAGAGCCTACAGGGGCCCTGGGAAGAGGAGGATCCAGGCTGCTCTGTGCAAAACCACTGCATACAGCAGGTAAGCATAGACATGTTTGTTATTTTCCAAAAATGTTTAAAAAAATGAACCTTTAGAATCACTTTAAATCATGCCATGAAGATTTCACTGTTGGAGCCCTAATGGCACATAAGAGGTCAGGGGCTTACTCAAACAACCAAGTACCACCTATAATTAAATATCTTTTCTAGGTTGACTGTCACTTAAATTAAATCAGATTATGGATTGAAGTGTTGAAGAATCTAGTATGTTGGGGTAATATAAATTATCTTCTTCCACCCTATCCACCCTATTTTCTCAGTATATACTGTATACACTATATTGTCAAAAGTATTGGGACACCTGCCTTTACACGCACATGAATGTTAATGACATCCCAGTCTTAGTCCGTAGGGTTCAATATTGAGTTAGCCCACCCTTTGCAGCTATAACAGCTTCAACTCATCTGGGAAGGCTGTCCACAAGGTTTAGGAGTGTGTCTATGGGAAGGTTTGACCATTCTTCCAGAAGAGCATTCGTGAGGCCAGGCACTGATGTTGGACGAGAAGGCCTGGCTAGCAGTCTCCGCTCTCATTCATCCCAAAGGTGTTCTATGGGGTTGATCTCAGGACTCTGTGCAGGCCAGTCAAGTTACTCCACCCCAAACTCACTCATGCATGTCTTTATGGAGCTTGCTTTGTGCACTGGTGTGCAGTCATGTTGGAACAGGACGGGGCCATCCCCAAACTGTTCCCACAAAGTTGGGAGCATGAAATTGTTCAAAATGTCTTAGTATGCTGACGCCTTCACTGGAACTAAGGGGCCAAGCGCAACCCCTGAAAAACAACCCCACACCATAATCCCCCCTCACCAAACTTTACACTTGGCACAGGGCTATCAGGCAAGTACCGTTCTTTTGGCAATTGCCAAACCCAGACACATCTATCAGATTGACAGACAGAGAAGCGTGATTGGTCACTCCAGAGAACACGCCTCCACTGCTCTAGAGTCCAGTGGCGGCATGCTTTACACCACGGCATCCGAAGCTTTACATTGCACTTGGTGATGTAAGGCTTGGATGCAGCTGCTCGGCCATGGAAACCCATTCCATGAAGCTCTCTACACACTGTTGCTGTGCTAATCTGAAGGCCACATGAAGTTTGGAGGTTTTTAGCTGTTGACTCTGCAGACAGTTGGCGACTTCTGCGCACTGTGTGCTTCAGCATGCGCTGACCCCGCTCTGTCATTTTATGTGGTCTACCACTTGGTGGCTGAGTTTCTGTTGTTCCCAGTTGCTTCCACTTTGTTATAATACCACTAACAGTTGACCGGGGAATATTTAGTAGCCAGGAAATGCCACGGATGGACGTATTGCACAGGTGGCAACCTATCATGGTACCACGCTTGAATTCACTGAGCTCCTGAGAGCGACACATTCTTTTACAAATGTTTGTAGAAGCAGTCTGCATGCCTAGATGATTGATTTTATACACCTGTGGCCATGGAAGTGATTGGAAAACCTGAATCCAATGATTTGAAGGGCTGGCCCAATACTTTTGTTAATATAATATATATATATCCTGATGAACAGATTATGAAGCACATAATGTCAAGCCAACTGCTCAAAGCATGTTGATGAGGACCATATATTTCACAAGGCATTTGTATTAGAGATTCTGTATAAAGCCCTACAGAACAGACAGTGCACAGTCCACATGAATTTATCTGCTGTTTCTCTTGCTAACATGAAACAGGAACATTAATAAAGAGAAAAGACATAGAGTTCAACCATAGCTCCAGCTACAAGCTTATAAACACTGCCATCTACTGGTTGGAGATCACATCTCTACTGAACACTGACACTGATGTAGTTTTTGCACAAAAATACATGAACAATCTATTCCAACGCCCCCCTTCAGCAACTACTCCTTATATTAGTCCTATTTTGGTTCTCAGTTCTATAAATCTGTTTATTTTAAGTGATTTTGTCGAATGCTTTGATCCACCTTGTTTTTCAAGGGTTGGAAGTCTTTGCATCTCATCCCATGAATCTGGCTCTGGCTTTAATGGTACGCAAGCAACATAGGACAGATGTTTGGCTGGGATGCCTTTATTGCTTCTGGAAAGGTTTTCCTGATTGAAGCCTCTTGTGGTCTGATTTCTTCTTTTACAATATTTGTATTGTATTCGTTAATTTCTATTTCTGTGTCACTTTGTTGCTTATCTTCATGTGACAAGGATGTGGTTTCTCCATCAGTTTAAAGTGTTTGTGTTAGTTCATGAAATTTTGAACACACTGAAGTTTCATTGACAATTACACTTCTACTGACGGTTACCTTGTTTATGTCCTGGTGTAGAATTCTGTATCCCTTTTGAGACACACCGTACCCCACAAGTACACCCTCCTTTGCATGAGCATCCCATTTTGGTTTTTTTGGGGGGATGTGCACATAAGCTTGGCTTCCAAAAATTTTTAGATGGTTCAGATTCGGGGCTTTTCCACTGCACAGTTCATATGGAGTTTTCTCAGTTGATATTCCTGGTAGTCTATTTTGGAGGTAGCATGCGACCATAACTGCCTCCCCCCAGCATGTGGTTGGCATATCTGCATCAAACAGCTTGATTCTTCCACTCTCACATAAAAGTAAGGTTTATTCTTTCTACAACCCGTTTTGTTCTGAGCAGTATGATACAGTAGTTTGAAATATTATGCCATGCTTTCTGAGAATCGTCTGTGTATTATCTCTTGTACAGGGGCGGACTGACCATTTGGAAACTCGGGCACTGCCCGATGGTCCGGGGTCTGTAGGAGGCCCCATGAGATGCCCCTGGTATCTTTTTCATAGGCTTTTTTGAGTTTGGGCAAGGACACAGGGGCTCCATGATCCCCTATTGCCCGGGGGCCCCATGAGTTGTCAGTCCACCCCTGCTCCTGTATATTCAATTCTATTGTCTGTGCGCAATACACTCGGCATTTTTTTAAATTTGGTGCTTACTTAAGCCAAATACTGTTCAAATTTCTCTGGTACTTCAATTTTTTGTGTAACGGATATAGTGTAGTATACCTAGCGTAATCATCTATAAAAGTGAGAAGTCTTCTTTCCTGGAGTCAATTTTTCCATTACACCGCAAACATCTTAATGAATTAAGTCCAGAGATATTTTAGCTCTACTGTTACTTTTCTTTGGAAAGGTTTTTGTCATTTTTCTTTTTATAGCTGGTGCATTTCATTGTTTGATCACATGAACTAGTATTTATTCCACTTGCATAATCATTCTCAGTTAACTTCTTTATTATGTCGGGTCTTCTGTGCCCAAGTCATCTGTGCCATGTGTGAAAGCAGTTTGAATGTTTTTTCTCCTTGGTAGTATTAACCACCACATTGCAGTTCAGCTGATACAGTTCATCTGTAATTTTAGCCTTTTCAAGTAAGATCTCCCCTTTTGTGATGGCACAACTGTCATCTTGGAAGGTCACTACATCGCCTTGTTTTGTGAGCTTTTACACTGACAAAAGATTAGTTTCAAGTGCAGGGACATACAGGATATTTTTTTACAGGTATCTTTCTGGTGACTGTCTCCTATTCCTTCTGATTCCATTATTTGCCCATTAGCTGTGTTGATTTATTCAGCTTTATTCTGGTCAAGATAAACAAAGAAATTTCTGTCATTTGTCATGTGACTCATAGCTCCTGAATCAACACACCATGCCTGCAAAGATAAGGTGCAACTTTTGGATAAAAAAAAAATCTATATTAATTATCTGAAGAAATATCAGTTTCTTCCATCTCTTTTTGGCCTTTTGTAGTTCAGTCTGGTTTTGCATTCCAGCTTTCCAGATTCTGCAATCTGCATTTAAATGGACTTGTTTCTTGCACACAAAGCATTCACGTGTTTCTTGTTGCTGTTTTTATTCCAATTTTTTTATTTTTTAAAACTTTCTGTTTTATGCTTATAATAATCCACAAGCATGCCCTTAAGATATTCCAATGTCAGTTCATTATTTGGACGTACATCAAGCGTTGTGACATGTTGTTTCATAACTTTCTGGTAAACCACTAAGTAACAGTGCTGTGACATGAAAATATTTTATTTCTTCTCTATATCTCTCAGGTGTTCAGTCATTTCCACAATGTTCTTTATATAATCCTGTTCTTTCATCAGTTTGTTTTGGTATAGCTTTCTAATCAAATACATTTTATTGCTGAGATTAGCTCTTTCACACATGTTTTGTAATCCTTCCCACATTTCTTTAGCAGTTTCACACTTTCATATATGTATGATTCAGTCATCGTTTATGCTAAGAGAGAGTTCAGGTTTGTCAGATTTGCAAATGAAAGTTTGGTTGCAGCTGTGTTACTGGCCATTTTATGTTATTCTGTTGCAGTCTTCTTTCTGTTGCTGTATCTTGCTCTAGCTGTAGCTGGCTATGACTGGGAGTCTGGGCCCATAACCTGTTAGAGGTTCTGTATATAGCCCTACAGAACAGAGAGTGCACAGTGCACATGTGTTTATCAACTTCTTCTCTTGCTAGCAGGAAACAGGAACTTTATTATAGAGGAAAGACATAGAGTTTAACCATAGATACAGCTACAAACTTATAAATGCTGCCATCTACTGGTTGAAGAATATATCTCTACTGAACACTAACACTGATGTAGTTGTTGTACAAAAATACATGGTCAGTGGTGAGACAAGGTTCCGTAACACCCAAAGTGAAAAGGTCAAAGTGTGCTTCCCGCTCTTTCAGCTGTGAACTTCCCCAGCAGCATAGATTTAATTTTTTTTCCCTTTTTGCACCCCCCTCCTGCAGAAGCACTCAAGGCAGCCACGCTTTCTGCTTATCCTTCCGCCTTCCCTTTGGCCCCGGGCAAAAACCTCCTATGTCTGAGGATTGATAAATGGCTAGACGCTGACAGCACTGCTCAACTCTGTAGGGGACATGTCTTATAACCTGTCCAACTGGTAGTTTTTCTCAGAGTGCCTGGAGGATATCTGTGAAAACCCATAAACATGAGATCCTTGAAGCTGCCTAAGATGTATGTAAACCCTAAATCTATTAATCAATATATTTAGCACCACGCCTCACTGTATACAGGCGCCTATATGATAGTCTAAACAAGTCCTGAATCCAGTTATTAAGGGATATGCAGTTCTTCTAAAGTAAAGAAGAAAACTTCCTGTACCTTCTGCGAATGAGTCAAATCCTCTTCATCTGGGTCTCATGCGCTCCCCCTCCCAGACACTGCAGCTCACAGTGGGAGGGTTTCAGCAATGGAGGCAGAGCTGTCCATCCAGGAAACAGTAGGCAGGACTAGGCGTGGCCAGGTGCTGATTGACAACCAACAGGCTTGTGAAGCTATTAGCTATGTCCCTGCAACACCTTCTCATCCCATTGGCAAAAACATGAGATTGATCTGAATTCAAGAGCAGTGTAGCTGCGTAACACAACATACCAGGAAGCCGCAGTAGGTGAACTTGGCCAGCAAGATCAACAGATATTGTGGGATTTTACAGGGGGTGAAGAGTAATCTGTAAGTTCAGATGCTCCTTTAATTATGTTGAGCCGCTCTGGCTCCCTGCACAGTGAGCACTGGAGGGGCAGAGCATAGAGCGGTGACTGACAGTCACCGCTCTGTGTTCAGAGTGGATCCAGGAACTGAGCGATCAGCTGTCTTTGTTCAGTGTAAAGGTGCCAGGGGACAGGTGCAGCGTTGGATCAATGCTGCATCTACATAGCTGAGTATGATTGTTTATTTTTTCAAATTCTACAGTTCTCTTTTAACCTCCTTAGCGGTTTTCCCGAGTGTAGCTCAGGGTAACATTTTAATACCAAGAGCGGTAACCCCGAGCTACACTCGGGCTTACCATGCGGCGTTGCTCAGGTGGTCCCTGCAGCACTTACCTTGTCCTTCGCGATGTGTCCCCTGCAGCGTCCCCGGCCATCTCCTCCGGCCGATGCCGGCATCCGGCTTCCGTGTTCCGGTCCCTGTGATGTCGGGACGTACGGGCGCCGGGATATTTGACATTTTTTAAAAATTTCATTTTTGCTGTCATTGCTGTTTCAATGCATTTCACATATATTTTGTCCCTACTGCTTTGTCCTGTGCCCTGCCTGCATTTTGACTGTTCTTTCTGCCTGGAAACTTAAAGTCCATGGCGTCCAAAAAGCGTCCCTTTACGTCAAAAGCGGTTTTAGAACAGCGATAGTAAATCAGAACCACTTGCAGAATTGAGTGATAATGATTCGTGGGGAAATTCGTCATCAGACACTGAAAACGATTTTGCAACTTTGCTCAGCGATGTGCGAATTTGCCTCTGTATTTCAAATTTCAGTGTTTTTAGTTTGATTATATTATTGAATTAAATTTATTATTATATTATTATTTTTTAGGATTATTGATTAAATTATAATTTATGATTTCGTGTTTCAAGTTTTATCATATCCGGAATGTTTACTAGTCTCTTGTTCGGACAGATTTCAGTGAGTTATTCCTAAAAATTACAGCCTACAATAAAAAACTACATTTTTCCATGCAAAAAAATGTTACCGCTTTCAGCACAAAAAATCGGAAAGAATCATACCGCCGAGGAGGTTAAATACAGTATACTAGGTACACTTTATTCTTTAATGTATTATTTACAACATGCTGACCACACAACTGTGCCTTGAGCTAGAGATGAAATCATTTAGCAGGGGTTTCCCAAGACATGACGATTATTTCGAGGGTACTTTTGTATTAAGCCTGGGTTCACATATGTGTGGTGCGGTATATCGCATGTGATTCGCACTGGAACCGCACCACATTCCTGTGCAAATTACATGCGATTTGTGTGCGATGCAATTGGAGCCATACATTTTGTATGGCTCTATTCACACCGCACCCCCACCAAAAATGTGCAGGACCCTTTTTTTGGTCCGCACTAGAATCGTATCGCATAATTATTCACACCTATGCGATCCCATTCTGCACATCGCACCGAATTTTGTGGACCGCTTTCGGGGTGTTGTTAACTTAACATACACACCCGCAGCAGTTTGCAGGAATGGGGTGCGATTCTGATGCGGTGCGGAATTCGCACTGAAAACGCTGCGAATTCCACGCCGCATCAGTGTGAACCCGGGCTAAATAGATTTTACTCCCACTTACACCAATTCACACTGAAAACGCTGAGAATTACACACCGCATCAGTGTGAACCAGAGCTAAAAAGACTTTCTTATGGAAAAACGGACAGGCGGACACGACTGAGGCCTCTATGGAGTGGTGGGTGTAAACGAATATATATATCTGTTTACACCCGCTTACATCCAATCCGATCTGCCAAAAACAGACAGATGGGGATCCGTTTCCCTTGCATCCAGCAGATCAGATGGTAGTTGGCGGTCTGTTTACATCTGACCACCCACAGAGGAGAGCGAGCTGTGTCCATGTCCATTCTGCATAAGTAAAGCGGATGCGGATCTGTCATCTGCCTGCTCAGCGGGGATCAGCAGATAGATCCCCTGCTGAGCAAGCAGATTGCATCTGGAGTCCGCCCTGTGTAAAAGGGGCTTTTTTTTTTTTTTTTTTTACAATGATGTTGTATTAAGGGCCGATTCATATCCAGAATCAAACAGAAATGCATACCGCTCCCATGTGGTGCGATTTTGCAGCCCATTAATGTGAATGGGCTGTAAATTGCACTAGAACACAAAAAAAGTAGTGCATGCACCATGAGATTTGATGCTACTACCAGGGGCAGACTGACCATTTGGAAACTCGGGGTCTGGGGTCAGTAGGGGGCCCCATGAGATGTCCCTGGTACCTTTTTCATAGGCTTTTTCCTTATGGTGATCTGGGCTAACCACCTACATAAAAGTTGTGTACAGGGGCGGACTGACCATTTGAAAACTCAGGCACTGCCCGAGGGCCCGGGGTCAGTAGGGGGCCCCATGAGATGCCCCTGGTACCTTTTTCATAGACTTTTTTGAGTTTGGGCAAGGACACAGGGGCCCCATGATCCCCTATTGCCCGGGGGCCCCATGAGTTGTCAGTCCGCCCCTGGCTACTACTGTGTTTGCGATCTGCATATGGGGTACCGTTAATATTACATTAGCACCCGCAGCAGATCGCACGATCAGTGCGATCGAGCGCAGTGCAGGAAAGCACATGGAATGCGCTTTTCCTGCACCACGTTCTGGTGTGAATGGGCCCTAAATGAGGATTCTTACATATAACTTGATGGCAAGACGTGCCTCTCATTTAGGCTGGCCATACACTATACAATTTTCTGTCCAATTTCTGCCCAAATTCCTTTAGATTTACCTTCAACTATGTAGTGCAAGAAACTGCCTAATTGGATACAATTGAAAGTGTTGTTTAGGTTTCACCTCCTATTATATGGTTTTTGGTAAATCTAAACCAAAAATCTCAAGAAAATTGTATAATGTATGGCCAGCCTTAGGCTATATTCACACTTTGTGATTTGGAATCGTGGGGAGAATCGTGGTGATTCTGCCTGCGTTTCCAAATCGTGCAGCAATTGCAGCACAATGCGTGGCGTGTATTTGGGTGCCGCTATCCTTCACTGGCACAATCTTGCAGCAAACTATGTGCCTTTAAAAATCGCTTGAAGCTTGTCGCCCAAAAAGGAGCAGGAATTTATTTTTGGGCGACGAACACACATAGGGCAGCCCATTCAATTGAATGGGTTGCCTTATGCTGGCCATACACTATACAATTTTCTGTCCATTTTCTGCCCAATTTCCTTTAGATTTACCTTCAACTGTGTAGTGCAAGAGCTTGCCTAATTGGATACAATTGAAAGTGTTGTTAGGTTTGACCTCATATTATATGGTTTTTGGTAACTAAACCAAAAATCTCAAGAAAATTGTATAATGTATGGCCAGCCTTAGGCTATATTCACACTTTGGAATCGTGGGGAGAATCTTGGTGATTCTGCCTGCGTTTCCAAATCGTGCAGCAATTGCAGCACAATGCGTGGCGTACATTTGGGTGCTGCTATCCTTCAATGGCACTGGTAGCGCGATTCTGCCGCGATTGTTGTGCGGCAAGATTGCAGCAAACTGTGCCTTTAAAAATCGCTTGAAGCTTGTCGCCCAAAAAAGAGCAGGAATTTATTTTTGGGCGACGAACACACATAGGGCAGCCCATTCAAGTGAATGGTTTGCCTTATGCGACACGCAGAATCGCATGAAATTCACACTGTCATAGTAAGGGGCGGACTGACAGCTCATGGGGCCCCCATGCAATAGGCGATAATGGGGCCCCTGTTTCCTCACCCACACTCAAACCACACCCAAAAAAGCCTATGAAAGATGTACAAAATGTATGGCTCCAATTGCACCGCACACAAATCGTATGTGATTTGCACAGGAATGCGGTGTGGTTCTTGTGCGAATCACATGCGATGTACCGCACCGCATATATGTGAAACCAGGCTTATTCTCCATCAATAATCCAGACCAGAGGAGGACTGACAACTCATGGGGCCCCTGAGCAATAGGGGATCATGGGGCCGCTGTGTCCTCACCCACACTCAAACCACAGCCAAAAAAGCCTATGAAAGATGTACAAAATATACGGCTCCAATCGCACTGCACACAAATCGCATGTGATTTGCACAGGAATGCGGTGCGGTTCTTGTGCGAATCACATGCGATATACTGCACTGCATATATGTGAAACCAGGCCTATTCTCCATCAATAATCCAGACCAGAGGAGGACTGACAACTCATGGGGCCCCCGGGCAATGGGCGATCATGGGGCCCCTGTGTCCTCACCCACACTCAAACCACACCCAAAAAAGCCTATGAAAGATGTACAAAATGTATGGCTCCAATCACACCGCACACAAATCGCATGTGATGTACTGCACCGCATATATGTGAACCCAGGCTTATTCTCCATCAATAATCCAGACCAGAGGCGGATTGACAACTCATGGGGCCCCCGGGCAATAGGGGATCATGGGGCCCCTGTGTCCTTGCCCAAACTCAAAAAAGCCTATGAAAAAGGTACCAGGGGCATCTCATGGGGCCTCCTACTGACCCCGGGCCCTCGGGCAGTGCCCAAGTTCCCAAATGGTCAGTCCGCCCCTCGTCGTAGTGGGAACGCTTGTTGGGATAATGTGAAGGGTCCTGACAGGTGATTATTTTTCCCGTAAATTGGCAGAAGAAGACTTTGAATGCCAGTAAGCAGTTGAAATATTTGCATTATTGTATAGGAATTGTTCTAGAAACCTCATTGCAGGACGAGGGATTCCGCCACGGGACAATGAGGCCTTTGTCGGCAGAAGCATTTTTCAACAAACTGTGGTCCTGGGACCTTGTGAGGCTTTTCTTAGGGCCTGTTGTCTTGATCCTTCCCCAACACTTGTGCAGCATATTTCACACGTACATGGCTGCCCACACAGCCTCTTTCACAAATTCCTCCGCCACCAAATGCTAAAGTTAAGCCCTTTGTTGAAAGAATGATTGGAAGTCAGAATGGCGATGAACAGCCTGGAAATGTGAATACGGACAATCGTGTTTTGTAGGCACGCCGTTTGATCCGTAATGGCAGGAATTAATCATTTAATTTAGGAGAATTGAGCTTTGTTATGTAAAGGAAACCCCTAGTGACCCCTTTTCACTTGGACACAAAATCTGGAGAAGTGTCATAATTCAATGGGTAGCATTAGTGCCATGGCAACGCCAAGGGCGTATTTTTTTCCTGTGACCTGGAGATCAGGGCATTGTTCTCTTATACCAAAAGGAAATCTTTTTAATGTACAGATTTAAAGGGCGGCTTCATCCAAACAGCTGAGCATGTAACTTCAACCTCATATAGGAACTCTTTTACCTGCCAATGGTTTTATATAGTAACTCAATGTACTCTGGTGATGTTCCTGTAGCTGTTTTGCTTTTGGATTATCAGGGTGACCACCACATTTGCAGCCTGCAATTCTACAGACGATGTGTCACTGCCCTGCCTCCTGCTAAACTTCGGGCTTCCTGTGAAAATGAATGAGTACTATGAAGTCCTTCACACCTCTGAAAAGTGATCAAAAATTGAAAATAAAACACTGTAATAGTTAAACTAAAGCATCAGCACTGCAGTCATTTTATATGTAAGATCAAACCACACAAATCCCCAATCAACTGAAGTCACAGAGCTGCAGGTATATAAGAGGATATCGTCTCTTAAAAGGATGATTCAAATGGATACTGCGCTAGGTGAACCCGTAAACTTTGTGAGCACTATGAAGACCTTCACACCTCTGAAAAGTGATCAAAAATTGAAAATAAAACACTGTAATAGTTAAACTAAATTTATTATTTATTGTACTTATATAGCGCCGTCAATTTACACAGCACTTTACATATATATTGTACATTCACATCAGTCCCTAACCCTCAAGGGGTGTATAATCTAAGATCCCTAACTCACATTCATGTACAAGGGCCAATTTAGACAGGAGCCAATTAACCTACCAGCATGTCTTTGGAGTGTGGGAGGAAACCAGAGTCCCCGGAGGAAACCCATGCAGGCACAGGGAGAACATGCAAACTCCAGGCAGGAGGTGCCGTGGCTGGGATTTGAACCAACGACCCTAGTACTGCCAGGTGGAAGTGCTAACTATTTAGCCACTGTGCTGCCCATATAAGTGCATACATATGCTCTATGAAGACCCTCAACCCTCTGAAGGGCAATCAATTTTTTCCTTTTAAATTAACCCCCCTGGCGGTATCGTATGTACTCTCCAGCGCCTCAAGCTATGCACAGCCAAAAGGGAAGCCAAGGGTACCAGGACAGCGACAACCAAAGGAAATGCTTCAGGAGTGCAGCCCTCCTCAGACGGGGAAATCAGCCACTGGATAGAGAGAAAACAGGTGGCGCACACACCTAGTGCATTATCCAAGGTTTATTGTAGGAGTGAAAGAATAATAAAAACATACTCACAGACGAAGCATGTATCTAAAAAGCATAGAAAAATGACAATGGCCACAAATGCAGGCAAGGTGTTCTCACTGTCAGTGCGATCAAATTGCTGACGCGTTTCGGGGACGAATCCCTTTCCTCAGAGCTAATGACCAACCTCTGATGCAGATGTATGATGAATGGAGAGTAAGAGCCTTGCTGTTGATGCCTGAGTGTAGCTCAGGGTTAATTATCAGTGCCAAAAGCGGTAACCCCGAGCTACACTAGGGATTACCCTGCAGCATTGCTCTGGGATTCCCTCGATCACTTAATTTGTCCTGCACTCCCACGATGTGTCCCCTGCAGTGTCCCCGGCCATCTCTTCCGGTCGAAGCCGACATCCATCTTCTGGGTTCCGCTCCTTGCGACGTCGGGACGTACGGGGGACGGAACCGGCGGGAAATTTACAAATGTTAAAAAGTGACATTCACTAAAATCACTAAAATCACAAAGTATAACATTCCTGTATCAAACCATTTCACATACATTTTGTCCCGAGTGCTTTGTCCTGTGCCCTGCCTGCATTTTTACTGTTCTTTCTGCCTGGAAACTGAGAAATGTCCATGGCGTCCAAAAAGCGGCCCTTTAAGTCAAAATCGGTTTTAGATCAGCTAGAGAACAGCGATAGTAAATCAGAACCACTTGCAGAATTGAGTGATAATGATTCGTGGGGGAAATTCATCATCAGACACTGAAAACGATTCTGCGACTTTGCTCAGTGATGTGCGAACTTGGCGCTATATTTCAAATTTCAGTGTTTTTGGTTTGATTATATTATTGAATTAAATTTATTATTATTATATTATTATTAGTTTTTATGATTATTTATTATATTATAATTTATGATTTCGTGTTTCAAATGTTATCATACCCGGGATGTTTACTAGACTCTTGTTCGGACAGATTTCAGTGAGTTATTCCTAAAAATTACAGGTCTACAATAAAAAAACTACATATTTCCATGCAAAAAAATGTACCACTTTGAGCACAGAAATATGGATATGATCAGACCGCTAGGGAGGTTAATTGAATAAACTGAGTGAGTACAGTAATCATAAATACGTGTAAGAAACCATTATGTGTGGTCAAATTAACCTAAAATTTCATGCATTATCTATGAGCCCTATGAAGACCCTCACCCCTCTGAAGGGCAATCAAAATTTAAAAAAAAATATATTTTTTATTTTCATGTGAGACTCACTTGTAGCACAATTATTATGGGATGTCTGATGGGTACAAGGGCTGTGTGCAGTGTATACAATATGAAGGCTCAGGCTTTATTTAACCATGTTCCTTTACGCTACATCCAATATTCAACACAATTCAGCCACCCCTCCACCAAATCTTCATCCCAAAGACTTCCTTTTTCTCAAGTTCCAAACTTGCAAGGTATGCACAATATACACTCACCGCCCACTTTATTAGGTACATATCTTCAATTGCTTGGTAACACAAACTGCTAATCAGCCAATCACATGGCAGTGACTCAATGCGTTTATGCATCTAGATGTGGTGAAGATGACTTGCTGAAGTTCAAACTGAGCATCAGAATGGGGAGGAAAGGGGATTTAAGTGACTTGGCATGGTTATTGGTGCCAGACAGGCTGGTCTAAGTATTTCAAAAACTGCTGATCTACTGGGATTTTCATGCACAACCATCTCTAGGGTGAAGACAACTTGCTGAAGTTGTTTTTTTAAATTTTCTACTAACTTTTATGTATATTTGAGGTGAATTTTTGAGATTTGACATATCCTCAACCTCTATCACTCTTCAGAGTTTTGAGGGTCTTCATAGGGCTCATAGATAATGCATGAAATTGTAGGTTAATTTGACCACACATAATGGTTTCTTACACATATTTATGACTACTGTACTCAGTTTTAAAAAAGTTTGATTGCCCTTCAGAGGGGTGAGGGTCTTCATAGGGCATATGTATGCACCTATTTAGTTTAACTATTACCGTGTTTTATTTTCAATTTTTGATCGCTTTTCAGAGGTGTGAAGGTCTTCATAGTGCTCATTAAGTTTACGGGTTGACCTAGCGCAGTATCCATTTGAATCAGCCTTTTAAGAGACAATATCCTCTTATATACTTGCAGCTCTGTGACTTCAGTTGATTGGGGATTTGTGTGGTTTGATCTTACATATAAAATGACTGCAGTGCTGATGCTTGCCCGGAGAGCTCTCCATTGCACAAGCCTACAAAAGTACCTTCAGGACTGGTTCACACTATAGAAACCTAGTCCAGATGTTTTCCAGATGCGTTTTTCATGCACGTTTTTGGCGCGTTCCGGTGCATTTTTGATGCATTGTTGACACGTTTCAGTGCGTTTTTTATGCATTCCAGTTAATTGTTTCCCCCTCTCTTTTTTTTCAATTTAATATAGGGATATGTGTTCCAGTGCATTTTTGGTGCGTACTGGTGCGTTTTTTATACATTTTACCACATTCCAGTACAGTTCTGTGCAGAAAAATTGCAGCCTGTTCTACTTTTTTTTCTGCAACCAGAACGCACTGGAACTGCAAGCACTGATGTGAACTATGACATTGACAACCATATAACCTACTTTTTGTGCATTTTGGATGCAGAAAAAAAGCAACTGAAACGCATGTCATGTGAACTGGCCCTCAAATCCAGCAGCTTACAGAACTGCAAGTTCACATCTATGTGTTGTGTTAGCACATGTGCATTGATTTGCATGTTACCTGCTTTGTGTTTATTTATTTATTTCAGGTATTTATATAGCTCTGTCAATTTACACAGCGCTTTACATATATATTGTACATTCACATCAGTCCCTAACCCTCAACGGGTGTACAATCTAAGGTCCCTAACTCACATTCATACATACACATACTAGGGACAATTTAGACAGGAGCCAATTCACCTACCAGCATGTCTTTGGAGTGTGGAAGGAAACTGGAGTACTCAGAGGAAACCCACGCAGGCACAGGGAGAACATGTAAACTGCATGCACGTGGTTCTGTGGCTGGGATTTGAACCAACGACCCCTAGTACTGCCAAGCAGAAGTGCCAACCATTAGCCACTGTACTGCCCATTGTTAAAGAATATGTGAACCCTCACCTTGTAAAACAACCCATACAGTTTAAAAAAGTAATGAGATAAAACATTTGTGTATAGATATAAAAAAATATAAATGATCCCCTTTTTATAAGTGATCACATTTCCTCTGTTCTCAGCTGTATAGAGGGCTGGGGGAGGAGAGACAGCAGGGTACTGGTCTTCCCAGTGAATAGCTGCACAAGGGGGGGTGCCTTGGGACAAGTTTGATCATCGGAGAAGAGCAGGCTGAGTTCCCAGCACAGCTAGAGAACTGACCACATTGTGCTCTCATGCCTAGAGTGGTCAGTTTTTGATAGGAAAGCAGAAGGACTGGCAGGAACACCAGGGATTTCACACAAAGGAAGCAATACAAAGAGAACAGGATACTTGTTCATACAAGTACATGGTAAAGCAGGCACATATCAGGAATAATGTTACTTATTACTGTGTAGTTTGTATTGAATTAAGTTTCCTGATGGTGTAACACTTATAGGATTCATTCACATTAGCTGTGAACTAAATCCCCAAGGTTGAGCCATGTTTTTATCGCCCCCCCCCTCCTCCTCCAACTACTCCCCCTTTAGTTGCAGAGGTCGCAGCTGGGGGTGTATACATGTGGCAGACGCAATGCTATGCTATACTCTTTGGCGCCTTTTGCTTTTGGCAGGCGTAGTGCCTGCCGAGAACAACCCATTCAAGTGAATGGTCCCCGCTCCGCAAACACTGAATGCAATGTACACTATTTCCGTCTTCAAGCGCTCAAAGAAAATGCAAAATCAAATGCTCTCTGAAGAGCAATATGAATGTGGATTGCTCTTCAGAGAGTAAAGCAAGTGTGAACGAGCCCATTTGCAGCAGTAGGGTAAGTGGACCTTAAGGAGGAGCCAGGAACGCCGTGACGTCACGCCGCCGGAGCATCGTGGAGCTCCGGCGGCCATCTTTAACATTGGACGGTCAGTCCATGATTTCTCTTGCAATTTTACTGATTTATACATCGATCTTCATCCTCGTTTTATTATAATAAAATACCAATTTACTACACTATGGAGATGTCTCTGCTTTGACTCCCTTGGGGAGTATTAATTCACAGCCATCCGTTTCACTGCTGGTGAAGGAGCGTTCTTATCATTTGAGGAGGAATCCACAGGCTCATATCCGAGGGATTATCCTGATGTCCTAACAACAATACCCAGTAGTACTGGAGGGAGACCACTGGATTCCAGACCCCACCTCGACCAGCTGATGACCTCAAGGGATCAGTATATATATATACAAACGCTCACTTAACTGTGCGTTCTGGTGAGTGTGCATTTTTTCTGCACTATATCGAGTCACCTGGAGGATAGGAATAGATGAGAGCACCTGAAGTCACCTTGATATCACCATATGAACTGCTTGTTTATATTCATTTATTAATTTACCTATAGTACCTCTTGTCCAGCGCTGCATCATTTGATTTATATTATGGGCCTTAATGTCCGGCTGCCACATGTATGTGTCCATGGAGTTTAGCTGTTCTGTGCTGAGAGCACACTTAGCATGGGCTCCTAACACATTGACCGAATTATCATTGACTGCTCCCGGTCTCTATTTACAATCAGGATCTGCCGGGCCAGGCTCCAGATCGGTGACAGCCAACCACAGTGATCACATAACCAGGAATTCTGCTTCCTAGCGGTAAGATGCAGGGCCAGAGGAAGTTGGCAAAGGGTTGCAGTGGGATCAAACAAAATGTTAGCTTTCTATGTGTGTGTGTACATATATATATATATATATATATATTTTTTTTTTTTTTTTTTTCATGTGAGACTCACTTGTAGCACAAATATAGGTACTTGTCTGTTAATTCACCGGATTTATTTATATATACTGTGTATACATATATATATATATATATATAAATATATATATATATTTTTGATATAGCTAAATAAGACATATAAAATATATATATATATGTATATATGTATATAAATAATAAATCTGGTGAATTGACAGACAAGTACCCAAATATATATATATATATACCGTATATACTTTTTTTTTTTTTTCATGTGAGACTCACTTGTAGCACAAATATACGGTAGGTACTTGTCTGTTAATTCACCGGATTTATTTATATATATATATATTTTTTTTTTTTTGATATAGCTAAATAAAACATATAATATATATATGTATATATATATAAATAAATAAATCTGGTGAATTAACAGACAAGTACCCAAATATATATATATATATATATATATATTTTATTTTTTTTATTTTCATGTGAGACTCACTTGTAGCACAAATATAGGTACTTGTCTGTTAATTCACCAGATTTATTTATATATATATATATATATATATATATTTATTTATTTTTATTTTTTTTTTGATATAGCTAAATAAATCATATAATATATATATATATATATATATATATATATATATATATATATATATATATATATAAATAAATCTGGTGAATTGACAGACAAGTACCCAAATATATATGTACATTTTTTTTTTTTACAAGAGCTGTGTACAGTGTATACAATATGTGGGCTCAGACTTTATTTAACCATGTTCCTTTACGCTACATCCAATATTCAACACAATTTAGCCACCCCTCCGCCAAATCTTCATCCCAAAGACTTCCTTTTTCTCAAGTTCCAAACTTGCAAGGTATGCACAATATACACTCACCGCCCACTTTATTAGGTACATATCTTCAATTGCTTGGTAACACAAACTGCTAATCAGCCAATCACATGGCATCAGCTCAATGCATTTAGGCATATAGATGTGGTGAAGATGATTTGCTGAAGTTCAAACTGAGCATCAGAATGGGGAAGAAAGGGGATTTAAGTGACTTTGAACATGGCATGGTTGTTGGTGCCAGATGAGCTGGTCTGAGTATTTCAAAAACTGCTAATCTACTGGGATTTTCATGCACAACCATCTCTAGGGTTTACAGAGAATGGCCAGAAAAGGAGAAAATATCCAGTGTGGACGAAAATACCTTGTTAATGTCAGAGGTCAGGGGAGAATGGGCAGATTGGGTGCTGCGACATTCAGATGGTAGGGTCAGAATTTGGCATAAACAACATGAAAGCATGGATCCATCCTGCCTTGTATCAATGGTTCAGACCAGGGGCGGACTGACAACTCATGGGGCCCCCGGGCAATAGGGGATCATGGGGCCCCTGTGTCCTTGCCCAAACTCAAAAAAGCCAATGAAAAAGGTACCAGGGGCATCTCATTGGGGCCCTTACTGACCCCGAGCCCTCGAGCAGTGCCTGAGTTTCCAAATGGTCAGTCAGACTGGTAGTGTACTGGTGTGGGGGAGATTTTCCTGGCACTAGCAAGGTGTACCCAATAAAGTTTCCGGAGAGTGTATGACAACAGCATAATATTTTAGAAAAGCTCAAACACTTTTCATTAAGCAGTCCTTGTGCTCCAGTCCAGTGTCTATGTCTAGGCTGAGATGATGTAATCGGTCTGCTGCAGGCAGAGGGAAGGGTGTCCTCAGTCTCCTCTCCCTTAGCGATCAGACTGTACATTGTAACTTTGCAAAGAAAGTGAGCGGCTATAGTAGGGGCTGATCTGTCTTGACTTGATTATAAAGGCAAATGAAAGTGTTGTCAGGGGTCTGGGAATGGTAAATAGAACTGTTTTCACTTTTTCAGGGTGGCTTTGTGCAATACGTTTTACTATGGTCCAGTATATAAGGGCTATTATATAATTATACATAAATATTATATAAGGGCTGTTATCTATACGAGCTCAATCACTCCACTGGTTGAGGGGTAATAAAGCCCCATGATCGAATTATACCCCCTATAGCTTTAGATGGGTGTAGCGCCTGCCAAGTGTGATCCAGTGAAAGGGATCACTCTGGGGTCAAGCATGTGGTTGCGATGTGCTAGTGCGGGGTTAAAGCACGCGGTGAACTTGTGATACGCCTCCTCACCGCCTGTCAAATGTTCTTCAGGTACCAAAGCTAATGTGAATGAGCCCTAAGACATTAAAATGTTACTAAACCCACAACAGTAAAATCAGTCTGTATATGCAGTAAAGCATGCTTGTTATACTCACTGTGGAACCTAAGGGGTTAATCCTCTGCATTGTGTAAAAACGCTGTCTGATCCTGACTTCTCTGATCCTCCCCTTCTTCCAGTGCTCCACTCTTATCTGCCAATTTGATATGTGTGTGTGGAGTCACTCTGCACGTGCTCAGCTTGGTATGTATTGCTAGAGAGTTTTTTTTTTTATTTGGGAGAGTGCATGTGTTCAGCACAGGGCCAATCATGACAGAGGTAAGGGGTTCTGCATTCTTCTACAGCAAAACTCCTCCAACAAGCTTTAACATGCGCTCTGCTGGACACTGATAGAAGTCACAAGAGTGCTTTAACTGCTGATGAGAAAAGGTATTTAGCAGTTTATATTTACTAAAATAATTGCATTTCCATGTTGTGTGTACTGTGGGAGACCAGATATAGTGAATGCAGGGTCCGGGGAGACCAGATATAGTGAATGCAGGGTCCGGGAGACCAGATATAGTGATTGCAGGGTCCGGGTAGACTGGATATAGTGGATGCAGAGTCCGGGGAGACCAGATATAGTGATTGCAGGGTCCGGAGAGACCAGATATAGTGGATGCAGGGTCCGAGACCAGATATAGTGAATGCAGGGTCCTGGGAGACCAGATATAGTGAATGCAGGGTCCGGGGAGACCAGATATAGTGAATGCAGGGTCCTGGGAGACCAGATATAGTGAATGCAGGGTCCAGGGAGACCAGATATAGTGAATGCAGGGTCCGGGGAAACCAGATATAGTGAATGCAGGGTCCGGGGAAACCAGATATAGTGAATGAGGGGTCCAGGGAAACCAGATATAGTGAATGCAGGGTCCAGGGACACCATATATAGTGAATGCAGGGTCTGGGGGAGACCAGATATAGTGAATGCAGGGTTCGGGGAGACCAGATATAGTAAATGCAGCGTCTGGGGAGACCAGATATAGTGAATGCAGGGTCCGGGGAGACCAGATACAGTGAATGCAGGGTCCGGTGAGACCAGATATAGTGAATGCAGGGTCCGGGGAGACCAGATATAGTGAATGCAGGGTCCTGGGAGACCAGATATAGTGAATGCAGGGTCCTGGGAGACCAGATATAGTGAATGCAGGGTCCTGGGTTAAGTAACACTTTAAAGATCGCATTTTTATTGCATGTATTTTCAGATACTGGTCCGCCCATTAAGAGTGCATAGAACCTCCTTTTTGGTAAATTCTAAGGCGTTTTTATACCCTGTGCGTTTTATGTGCATTTTATATTTGGTGCATTAATGAAGAACCTACTTGCTGCATCTTTGTTGCACCTCCGATGCACCTAAAACGCATGTAAAACGCACCTAAAATGAAATTGCACCTAAAACACACATGTGAACCAGCCATTATAAATATTTTAAATATGTACAATGTAGCTTGTGCATGTGTATCCTCATGCAATGCTGGTGTATAGCATAATTCTACAAGGATACGACTAGCTTGTCTGTGGGCGACTAGTACTCCAGAATACACACATAGGCTTTAGTAAATCAGATCTGATGCCACATCAATGTCATGAAAGTCAGATTTCTGACCAATAGGTGGCAGTAGTGCGTTTCCTGGACTGCCTGTGATGATGTATTCCTCCCGGCCAGTATCCTCAATAATAATGGCAATTAATGGTGTTGCCCAGTATATTAAATACAGATTATCTAGTAAATACGCTGTTAACAAGCTGCATTGATGCTCTCCTCCATACAGCACTGCTGTGTGCAGTAATTACCGCCCAGATAAATATTACATTAGCTGCAATGTACATTCTTGAATTTATGATACTAATTACTTTCATCATGTTAACTAGAGTTTGATATAGGATAAAGGGCGTAAAGTGTATCGAAAACCAAGAAGAAAATATATTGCACCTTACTAGTCCTTCAATGTGGTTGTATTAGTTTTCTTTTTTCAGTTATTTTTTTTTCCTTTATTATCACCTGGTGATCCATTCCGTAGCCTCCCTAGCGGTCTGATCATATCCATATTTCTGTGCTCAAAGCAGTACATTTTTTTGCATGGAAATATGTATTTTTTTTTATTGTAGGCCTGTAATTTTTAGGAATAACTCACTGAAATCTGTCCGAACAATAGTCTAGTAAACAGCCCGGGTATGGTAAAATTTGAAACACAAAATCATAAATTATACACGAAATATAAATTATAATTTAATAAATAATCATAAAAAATAATAATAATATAATAATAATAATAATAATATAATCAAACCAAAAACACTGCAATTTGAAATATAGCGCCAAGTTCACACATCACTGAGCAAAGTCTCCAAATCGTTTTCAGTGTCTGATGGAGAATTTCCCCACGAATCATTATCACTCAATTCTGCAAGTGGTTCTGATTTACTATCGCTGTTCTCTAGCTGGTCTAAAACCGCTTTTGACCTAAAGGGACGCTTTTTGGACGCCATGGACGTTTCTCAGTTTCCAGGCAGAAAGAACAGTAAAAATGCAGGCAGGGCACAGGACAAAGCACTCGGGACAAAATGTATGTGAAATGGTTTGATACAGGAATGTAATACTATGTGATTTTAGTGTATTTAATGAATGTCACTTTTACAACTTTCAAATTTCCCGCCAGCTCTGTCCCCCGTACATCCTGACGTCGCAGGGAACGGAACCCAAAAGATAGATGTCGGTATCGGCCAGAGGACATCACGGGAGTGCAGAACAAGGTAAGTGAAGAACAGATCCCGGAGCAGCGCTGCAAGGTATTCCCGAGTGTAGCTCAGGGTTACGGCTTCTGGTGCTAAAACTTTACCCCGAGCTACACTCGGGAATACCACCAGGGAGGTTAATATACTTCCTAGGGTGCCAACATTAGGAAAAAATAGAAATGTTCCCCTGGGACTTTGTATGGCAAAAACCACAATGAGTATATAAAAAGTATATAAAACAGTAATGTTTATCACAAAGATTAACATAATAAAACGAATCAGAAGATTAGATATAGTGAATTGTAATACAATGATTATCACCTACAAATCATACACAGTGTGCATAAAGCCTGACAGTTTGTAATACATCACCTGGCAGAAGGGCAAACAGCCCAAAAGAACTTGTGCAGTGATGTTGTTCAGACAAATCCAACGCGTTTCAGAACTCTTTCAGAACTCTTATTTCTTATTTCCTTCTTCAGGGACTAAATGTGTCAAGTCTAAAACATAACAACGTATCAAAGACATGTAAACAATAAAGTGCAAAATATCATTTTGAAAAATATGTAAAAAGAAGCTGATTACTCAAACACTTACAAATTGCACCACATCAGATGATAAAAAAAAAAAAAGAAATGAATAGAATGCATTAAGGTAAAAAAAAAACCTTTTGCCTTAAGAACCACTTTAAATACGCATTCAGACCAGCAGCATTGTCCCAACCACATACTTTCCCAAATCCACATTCACTGCATTCTAAGAAAGAACTAATGCTCCAGGAAGACACGATAATCATTTTGACAAATTTTGTAAAAAAAAAAAATCATAAAGTGCGTGATTTATATTATGTTTGTATCTGGGAAAATAAATTGCGTTTGAACACATGGAAATCCAGCTCAGCGCATCTGGTAGGGCTATTCTTCAAGATGTGTTTTACATTCGTGGCTTGAAATATGTTGTCTTTGTCATATGACTTTAAAGGAAATCTGAAGCATTCAATCACAATCTCTCAAACTATAAAAGCAAGAAGGAAGGAGAGGAGAAACTTCCCCCAGAACAGCTGCAAGTTTGCTCAGAATGGTAATTCTTGTCTTGGCCGTGACTAACATGTTAAAGAGAACGCACACCAAAAAAAAACATTACCCCGGACAGCGTAAAAATCATATGTGAACTTATTTAATAATGCATTTTCCAGCGGGCTGAGACACCAGGGAGGGATTGCTGCCGAATAAAATAATATTTAAAGCTATGCTACAGGTAATTAGCTAAATACACCATGGAAATACAACTCTGGGAGCTGTTTTACTGCCAAAGGTTGTATAATCTGTCTGGCCAGTCCTAAGAAATATACAGCTCTGCCAGACAGCACTTTCAGAGAGGTGACCTGGCTTTTCTCTGCAGTTTAGCAATACAGCTAGGTCACTCCCACACCCCCTGCCTGTGAGTAAATGAGCAACAGAAGGCTGATATGGTCATCTCTCTGCTCTCCCTTCTTAGCAACATGTTGCTTGCCATTATAGGGCAGCACAGTGGCTAAATGATTAGCACTTCCACCTGGCAGTATTAGGGTCATTGGTTTGAATCCCAACCACAGCACCACCTGCCTGGAGTTTGCATGTTCTCCCTGTGCCTGTTTGGGTTTCCTCTGGGTACTCCGGTTTCTTCAAACACTCTAAAGACATGCTGGTAGGTGAATTAGCTCCTGTCTAAATTGGCTCTAGCATGTGTATGTAAGTTAAGGACCTTAGATTGTACAGCCCTTGAGTGTTAGGGACTGATGTGAATGTACAATATATATGTAAAGCTCTGTGTAAATTGATGGCGCTATATAAGTACCTGAAATAAATAAATAAATAATATGTGCATGCAGCACAGTTGATTGGTTCCTAGTGCTTCCCTTCTCTCTGACAGTATTACAAAGACAAATTCAGGTCCTTATACTAGAGACATTTAAAGCCCAACTGCAAGAATTAGACACAATCTAAAATGCTTGTTAAGTCTAGGGGGAGAGGAAACGGATAAAACACCTACCGTACCCCCATTTCAGCCTCTCCGGCGCTTTCCTCCTCTCCCTTTAGCACTTTGGGGTGTGGGCAGTCCCTTGGTGTCATTAAGTACAATGCAGGACTTTATGTGTATGGGTAGCACAGTGGCTAAATGGCAGGGGCGAACGGACCATTTGGAAACTCGGGTGCTGCCCGAGGGCCCGGGGTCAGTAGGGGGCTCCATGAGATGCCCCTGGTACCTTTTTCATAGGCTTTTTTGAGTTTGGGCAAGGACACAGAGGCCCCATGAACCCCAATTGCCTGGGGGCCCCATGAGATGTCAGTCCGCCCCTGCTAAATGGTTAACACTTCCACCTGGCAGCACTAGGGTCATTGGTTCAAATCCCAACCAAAGCACCACCTGTCTGGAGTCTGCATGTTCTCCCTGTGCCTGTGTGGGTTTCTTCCAGGTACTCCACTTTCCTCCCACACTCCAAAGACATGCTGGTAGGTTAATTTGATTCTGTCTAAATTGGCCCCAGTATGTGTATGAATGTAAGTTAGAGACCTTTGTGTAGATTCATGGCACTATATATGTACCTAAAATAAATAAATGTGGAGGAGGCAAGAGTGCAACCATGGCTGAGAGCACCTTAGAGAGCAGGCTTCACAAGGGGAAGCTGCTACAGCAAGGAATGAGGCAAATATTACTCCTTATATTTGCACCTCAGAATGAACAAGCAATTAATCCTTGTTGCACTGTGTATGTGTTTGAGGGGGGGGGGTGTATTACTGTAATATGAGAGTTAGTCTAATTCCTGCAGTTGAAGGTTAAAAATTATTTTTTGTTTTTAATTGAACACATATGTGCATCAACTGGTAGTTTTTTTTTTTTAGATATCTGCCTGATTTGCCATGAATCTGCCCTCTGGGTCTAAGTTGGGCTTTGTGGTTGGTTGGTTTGGGCACCAAAGCACAATTCCCTACCCATGCTCTAGCCCTGCTAGGACACTGTCCCACCTGCTGAGGCTGAACCCTCTGCCAACTTGCCTTGGGCCTCCACACGACATTCCTGGCCATAGACCTTTGTGTCCCCAAAGAAGGAATGTCCACGCAAGAAGTACTGTAGTTTTTGTTGAACATTCAGGAAATGGCCCTTGAGTCACATTAGACAATCAATCACATTTAGTGGACAGTCCGCAGTAGTTACAAATTAAAGCATGTGAAGCACTTTAGCAGCCATCTCCTTTACAGTTTCTCCTCTGCCCAGGGTCATTAGTACTCACAGGCCTGCGCTCTCTGTACTCACCTCCTTGTTAGGTACATATCCCCCGGGAATCCTCTAGGGAAGCAACCTCATACATGGATCTCCAGCCTTGCCTAAAAGGCCTTTTGCAATCCACCCTAGCCCCCACCTCCATAAGAGACAGAATAACTACAGCCAGCATCGCCTGCATACAGGTCCACTCCACCCAACCGCCTGCCCTGTCCATGGCCTGCGTGTGCTGGCTACATTCTCACAAGTGTGGGGCGTTTAGCTCCTATGCCTCAAGTGTGCCTATGCCTCTCCCAACCTGGCTTATATCTGGGTGCTGACTCACCCCTGCCATCACTGTGGGAGGGCTCTACCTAAAAGGGGCCTAAGTAGCTTTCTGCATCTGTCAACACTAGGACATATCATAATGCAGCCTAGGCTTACAGTGATCCTAGATTGAGTGGCACTTACGCATCATTGCAAGAGAAAGGACTAGTTTGAAGGTTACATAGAGGGTCAATGTTAGTATTATAGGCAAAGTTAGGGTTAATGAGAGATCTACAGGGAGGGTCAGTGTGAGGGTTACATAAAGATTAGTGTTATAGTTACGGGAGGGGGTTAGTGAGAAGGTTACAGGAATAGGAATGGACTGCACATACCTGGATTCAGTCCCAGACGGGTTCATTGAAAATTACAGAAGTTTGGGTGCTGACACCGAAGTCAATGGAACAATAAATTAAACATCAGTTCTGGCCATTTGTAAGGCTAATAGGCAGGGTATTGTCCAACAAATTACATTAAGGGGTGGACAATGCCCTAAGGGACATGTACCAAACCAAAAAAGTTTGGTGAGAGGCAGCGATTTTAAGAATGCATAAAATGAAACATTAAAACCCCTTTAAAATAACATGCCTGGGGGATGCACTTAACCTGCCTGTGAATTGGCGCATTTGTTTAATATACAGTGCATCCAGAAAGTATTCACAGCGCTTAACTTTTGCCACATTTTGTCATATTACAGCCTTATTCCAAAATGGATTAAATTATATTTTTTCCTCAACATTCTACAAACAATACCCCATAATGACAACGTGAAAGAAGTGCATTTTGAAATATTTGCAATTTATTAAAAAAAAAAACCACATGTACATAAGTATTCACAGCCTTTGTCATGACACTCAGACTTGAGCTCTGGTGCATCCTGTTCCCACTGATCATCCCTGAGATATTTCCACAACTTGGTTGGAGTCCCCCTGTGGGAAATTCTGTTGATTGGACATGATTAGGAAAGGCATAAACCTGTCTATATAAGGTCCCACAGTTAACAGTGCATGTCAGAGCACATACCAAGCCATGAAGTCCAAGGAAATGTCCGTAGACCTCCAAGACAGGTTTGAATCAAGGCACAGATCTGGGGAAGGGTACAGAAAAATTTCTGCAGCATTGAAGGTGCCATTGACCACAGTTGCCTCCACCATCTGTAAATGGAAGAAGTTTGGAACCACCAGGAATCTTCCTAGAGCAGGCTGCCCAGCCAAAATGATCAATCGAGGGAAAAGGGCCTTAGCCAGTGAGGTAACCAAGCACCCGATGGTCACTCTGAAAGAGCTCCAGCGTTTCTCTGTGGAGAGAGGAGAACCTTCCAGAAGAACAACCATCTCTGCAGTACTCCACCAATCAGGCCTGTATGGTAGAGTGGCCAGATGGAAACCACTCCTCAGTAAAAGGCAAATGGCAGCCCGCCTGGAGTTTGCCAAAAGGCCCCTGAGGGAGTCTAAGACCATGAGAAACAAAACTCTCTGGTCTGATGAAACAAAGATTGAACTCTTTGGCCTGAATGCCAAGCATCATGTCTGGAGGAAACCAGGCACCGCTCACCACCTGGCCAATACCATCCCTTCAGTGAAGCATGGTGGCGTCAGCATCATGCTATGGAGATGTTTTTCAGCAGCAGGAACTGAGAGACTAGTCAGGATCAAAGAAAAGATGAGTGCAGGAATGTACAGAGACATCCTGGATGAAAACCCGTTCCAGAGCCCTCTGGACCTTAGACTGAGATGACAGTTTATCTTTCAACAGGACAACAGCCCTAAGCACACAGCCCACATAACAAAGGAGTGGCTACGGGCCAATTCTGTGAATGTCCTGGAGTGGCCCAGCCAGAGCCCAGACTTGAACCTGATTGAACATCTCTGGAGAAATCTGAAAATGGCTGTGCACCGACACTCCCCATCCAACCTGATGGAACTTGAGAGGTACTGCAAAGAAGAATGGGAGAAATTACCCAAAAATAGGTGTGCCGAGCTTGTAGCATCATACTCAAAACGACTTGAGGCTGTAATTGGTGCTAAAAGTGCTTCAACAAAGTATTGAGCAAAGGATGTGAATACTTAGGTACATGTGTTTTTTTTTGTTTTTTATTTTTAATAAATTGCAAAGATTTCAAAATGAACTTCTTTCACATTGTCATTATTGGGTATTGTTTGTAGAATGTTGAGGGAAAAAAATTATTTAATCCATTATGTAATAAGGCTGTAACATAACAAAATGTGGCAAAAGTTAAGCGCTGTGAATACTTTCTGGATGCACTGTATGCAACTTACTGCAGCAAAACTGACATTTACAGAAAAATACGTTGATTTCTGGAAATAGACAGCTTCAGCCACTTAACTTCTGTTTGCAAACAAACAGCAGGGGATTCAACTATACCAGACTTCTATCCAAGATGAAGGTCTGGTATAGTTTTTAAATGGGGACCCCACAAAAAAACAGAGTGGGGTTCCCTCAATAGTTCATACCATGCCCTTCAGATCTGGTATGAGTTTTAAGGGGGAACTCACAGAAAAAAAGTTGAGATTCCACCTAAGTTCAATACCATAGCAAAAATCAACAAAAAAAGGCTAGGGTCCCCACAAAACTCCACACCAGACCCTTTTGCAAGCATGCAGCCTGGCAAGCCAGGAAAGGAGGGGATGGGCATGCAGCTCAGTTTCCCTTATGAACCACACGAGGCAACATGCCCTCAACATGCAGGGGTACCTTGCCAGGGGGTACCCTCCTGCTAAGCAATAATGAGGACAAGGACCTCTTCTTCAACCCAGGCCAAGAGGTTGTGGGTGTGTGTGTGGGGCCCGTTTGTACCACTTACTCATTCACACGGGGGGCTGTATCTGGGTGCCACTTTAGTGTTAAAGGGGGCCTCCAGATTCTGATAAGCCCTTCCCTTGTATTCCCCTACAACTACCAGGTCAGGATTACATGGAAGAGTCCTTTGTCTTCCTAAGCATGGGGACAAGGTGCTTTGCCAAGGGATATGGAATGGTTTTCTCCTTTAAAATCCATAGAAGACCTGAATTGCCTGGTATAAATAATGGGAGGAACCCCATGTGTTTTTTTAAACTATCCCAGCTGCTTTCTTTACATGGCCAGGGATTTCCGGCCAGTAAATGAATGGGTCGGAAGACATCACTGGTTGCTAAGGACATGGCAGGTACCAGCACACATCTCTTCCTTAACAACCTTCACAGCAGAATGAGGAAGCTGTCATATGTAGTAATAGGGGAAATCCACTACTCTATACTGTAGGATGTTTGGCTCCTGCCAAATGGTTTGAAAGTCCAGCATTGGGATGAATGCTTGAGAAAGCAAGGTTGGATCCAAACCTATTTCAGACTGAACCAGAAGCTCACCCTATACAGGAAAGGGTTAGGGTACATCAAGGACAATAGTGGGTAAGGGGCTAAGGTAGGGCAATGCATTTGGCGTTGAAAGTTTATGTATCCAAAAAGTTAAAGTCTTAGTAAACCTTGTAGGTGCTAACTGAACACAGACCTGTGTAGTCCTAAGGGCCAGAGTGTTAGATGTGAGCTAAGGAATGTGATTCTCATGGGTGACCACAACCAGGTCATCATCAACATGCATGAACTCCATGCTGCCTTTAACATTACAGCAGCGACCGCCATCCCTGACTTGTTCACCATCTGAGAAGGTCTGTGTCTGATGGAGGATAAAGGGTCTCATTATTCCCAGGAACATCTGAAATAACAAGCAAAGGCTTCAGTAACTGAACACCCGGCTCTGCCGTTCCTCCTCTTCTGATAAGGTGGATGATACTGAGTCTAATCCTCTGAGTGCCGATCGGTTGCAGAGCAGGTGTCTGATTTTCATTAAAATTTCAAATTCAAGTGAAGCTTGATCAGATAACAAGGGCAGCATTGAAGCTATGTGTGTCTATCTGCAGTAGCTAAGTCAGGGGACACGATTCAGCAGTCTGGATCAGGCAGTGGCGCAAGGGTGACGAGGGGGGAGGGGGAAATTATTGTAAATGTATACATTTAAAAGGAACATTAATAAGAAACAAGGATTACTTTTACATATTCATTATAAGGTGATAAAACACAGATAAACCAGATCACATTAGGGAAAATGGTTCTTTTAAAGCACATCTACAGGCTCCTGTACGACAGGCTAAACAAGAACCATATGCAATTACTATATGGTGCGCAATGGTCATAAAGCAAACAAAAAAACTTTCTTTACATTTTTGAACTGAACTAAATCCTGAATTATTTGTGTCCCACATGCTTCCTTTCCAGACACTGCAGACCACAGTAGGAAAGGTTTCAGGAACAGAGGCAATGCTGTAGATCCAGAAAGCAGTGGGCAGGACTAGGTGTGGCCAGGTGCTGATTGACAGCCTTAACCTCCCTGACAGTCTAATCAATATTTTTGAATGTCAAAGCAGTACTTTTTTTACATGGAAATTTGTTGTTTTATATTGTAGGCCTGTAATTCTTAGGAATAACTCACTTAAATCTGTCCGAACAAGAGTCAAGTAAACATCCCGGGTATGATAAAGTTTGAAACACAAAATCATAAATTATAATATAATAAATAATTATAAAAAATAATAATATAATAAAAATACATTTAATTCAATAATGTAATCAAACCGACAACACTGAAATTTCAAGTTTGCACATCACTGAGCTCAGTCGCAAAATCGTTTTCAGTGTTTGATGACAAATTTCCCCGCGAATCATTATCACTCAATTCTGCAAGTGGTTCTAATTTACTATCTCTGTTCTCTAGCTGGTCTAAAACGGCTTTTGACCCAAAGGGATGCTTTTTGGATGCCATGGACGTTCTCATGTTTCCAGGCAGAAAGACTGGTAAAAGTGCAGGCAGGGCACAGGACAAAGCACTAGGGACAAAATTTAGGTGAAATGGTTTGATACAGAAATGTTATACTAACAGATTACAGTGTATTGTGTATATGTCAAATTTTTACTTTTTTGAATCTCCTGCCAGTTCCGTCCCCCGTACGTCCCGGCGCTCGCAGGGAATGGAACGCAGAAGACGGATGCCGGCATTGGCCGGCGTACATGGCCGAGGGACACAGCGGGAGGACCTCTCGGGATCGTGGTACAAGGTAAGGCTGGAGGGATCGCTGCAGTGTAATCCCAAGTGTAGCTCAGGGTTACCGCTTTTGGTACTGAAATTAACCCCGAGCCACACTCAGGATTACCGCCAGGAAGGTTAAAGCTTGTGAATCAGCAGTGGCAATGCTGATACCCACACCTCCTGCAACATCTTCCTTTCCCATTGTAGTTTAAGCAGACAGCCTACATAAGAGTGGCAACTCTGCTCTGAACAATGCTGCATTGTTGCCACACCATCATTGGGAGCTGTATTACACAGACTGGCAGGAACATTTGTGGCACTTTGTAGCAGGACGAAGAGTAAATGTTATGGCTTAATTAGCTGATTAGAGTGGGACACTTTGAGCCTAGAATACTGCACCTTTTCACAATATTCTCATTTTCTGAGATTATGGATTTGGGGTTTTCATGAGCTGTAAGCCATAATTATCACAATTATGACAAATCACAGCTTGAACTATCTTGCTTTGCATGTAATGAGTCTATCTCATATATTAGTTTCACCTTTTAAGTTGCATTACTGAAATAAATGAACTTTTGCACGATATTCTAATTTTTCGAGTTTCACCTGTATTTGAGAAAAAAATTTATTTTTTAGGTGCTCAACAAAGTTCGCACTTAATAAATACTAAAATCAATACAAAGCTTAATTCCATATTAACATAGAAAAAAAACCCATCACATTAGTAGTTTTGAAAAACCAACATGATACTTCATATCGCTTGAAGTTCACAATGCAACAATTACAACTCAACATGTTTCGCCAAATGTCTGGCTTCTTCAGGAGGATTACAGGTAGTTGCATTTAATTACTACTAGAAAGCTAAAATACAAACAAACAATTTGAACTTTACAGAATTGCAAAAAGTAATAACAGAATCATCCATATAATACATACAAAGTCAATGATTACTAAATATAGGTTTCTATGGGGTTAACCCACCAAGGCTGTTCTTACCAGGTGTGTCTTGATATATGGAAAACCCAGCAAACAAACAACCATTTTCATATCCTCAAAAGCTGTTCAAGCAATATGAAGTATCATATTGGTTTTTCAAAACTACTAATGTGATGTTGTTTTTTTTTCTATGTTAATATGGAATAAGGCTTTGTATTGATTTTAGTATATATTAATTGTGAAATTTGTTGGGCACCTAAAAAATCCCTTTTCTTCTCATATAATGCTGGATATTCACAATATGGGATGTGGTGCTAGCTGATCTCCAGCCCACCTGAAATAAACATAAATCCTTTTCCAGACAAGGACTCGAAGACAGTGCCCTCCAGCAAGAGTAATCCTTTAGCAATTCTCCTCAGGCCCTCGGCCCAACAGCTGCTGAGTCCCAGACGGCAGTCTCATGTAACTCTATCCCCCAAAGCAGCAACAGCCCCCCGGAAGATCTGGAACCCTCCTTGAAGAGGAAAGACTAATCGGTTCAGGCCTCCTGCACATTTGTCACCTTCCCAGCAACCTTCTGGATGCCACCTTTCAGGGATTGGTTAGGGCATTATAAATATTCAACTGATCATTTAAATTTTCCTCCCTATGCTCTGGAAGATTCTACCAGAGGCAGGGAGAAGCAATCAACTTCTCAGCTCAGGAATCCATGTGCGTTCATTTTGTTCTGAATCTAAATTTGGATGTAATTCTCATTATTCGGAGATTCGGATGAATTACAATAGTAATGAATTTAAATGAATCCAAAATAACAAAACAAAATTTCATCTGAAATAACAAGTTATCCAAATTCAAATCGCATTTGAAATTAATTAAAAATTAAATTAAATTGAAAATGGTTAGCACTTCCGCCTGGCAGTACTAGGGTCATTGGTTCGAATCCCAGCCATGGCACCTCCTGCCTGGAGTTTGCATGTTCTCCCTGTGCCTGCGGGGGTTTCCTCCGGGTACTCCGGTTTCCTCCCACACTCCAAAGACATGCTGGTAGGTTAATTGGATCCTGTCTAAATTGTCCCTAGTATGTGTATGTATGAATGTGAGTTAGGGACCTTAGATTGTGCGCACCTTGAGGGTTAGGGACTGATGTGAATGTACAATATATATGTAAAGCGCTGCGTAAATTGATGGCGCTATATAATAACCTGTAATAAATAAATTAGAAAACAGATTTGAATGGTAAACATTTTGCTGACTATTGCTGGTTTCCTTCAAAGACTGTGTGTATTAGTGTTAGAATATAACAAATAAAAAAAATTGAATTTTGAAAAGAAAAGATTAAAATAAATCAGGATAGACTAGAATAGAAAAAAAAACAAGGTTCTTGTGGATCCCTTAAATTTTCAAAAAAAGTAGCTGTAAGATGAAGGTCTGGAATTTTCCACGTCATTTCCATTGTAGTAATTTTGTTTGGTTTCAACTGGATTCTAATTTTTCCAATGGTTTAAAAGTATTTGAATCCAGTTCGAATAGAAAATATCAAATCAGTCAGAAATCATTGTGAAGATTAGCTGGTTCTATTCGAAATTCAAATTTCAGAAGGTGGCTATATTCTATGTTTTTCTATTCTTTTTTTTTTCTATTCTGTGCTTTTATGTTCTATTCTATTCTTTTTTAAATTCTATTTCTTTCTATTTTATTTTCTATACTATTCTGTTTAATTCTATTCTTTTCTATTCTATTCTGATTTATTCTATTCTTGTTGAAATTAGAATTTTGGAGGACGACTGTATTCTTTTTATTCTATTCTATTCTTTTCTATTTTTCTTTTCTACAGTCACATGCAGTTCCTTCATCCACAAATCAACACCAAGGTTCTTGTAGACCCCTTCAATTTTCAAAAAAAGTAGCTGTAAGATGAAGGTCTGGCATTTTGCGCTTCAATTCCATTGTAGTAATACGTTGCCTTGCTGTCTGCACGTTGGAAGTTTTAACGTTCCACAATTGTTTAAACGAACTGACTGGTAATCTAAATAAATTCTGTTACAAGGACCCTGACATCGACTCCGTGCATATAAAGTGATGGGTGGTAGTGTTTCTATGTTTTGGAATGTTTAAACCTCACAGTTCCCTTTAATTCGATGACGGTGGACGTGCCTTCCAGTGTGGCCAGTGATGTCTGTTTATCCTACGCACGCAGCTCATTACAATAAAAGTTTTGGAACCTTGTAGGACACTTAGACAAACACTCTGGAGCCAGTGACACCTCTGGTGTTTATACCCAGTACACAGAAGCACTAGAGGAAGGCTCCTACCGCCTGATGACTCTTTCTTTCCCAAATAAAAGTCTCCGTTTGACTTGTAGTAGATCCTGTTACTACGATCATTAAACATACCCATCCAATGTGACTTATCACCGTTAAGCCTTGCATCTCTCACCTGCGGTTGCCGCTACGTGACACGTTCATTGACAATAATTTAATGTAATCTATTTCCTATTAAGTAGGTTCCTCTATATTGTTGTAGAAACGGATGAAGAAAATACAAGTAGAGTTCGGAAAAGTCATTTATCATGAGCTCTAAAGTTTAGCATGATGCCTTAGAGATGAATAAACAACTGCAGGTAACAAGGAACAAGCAGGGGCGGACTGACCATTTGAAAACTCGAGCACTGCTCGAGGGCCCGGGGTCAGTAGGGGGCCCCATGAGATGCCCCTGGTACCTTTTTTCATAGGCTTTTTTGAGTTTGGGCAAGGACACAGGGGCCCCATGATCCGCTCTTGCCCGGGGGCCCCATGAGTTGTCAGTCCGCCCCTGGGAACAAGACCACCTATGCTACCGAGTAACAGTACACAGTTGAAGTCAGAAATAGGTAAGAACTAGTGGTGTACCGAAATGTAATCTCTGGACCGAAACTGAAACCGAAAATTCAAAATGCATTCGGCCGAAAACCAACATCGAAATGGACAGTTTTTCTTTAAATGTATTTTTTATTTATAATTGTATTATATTTGATTATTTTTAATTATTTAATACATTTAAATGAATATGAACCATAGGTGTGCTTCTGGCACCGCTTGAGGATGATAGTAAATAATGATCACCCTGTTAAGAGAAAGGAAGAAGGAGCAGTGTCCCAAGTAACTCCAGAAACTTGGCAATGTGTATGAAGATGAATGCCGCTCAGACCAATCCCCAGGAGTCCGTGAGGAACAGTGTGTGATGAGATGGCCTCACCCATCACTCTGGCCATGCCCTCTGACACGTTTCACCCCACCCATCCCACCTTGGACCGAGCCCCCTATGGGCTGTGCCCTCTGATGCATTTCGCCCAGCCCATAGGGGGTTTGGTCCAAGGTGGGATGGGTGGGGCAAAACGTGTCAGAGGGCATGGCCAGAGTGACAGTTGAGGCCATCTCATCACACACTGTTCCTCTCTGACTCCTGGGGTTGGTCTGAGCGGCATTCATCTTCATACACATTGCCAAGTTTCTGGAGTTACTTGGGACACTGCTCCTTTCTCTGCCGGCAGGGTGATCACTGTCATTTCCAAGTTTCTTAAATAAATATGAATTTCAAAAATACAATCCAGTAACGTAAAATAACATTTATTGAAAGCAACACACAGAAATTGGACAGAAAATAAAATTAACTATATATAAAACGAAAAAACTTAAATAGAGGCATTTTGCATCAAAGTCAATAGGACATGATTTTACATTGAAGTCAATGGGACGCGATTTTACATTGAAATCAATAGGGGGTATTTTGCATTGAAGTCAATGGGACGCAATTTTGCACTGAAGTCAATAGGACACAATTTTACATTTAAGTCAACAGGGAGCGTTTTTGCATTGAAGTCAATGGGACTTGGTTTTGTGTTGAAGTCAATGGGACACGATTTTGCATTGAAGTCAATGGGATGCAATTTTGCATTAAAGTCAATTATCATTATTGGCTCCTTTTTTTTTTTTATTGGCAGAACACCGATAACCTTATTTTTGGCCGATAATTTTTAGCGCCGATATATTGGTGAATCACTAGTAAGGACAAAAAATAAAAATTGGTTGTGGGAAAAGTGCCCCCTGCCCCTTCTGGAGCTGGGGAAAAGTGCCCCCTACCACTTTGGTGGTGGCAAAATGTGTCTCCTGCTCCTTCTGGAGGTGGGAAATGTGCCCCCTGCCACCTTGGTGGTGGGAAAAATTGCTCCTGCCCTTTGGCTGGTTGTGGATTAAAATTATTATTTAAGTTTTGGATTTATTTTGAGAAAGGTTAGAAGCTCCTTATGCTTTTACATGATGCCTGCAAGCTTCTTGAACATGTGGACAGGATGTGAGGGAAAATCTCTCCAATGCAAACACAATAGTGCAGAATTATGCTAGTGAAACAGCTGCAACAGTTTATTGCTGCCTTTCCACTGGTATAGCTCTGCCCAAACTGAAAAGAAATTTCAGGCATGGTATATTTCATACATAGTTACATTGGCCCAGCTTGGGCAGGTTTATTGGTCCAAGCTGGACCAATGTAACCGTAAAAATATACCATACCTGGAATTCCTCATTAGGATTTTTCTTGTCTCATCTTGACATGCAAACATTACTGAGCCTTGATGAATAGGGAATCTTTTTGTCCTTGAAACATGTTGGCTGTTTTGAGAATCATTAAATTTGTTTTAGACTCCATTATGAATTTTGTCTGGTGCTCCTCCTTTTAACCTCTAAGTAACGTTCCTGAGTACCCATTGGAGCGTAGTCCAGGTTGTATGTAAGCCTCCTAACAAGAGCCAGTGAACTCTTCAAAGGGCAGTTTTTTTCCCTTCACTACACTGGACTAATAAACATGAAAGTCCCAGTGCTCCTTGGGTGTAACCCTTTGAACCTGCATCTACAATAATGCAGAGAACAGCGCTAACATTGTCAGATCGACACTACTCTCTGCATCATTAAGACTGTCCAGCTCTGGAGAAGAAATGAAGGAGGAAGAGGACCCTGTGCCACCATATCACTGGTCTGGAGACATCAGAAAAGGTAAGTATCAAAAAAGTAAAAAATGCAGAGGGGGGACTCCAGGGGGGAGGTGGAGGACTAGTTGATAGAGGACTATTTAGATACCAAATGTGGATTTAAAACCTTTTTTACAAGACATGTTGACCTAACTACACCCAGTAGAATTAAAGGAAGCAGTGAACCAGAGAAACTATAAAACTATTGATATGGTCAGGAAGCAATTTTCCCCTACACATATAAAACATTCTCTGACATTTGATAGAGTGTATTCTTTTAATGGTTTTTGTTGCCTGTGAGGTTCAGCATCATCCGACCTTGATGTTACAATCTTCATTCCCATGCATGCCCAAGTACACCTTTATTCACAGGAGAGCAAGGAACTGTGTCTGGAAGTCATCTTTGAAGACCACAGCCTGACGTGTCTAGTGCTTATAGGTACACCTGCTAAATTGGCAGTTGCTTCAGTGGGATTTTGTTTTGCACTTTTCTAGATTAGCAGTATTAAAATTCAAATAGGTTATATTTCACATCCTTGTGTCTTTTTTCACTCCTATTTTATTACTATTATACTTGTGTGCTATGTGTATTCTCCTTTTTTCAAATACCAACAGTTTAAACATTACAAGCAAAAAACCCAAGCAACCTCTTCTGCTCAGAGCCCATTTTATTTCTTGGCCACACTTGGCCTCAAGCCTATACTTTGAAGAGTCTATTCATAGAAATAATTCTGCTTCTTTTTATTGTATTCAAACAGTCCATCCAGGTCTCTAATTTGTGACAAGCTTATGTGGGAAAAGAAAGCTTAGCTCTATGTAGGACCCTTTACCTAAATTCAGATCTTTTGTTACTGAATGAATGAGTCCCCCAGGGTCTGCAGAGGTCACTCAGTACCTTGGAAACTCAAAGAGAGAACCCTGGATACAAGTAGGATTATGGGATTGCTCCAATGTTAAGATGAAAAGACTCATATTTGTCACTTTTCAACTCTTGTGCTGGGCAAGAAAACTCTTACCCAGTGGAGGAGCTAGTATACATAATCTTTTCAATTGGAATCCCATAGACTTTCCCCTACACCTTTTGTAAGTCCTATAACTCTTTCATTCAAACTTATTAACCTCATAAGTATTGTCCAGTTTTTTTTTCCTTTGCTGAATGTGTCAAAGAATCCACCAATAATATAAATGAAAGGTCCTTTAAACCACAACCAGTATTGTAGTTTTGCATGAGCTCTGCAAAGACTAACATGGTGGATTCTTATGTCTCTTAGGTACTGAAAAGACAAACAATTGTAGGTAAATTATGTCACTAGGATCTAAGAGAACCATTGGGGCCCCCTGGTGTTCACATGGAAAAATCAGTTTTGGATGGGGTGTGTCTGTATGGATTTATGGTATTGCACTGATTGCTAGTAGGACTATAACAGTTGCAGTGTGAGCAATTGATCCTAGACCTACAAGGCTGGATGACACCCAGGATAGAATACCCCCTTCACCAGTGGTTGAAGTAATCAACACCCTCGCCATGTAGGCAGATGGACTGTAACAGTTCCCCTTTGGATGGAATCCCTCCTTTGGAGGGAGAGTCCCATTAGGAGGGTGGTTCTGGAGTTGTGAGTTCAGTTGGGCCTGGAAGCAGGAAGGAGAAAGGAGGAAAGCAGAACATGTCCCCCCTCCTTTAGGGAGGGGCACAGGGGAAGAAGAAGCTAGGCCAGAAGAGGCCTCCTAGGCCTTGACTACACCTTGGACAGGAAAGGACTTTGCTGGGTCCCCCAGAGGACAGAACTGGAGAGAGGTAAAATGGTCTACGGACCTGGAGTCAAGTGCAGCTGTCTCCCTCATGCTGGCTAAAATGAACTATATGGCTATATGGCTTGCTCAGCCATGAACAGCCCTAATTTGTAATTGATTGTAATTGTTGTACTACATTCAGTAAAGACTTTCAAGTTAGAGTGAGAGTGTGCTCTGCTGATGTCCTCTTGCTGTTGCCAGGGAGAAGGTGCCCAGTGTCTGGAACCTCTGGGAATGAGGGGGCGAAGCACACAGCCAGGAGAAATGGATCTGGGGTTGGTCTCCACCCGCCACCCACACATCGGGGAGAGTTGTTGGACAAAGGACGCATTACCCAGAAGGTCAGTGTTATGTTGGGGATTCGGCTTGGCTGCTTGCTTAGCCCATGCACAAGGCAGCCGGCCAACTCCCTTGTGCTTGTGGATAACTCTTATATTTCAAATTGGACTCACCATGGTTGCTTTTGGCTGCTGCCTACCCTGACTTTGGCTTGCTATCTAACCATAATTGCCTGTTGGTTGACCTAACCTCAAGCCTGTCTAATTATTTTCCTGCTTTGTGATTCTCTACTGCATTCAGTCAGCTGTCACCCTTCAGTGACATAGAAGATCAGCCTCATCCCATGAAATATAGAGTGCCTAAGGGGAGGGGGGGGAACTAAATCACAGAACTCATAGGAGGACAGGTGTTGAGAGTACATATCCCCCATCAAGGCATAGCTGTTTCTCTTATGAAGAATGATGAAACTTTGATCTCAAGGGAGATATTGGACTATCCTATCTCATCACCTCAAGTTAGCAGCTGTTATGGAAGCTAAGCGTTCATAGCATCCTTGCAAGAATTCCTAGTTATGGATAGGCAAGGCTAATCACTAGTAGGTGGACTCAATGCCAGAAGCCAGAATCAACTTTTCAGCACAACCTTAGCAGGCTCAATGTATTATTATGTAAAAAATAGTTCCTGCATCAGAATCTCATACAATAGTAAAGAAGTGGTAGGGGACCAAAACCTGCCAAAGCTAAAACAAAAAAAGTTTAGGGTGTTGTTCTGTTCCTAACTAATATTTGGCTGAGTATGAGGCTTCAGTTACACTGCAGCCCAAGTGAGGACGAACCCTAATAAATTCAGACATGTGATACAAGACTCATTTGGAAAGCTGTTTAACAGATTGTGTCCTTTGTGCAGGTGCAACTGGTTGAAATGCCTCCGGTGATTCCAACTGACTGGAGCTTCTGTTGAAGATAAGCGACTTGTGCATAGCTAACTGTTAAAAATTAATGAAATACTCCAAGGCGGCCCCTCTCCAAACTAGGCTGTGCTGCACAGAGATTATGCCTGGACGTTCCAGCCCTGTCTGAGCCAATTCTATCAGCATCTCTTATCTAGGATTCATTACTAACAGACTCGCACCAAGAGTAAATTAAGAAGGAGCTGCACTTCTCAGTGACCTCTAGCCGTGTCACCGAGAGGCAGAAAGGGATCAGGGTGGAGAAATTACAGAGATTTTAAAAATTCTTTACACACCGCAGAAAGACATTCTTACAGAGAAGTCAAAAAGTGAAACTTTTTAGTCATGTCAAAGAGGACCTATCACTTTGTACTAGATACGAAAATGCTAAGTGCAACAGGAGCTATCAAAAGACTAGCTGTCTAGATCAGTGGTCTCCAAACTGCGGCCCAAGGGCCGGATGCAGCCCTTTGCCTGCCTTTACATGGCCCTTGGGACACTTTTTCCCTCACTGACATTACAAGTGGGGCATAATTCCTGCCACTGACACCAACAGTGGGGAACTTATACTCCCACTGACACCAATGATCGGACACTATTCCTCCCACTGACACCAATGATGGGGCACTATTACTCGCACTGACAACATTGATGGGGGACTATTTCTCTCTCTGACACCAATGATGGGACAATATTCCTCCCACTGACATCAATGATGGAGGACTATTCCTCCCACTGACACCAATGATTGGGCACTATTCCTCCCACTGACACCATTGATGGGGGGACTATTTATCCCACTAACACCAATGATGGGATACTATTCCTCCCATTGACACCAGTGATTGCGTAGTATTCCTTCCACTGACACCATTGATGGGGGACTATTTTTCCCACTGACACCAATGATGGGGCACTATTCCTCCTACTGACATAAATGATGGGAAACTATTCTTTCCATTGGCATCAATCCAATGATGGGGCACTGTTCCTCTCACTGACACCAGTTATGGGGAACTATTCCTCCCACTGACACAAATTATGGGACACTATTCCTACAATTGACACCAATGATGGGGCACTATTCCTCTCACTGCAACCAGTGATGGAACACTATTCCTCGCATTGACACCAGGACATGTTCTACTCCTACTGGTCTCAGTTTGAACCCTCTAAAACCTGAAGGATAATAAACTGCCCCTTTGTTTAGAAAGTTTGGAGACCCCTAGATCTTGGAGCAGAAATGCTAGTTTTTTGGCATTAATAGTTCACCAGTAAGGTTGATCTGGTTAATTTAGCGTTTAGCAGAATTTTAAGAGTTAGGTTGATGGTTAGGATTAATAAGGGAAATGTTTTACTTTTTAGTGTATGGATAAGATAGTGAAACAGTGATATGGTAAGTCTTATGCTAGCCATAGGCTGATCGAAATTCGTCTGGTTGGGCAGGAACTGGCTGAGCTTCGATCCATCTATGAGCATGCTGGTTGTACTGAAGTCAATTTATCGATCGACTTCACTACAACCAACCTGTTGAGTTTTTTTTTCCCTGATTACTGTCAGCAGCTATAGCCAAGAGCAGTGATCATTGTATTCTGCCGTTGGGGAAAGCTCCCTGTGCTCCCCACCGGCAGAACACAATAGCGCCGCAGGAGGGAATCCCATATCAGCACTGACTTTGTTGATGGGGAAATCAAGCATTTTTCTATCCTTATATATTAATCTGTGGTTGAAGGAAAGAAAATTGCATAGTGTATAGCCTGCATTAAGACATGGCAACCTACCCTGTAAAATAATTGCTAAGAGAATTCATGGAAAAAGTTGCTTACGAGTGGCGGTCCAAGTAATCACCAAGGGTCGGATACGACTGAATAGATAGATAGTCTGCATTAGGGACAGGATAAGGGTTAATTGTACGTGTTCAAGCGTGTATCAGGGCAAAATTAAAAAAGAACATATGCAGTATATCTCTGCAATTCATGCACATTTTATAAACTCTTTATTTATTTTCTAGAGAGCAAGCAAAGCTGTAGCTTTCAGACTTTCTTTTACTAATTGGTTGTATGTCTGTACCTACACAGAGTAGGCAGGGAAAGAGCATATTAAATTTGAGGTTGATCATAAGGACTCAAAATGACACAATTCACCAGAAGTAAATTATTGGCTGCACAGGATTGTAGGATAGGGCTTACAATTAGCTAGGTATTGGTGCCAAATAGCACAAGTCCCCACCCAACTCCTTCACTGATAGGACAGCTACCCACCTGTTGTTGATGGAACCCTCTGTCCAGGGGCGGACTGACCATTTGGAAACTCAGGCACTGCCCGAGGGCCCAGGGTCAGTAGGGGGCCCCATGAGATGCCCGCTACCTTTTTCATAGGCTTTTTTGAGTTTGGGCAAGGACACAGGGGCCCCATGATCCCCTATTGCCCGGGGGCCCCATGAGTTGTCAGTCCGCCCCTGCCTCTGTCATGTTGCGCAATACTCCTGGCCATAGGCAACCCCTGCAATGTTCACACATAAAATGCATTTTTTCAACTTTACCGCAACTTCACAGCTTCACATACTTTCTGTCACATCTAACATCGCATTTGACATACTAGCAGAATTCTTCAGCTTGGAATGCCACACACAGGAGTTGACATTCTATAGTTGTCAGTTCTGTGCCAAATGCAAGCAAATTTTATTTTAGCTGTCATCCCTTTTCATCTCCATTCCTCCTAGAGGACACCACAGTCTTGGGACCACTTCCCCTTGTATACTAAATACATAGCATTGTGCTTCCTTCACCATGACACAGGACCTGCAGCCGAGGGTCAGGAAGATCAAGGTGTTCTCTATAGTATACCAATCCCTTCTCAATGTCTCTACTATAGGCCGGGCATGCTCCCAGATGGAACATCCTTCCCCAGGCTTCTACCACTACTCACAAATGCTGTTCCACTTTGCCTGGGACTTCTGCTCTGCAATGGGCCTTTTTGATCAATACTGCAGGGGGGTCTACAGCTTGACAGCTCTGGGTTGTTTGTCTCCCATGCCCTGTCTACGTCTGGGCTCCACCCACCACTAGCATTTATGTGGGCACTAATCCCACACATTACATCACTAGTGGAGGGGTTTATCTAAAAGGGGAGTAACTCCTAATTACAACTTTCCTTTTACAATACCTGAATAGGAAAATAGCCACCTAGTGGCAGGCAAGATAACTATACCTGCTAACGGGGTACAGCCAAAATCACTGAATCGGCAAAATGAGCAAACACAAGCTTGAACATAAGACCAGAGCCAAACACACCAAATATTAGAGTAAAACCTTTTTTTTTTTTTTTTTTTTTTTTTACAGTTAAACCCATCCACCCACATTATGGTGAAATACCTACCAGTAGAGTGAAGACCATGAAATCATGGGGAGGGTGAGAAGCTCATCTACTTTTAGAAAGTTCCCAACAAAAATGTGAAGATTCCTGAATGAATGAGATTTAAAAAGACCTCCATCTGTTACTGTTGGTACTCATGTTTGCCTCTGATTCATGTCCTCCAGTGACAGGTAAGTGCTACTTCATCCCAGGAACATTCTCTCAGAACAACTCCAGATGGCTTAGTCTAACACAGCCATTCTCAACATTTAACAAGAATGTCACAATATTCCTTTAAACAGTAACACGGTGAAGGCTGTTGATCTTTGAAGGCCCTGTATCGATATCCTGTTTTTGTATCTGCTGAACCACTTAATTATAATAGGCGACTAGCTGCAACACACTGGCTTGGGGACAATATTCCAACTAGCTGCAGAGACGTCCATTTCCAAGATTTCCAGTTAACCCCCTTGAATGTGCCTGAGGAATGTGCCATACCACAGATGGTTCTCCAAACATTAGACCAGCCTATTTCAACCAGGGTGCCGTGGATCTTTCAGGTGTGCCTTGGCAAATGCCTAAAAATTGCCCAAAAATTGTATACAAGCCAGCAGGTGGATCAAGCCTTTCTTTTTAGTTCACAAAGCCACAGGTTTTCATTGTGCACTTTTACGTCCTTCTAGCTGCCGGCTTCCTAACAACCTGACATCATCAGTTTAGAAGGAGGACATCGGGTGCATGCATAATATCCTTGTTTGCCCCTCACTGTCAGCGCTGGGGTCACATTAGCAGAGAGATTGCAAGAAACTGAGGGAGAACCATTGCAATACTAGTTAGTACTATTGTGTGCACAGGTATATTTGCTTTGGAAGAATAAATCACCTCTAACATTGGTTGTACTACGTGTGTGGATGTTGCTGTGTTATGTAAAACTATTAGTTTAGTTTTTTATGTATTAGAATGGGGTGTCTGGAGATTGTCCATAATTTTAAAGGGTGCAAGAACTGAAAAAAGGTTGAGAAACACAGCATTAAACAAACACTGATTTTCACTGCCTCCAAAGACCACAACCACCAGGCTGCTGTCTACTGTAACTTCCAATATTACCACCATTCCAAAAACAGGGTGAGTGCATGGGACGCCTGATGACTACTAACTGGGTTTGCAGCTCTCCACCCCTTCCTGAACTCTCAGAAGCCCCTCCAGGGCCTATACTTCAACCAGTAATGTAAATTATTTCAACTCCTAAACCCCTTAACATTTTCAAAATGCGTCTCCCCTCTCCATCTAGTCATGCATGCCCTTTACCTATGGTTTTTTTTTTTGCTCTGGGCCTACCTTGACTACCACCAAATAGACACAAGTAGACAAGACAGAGATGAAAAAGGCTAGAAGCACAAACTAACCAGTCAGCGAAAACACACCTGACTTCAAATGTGAACACACCAGACATGTAAAAAGAAGCCTAATGGCTTGTACACACAATAAGAAACTCATATGAAAATTTCCTTACACAGATCGGCCGATCATCTGATAATTAGTTTACTGCTTTAGGGCTCATGTACACGGAGCATTTGGAAAACACTTCTGAAAGATAGAAATTGACTGCTGGAAAACATAGGTTAAAAGATGTCAGTTTAGCTGCGTTCGCATATCGCGTTTATGCGTGTTTGCGTTCAGAAGCGTTTTTAAAAGATAACCTCAGGAGACCCTCCTAAATGCCCAGAATGCACTGAAAAATAGTAAATAATTAACTATTTCAGACATTTTTAGAAAAATAGAGAGAGCAGAAGCAGAGAGAGCAGTATATGTTGAGATGACCTGTCTTTTCTGGTTGTATTCACTATGGATCCCATCATGAGCAGAATGCAGCATGTTCTACCATTTGTTTCTTCACGCGAAACCTGCAACTGACTACGCTGGTGTACTGGGTCTATTTGAATACATGGAAAAAGCTTTGCATGCTTTTCTGATGATGAAAAAAGACTCTGGACAGCATCTGGATATGGAACAGTTAAAAAATGCTTCTAAACGCAAACGCTTATAAACGCGGTTAATCGCATTTACACGCGTGTACAAGCATTTGGCGTTTGAAACGCTGGTAAATTCTACTCCTGAACGCAAGTTTGGTGCATTCAAAAAAACAACTGTAAACTCAACTGCCTGGACAACGACTGTAAACGACATAGTGTTCATGGACACATAGGAAAACATTAGGGAGAGTTCAGGGACTGCTGAAAAAAATGTTGAACAGCCCCTGAACGTCAGTTTAGCAGCTGCAGTGTACATGAACCCTTAGACAGCCAATTCTGACATTTTGACCATCAAAAACCGAGGGTGTAAGCTAGAAATTTTTATTGTACATGAACACAACATCCAATTTTTATTTAATGTGTACAGTATTGGTACGGAAATAGAAAAAAACGCTCATGATCAGAAGCAAAGAAAAATCCTACACTTCCCCTTCTACTATGCAGGTACGTAGCTACATTTACCTACGTTTGGTTTTGTCGGCTGAGAATTTTCTTACAAGTCAATACTGTTCTGACTACATCAAGATACACACATTCGAAGAAAAACGGACTATCGATCACCTGATTTTCTCATAGTGTGTACTAGGCTTTGCTTGCGGGATGGCTATTAAACATTCATATGCAATGTTACATTGACTCCTGATCAGGGGTGGACTGACAACTCGGGCAATAGGGGATCATGGGGCCCCTGTATCCTTACCCAAACTCAAAAAAGTCTATGAAAAAGGTACCAGGGGCATCTCATGGGGCCCCTACTGATCCTGGGCCCTCGGGCACTGCCCGAGTTTCCAAATGGTCAGTCCGCCCCTGCTCCTGATTAACAAAAAAAAAATCTTTTAAGAATGTAATTTTTAGTCCAGAAAATAAGAAATACAAAAATATATACAAAGATGCTACACATTCCATGGAATGCACATCCCACAGAGCTAAAAATGGGTTAACGCTCCCCATAGACCCTTTCAGGTTTGTTGGCTATTTGCCTGTTGATCTTTCCAGCAGTCACACCCCAGAGAAAATGGCATTAAACATCAAATAGGAGCTGTCAGCATTTCCTCCATGCTGCACATCTACCCACATTTGCAGCTGAATTCTTTCTTTGTTCAGAGCTACAAAGTGTGACCTAGACTTGGTGAGTTTACTTTAGAGTCCCGTGAAGAGGTATCTCCAACACACTGCACAGACCGACAAAGCTGGACAAAGCGTCAGCGCCATGTGTGACGTGTTCCTGAAAATACTCTGCGCCTTGAAATAGATATCCTTAGAAAATAAAATTGTATGACTGCTCATTCTCACTTTATTCATTTATTTCCTCTGATCAAACATTTCTGGGGCTGCTAGTTCAGCACAAGTGTTCTAGGCATTGGATTACTAGCTTAGCCTTTTAAAATTTTGTGAAATTTCAGGTTGATAGATAAAGCTGGACATCGGACTTATATAAAACATCATCACTGAAAGCAGTTGAGTATTCATGAATTCTGTGGCCAGACTCATCCACCTTACTAACCGCTCCGTATCTGCCACCCCCCTCTGCCAATCCCTCCACTGGCTTTCGATTGCCCAACGCATAAAATTGAAATGACTAACATTGACGTACAAAGCTGTCCATAACACTGCCCCAAACTACATCACCGACCTGATATCCATCTACCACCCAAAACGTACTCTCCGCTCCTCACAAGACCTCCTACTCTCTAGTTCCCTGGTCTCCTCCTCCCATGCCCGTCTCCAGGACTTCTCCAGGGCTTCTCCCATCCTCTAGAACTCACTAGCCCAATCCATCAGACTGTCACCTACCCTCCTCACCTTTAGGTGCACCCTGAAAACCCATCTCTTCAGGGAAGCCTACCCCACCCTCACCTAATTGCCGATCTCCTCCACTCTTCCTATCACTCCATCCCCCACAGCTATTTCCTCCTGTACCACTATCCCCTCCCTCCTAGATTGTAAGCTCCAAGGAGCAGGGCCCTCAATCCCTCGTGTATCAAATTGAATTGTTACTGTACTGTCTCGTGTACTGTCTCCCATTATAATGTATAGCGCTGAGCAAACTATTGGTGCTATATAAATACTGTATAATAATAATATTAACCCCTTTACGCCGGCCGCACACAATAGTGCGGCTTCCCGACGTCTGGGCCTAGACCCTGAGCAGCCGCACATTTGCGTTCATGTAACAAAAAACATATGTGATGAGAGCGCGCGCCCCACGCGCCCCCAGCACACATGTGCGGTACTCACGGAAAGGTCCCAGTCCGCTCTTTCGATCAGGACCTTTCCCGATCATGTGACCGTCGTGACGACGCGTCACGGCGGTCACATGATCCCTAAACCATGCCCCACCCGCCCTGAATCCCAGCATCTGAAACTCTTAAAGGGCCGGGAGGCACCGGCGGGAAGGGGTTAATAATATTAATAAACAATTATTTTTTAAATTCTGATCAGAGCACTATCTGCATGGAGTTTGCATGTTCTCCCTGTGCAGGATGACTTTGAAAACTCTGTTATTTATTTATTTACTTTAGGTACTTATATAGCACCCTCAGTGTATGCAGTGCTTTACATACATATTGCTCATTCACATCAGTCCCTGCCCACAATTATCTTACAATCTAAGGTCTCTAACTCAAATTCATACTAAGGCCAATTTACCTACAAGCAAGTCTGTAGAGGTAGTGGGAGATAACCAGATCCCGGGGAGGAAACCCATACAGGCACAGAGAGAACATGCAAACTCCAGGCAGGTAGTACCATGGTTGAGATTTTAACTGGCAACCCTAGCGCTGCCAGGCAGAGGTTCTAACCACTTAGCCACTGGGATTCCTCCCAGACTCCAAAAACATGCTGGTAAATGAATTGGCTCAAACACTGGTAAGTGTGCCGACGATGGCTGCTTCACCTTCTAAGCGCTTTGAGTCCCCAGAGAGAAAAGTGCTATAGAAATACAAGCTAACTAATGAATTAAATGCAATTAGTGTATACACTAGTACTAGTCTAACTTTAATTTGGGATCAGCCTGCTATAATCATCTGGAGAGTAGAATTCAGAGGAAGGGGCAACAATAGGAGCCAATCAGGTGTGCTGTATGCAACAATACTAACCAGGAACATGTTGATAGGTGGGGAAAGCAGAGGCATGAGCTCATCTACTTTTGTAACTTCACTGTCCAATCACAGGTAGGTGCAGGGAGATGACCTTAGTTATATGTCTTAAGTGCAGTGAAAAAGAGTAAGGTCACAAGACTGGCTGTTCTATGGCAATATATGTAGCACTGGTTTTATAAGGAGGCAAAAGGGCAACTGCCCTTGGCCCCCTAACAGCAGGGGCTCCCCTCTATACAAACATTATATAAAACAATGTTAAAAAAATGTATAAAATAATATAAAATAAATAATATCAAAATAATAAAAAATGACTTTGTTTTATAAAATGTTTCTTGGGAAGTAATATTTTGCCAATGTTTTGCTCTGGACTGGTACTATATATGTATTGGTTTTTTTTAGTGAACCACACATAGAGCACTTACACTCTTAAAGTGGTTGTAAAGGCTCAAGGTTTTTCACCTTCATGCATTCTATGCAAAAAGGCTGAATGAGATCAGCAATGCTGATATGCAAAATACGATGAAAAAAAGTGAAAATGAGTATTATAAAGCTGAGCTCTGGGAAAGTAAAAATCCTCCCTTTCAGTGGAGCAGCCTTCACACTGCAAGATTTAAAGTGGTTGTAAAGGCTCAAGGTTTTTACTTTCATGCATTCTGTGCATAAAGGTAAAACATCTTCTCTGTGCAGCAGTGCCCCCCCAGCTTAAATAATAGTGCCTTGCTCCTAAATTGCTAATAAAACATGTATCAAAAAAAAATTATATTTTATATATATAGTGCCCCCCGGCCCCCCAATACTCTCCTAAGCCCCCTCTCAATCCAGCGATGTGCACTGGATTCTCGGCAATCCTGGGACTCCCTCTCCTCATTGGCTGAGACAGCAGTGGGAACAATTGGCTGCTGATGTCAATCACAGCCAGTGAGCCAATGAAAAAAGAGAGGGAGCAGGGCCAAGGCATGTATGAATGGACACAAGGAGCAACAGGTGCCCTCATATCAAGCTGGTTGCTGTGGGGGCACCTGACAGGAGGGAGGGGCCAGGAGCACCAGAGGGGGACCCAAGAAGAAGAGGATCTGGGCTGCTCTGTGTAAAACCACTGCAGAGAGCAGGTAACCCTCAAATTGCCTCCACTTAGCTTAATTTTGGGGTCTTCTTCCTGCAGTCTTCTCTGTTGGAGCTTGGTGTACATGGTTCTGCCCACACAGCTGCATTATTCATTTACAGCAGTGGTTCTCAACCTGTGGGTCGCGCCCCCTTTGGGGGTCGAACGACCCTTTCACAGGGGTCCCCTAAGACCATCAGAAAACACATTTCCGATGTGTAAAGAGCAGCTACTGTGTAGAAAGCAGCTGCTGTGTTGAAAGCAGCTACTCTGTTAAAAGGAGCTACTGTGTTGAAAGCAGCAGTATTGGAGGTAAAACGACACTCATGAATTATAATTACTGGGTAAATAATTTTATGGTTGGGGGTCACCACAACATGAGGAACTGTATTAAAGGGTCACGGCGTTAGGAAGGTTGAGAACCACTGATTTACAGTGATGTGTGAATGGAAAGGCTACAAGTTCCATCTGCCACTGTAGCACAGGACTTGTCGATGTCAATGGAACACAAGTACGATGATGTCCCCACACTTGTAGTCCAATGTTTACTTCCTCCAGACCCATAATGATGGGTCCATACCTCTGTATAGACCTGGGGTTGGAATGTAAACAATGCATTGATCATTGTTATAATAGACTACAGGACTGATTGCAAAACATAAATGTAGAGCTACCCTCTTGAGGGCCACTGTGTTTCTGGATCCATCTAAGCAACGCACAGCCAGGCAACACACATTTTCCACACTTGCATCCACAGGCAGTGAACAGTCCATGAATTTGTTTTTTCTTATTTTATTAATTAGGGGATGTATCTTGGATAGGGTAATAGGGATTATGGGGTGCCCAACTTGAATGAATTAATGCATGGGGACAACTCCTTTCCTATTTACAGAAACAGATCCTGGACTGTTCTTTTCCTTGAAAGCAGTCAGTCATTATCGATCAGTAGCAACTGCCCTTTATGGGCTAGGGACTCTTGGCCCCCTCTGAAGTTAGCCTAGCTTGCTGCAACTACATGCAAAGATGTCTCCTCTCCCCTGTAGAACCGCTCCCAGCTCCACAGCCTGCAGACACTACCAGCCCTCCTGGCTGCTCTGAAGCTCTTCCAGGACAAGGATAAAGGATTAAGCACAGCCCCGTCCTTTGAAAGCTTGCTACATGTGGCAGTCTCTCCCCTTAAAGACCCCTGGGTGTGCTGATTTACTTACTCTGTCCTCCTTGCTCCTACTGCTTCCAGGCCTTGATCCCATTTATGCTGTGATGCTGAATGGACCCTCTTGAGCCAGCCCAAGCCCAGCCTGGAGGCCAGCCCCTCTTAGACCCAGGGGACCCCTCCTAGGTCACCAACAGCACTCCATCTTCCACCTGACTGCTGTACCAGCCTGACTGTCTATATACATATACATATTCTCAGTTGGTCTTACCACTCTACCAAGGCCTCCAACCCAGGGATTGGCCAGACTTCCATAAACATGCAGATTAGGTCTCCACTCCTTTTGCCCACTGGCTTCTGGAAGATTATCTGGTCCTCCAGAACCAATTGGAGTAGATAGAGTCTCAACCTGTTAAGCCATCCAGCTTGACCTGCAGTGACCTAACATTAATCACAGACTCACACAGTTACCATGAGTCTTACACAATAGATTTACCTACACTACTCTAGTAGCACACTAGAGGGTGCTACATAACAAATTCCTCTTTTTTTTATCAGTGTGGGTGCTCTTATTTATATTAAAGTATATCTATACTCAGAATAACGTTTTTCAATTTTGGATAGAGCATGGTAGGATTTAATCCTCTACCAGCTTCTTTTTTGTTGTCTGGATTCTATTAAAGCTGAACTTAAAGGATAAGTTCACCTCCAGGAACATGTTACATGTTCCACCCATTTTTAGGATGAAACATGTAACTGTGGAGGCTCGATGATCTGAGCCCTCTGTGTGACAGCAGTACAGAGAGAAGTTTCCTGTACCAGCTGTCACTTTTTGAAAAGAGAGTGTGCCGGAGCGGAGCTTCGCCCACAATGGCTGCATAAATTAATTCACAGAGTTCTGTGAATTAATCAATTACAAGTACCAACATCCTTTGCTGATGTCGGCTTGTAGTCCTTAATAAACTGTCATGGTGCTGTTGAGCGCTGTGGTGGTTCATTGACTCTGCCTGTCGGTGTGAAACTGCAGGCCCGTATGATGTATGGGCTGACAGCTTACACTGACAAGTCTGCAGGAGTCCTGCATGGCACCTATGATCTGCTGATCGCTGGTGAAATGCTTTCCAGGCTGCTAAAAAAAAACAAAAAAAAAAACAGATGCACATTTTTTGACCTGCAGTTTATTATTTATTTTAAAATGTGAACTTATCCTTTAACTGTATCGGAGTACCACAAACTGAATACACTATTTCTTTCATTTTTTAGAATTCACCACAGACTCACTTATCCATCCATGTCTCCATGTTTTATTTTATTGAAAATTAACTTTGTAAAACACCCCCTAGCATTTCTTTCATCTTGAGTATGGGCAGGTGATCCGTGTAGCAATTACTTCCAGGAAATTACCTGCCCTTAGCTTAGGCAGAAAGATGTACTTAGATGAGAAAGTCCCCTCATCCAGATAAAATAAAAACAATGCCAATGAAGACACCAGGGATATATGACATCATTTTAGCCTAGGTTCAAAACCAGGAAGCAACTGAAGAAATCTCTTTTTATTCTGGTAAAAATATAGATTTCCAGTCAGGACGGGTAACAGTTGCCAGTCATACAGGACCAGGCAGAGTACCATATTGTAAGGCTGTTTTAGTCAATGAAGGCCAAAGATCATGGGGCAAGCAGACATGCACAGTCAAAAATAAAGGAAGCAGGTCAGGGGTGGCAGCCAACAACAGCTATATCAAGGGTCCAAATTGAGTTAGCCCCAAGGGGCATCAAATACTAAATATCAGATACCAAAGAACAAATCAAGATGTACCCAGGGTGGAGGTGCTTAAAACCCATGGAGATCTTCACGGTGTGGCCTATCCTGCAGCATATTACCTTGCTACAATACATCCTGTACAATGGCCAAGACTTTAGTGATGATGAAGTCACATGTGCGAAGGATGTAGTGCAAAATCAAGATTTTAAATTGGAAGAAAACCCTAGCTACAACTATTCTTAAAATTGTTTCCTCTCCCTTTGCATACCTATCCTGCCTAACCTATTGGCCAGGGTCGCCAGGCCGTATATTCTAACAAGAGCTGGATAGCCAGGAGGGGCGGCATATAGATGAACCAATCCGTCCATTTTCCTTCTGCCACCCCTAAATGCCCGTTTCTCTGCCAATTCCTCCTGCAGGCATTCAGAGGCTACAGGAGAGAAATGAACAGATCAGTTACTCTATATGCTGCCCACCGCCCCTCCTATCCACCTTCTTTCTGCTGCTTCTGTCCTTACTCCTGGTCCCAAAATAAAATGATAAAAACTAATAAAAAAATAAAATAAAACAGCTACTGACACCAGTGGCAAAACTACCAGGGTCGCAAATGTTGCACTTGCAACCAGGCCCTGGAGTTCCACCACTGGGCTCCAAGGGAAGAGCCCTCAGCCTTGGAGCTGCTAAGTCTAAAATGCCCAGGCCTATTTTTTGTCCCAGTATGGGCCTGCTAACCTGTATATAAAAGAACTGCGTACTTACCTATTTTGCACTCTGGTCCAATCACATGATCCTGTAGCTCTGTGTAAGGGAGGGCTTGCCAACACCTACGAATTGCAGGAGCCATGATGTTACTCAAAGTCCCCATGGCTGAGCCATTGTTAGCATTCCCTCCTCTCCCCTGTAGCAGCTGCTCACTGACACAGGGGAGTTGGAGCTATGAGATCAGTTGACTGGGGTGGATTAAAAATAGGTAAGTACACAGATCTTTTTTACACAGATAAGGGCAGGATATGTAGGGGAAGGGAAGAAATAGACATTTTTAGAATAGTTAAAAAGTTAGGCTTTTCTTCCACTTTAAGACTAAGCAATATCACACACTGTAGATCTCCATGAAGCTGTGTTTGGGCAAGTATAACCCATTACAAAAATGTGCAGCATTGCGACATTGGGCAGATATAGGAAAAAATGTCACCAGCACACTGAGGATCACCAATATGGGTCCAAAGGTTTTAATAAACCATCACATAGTTACAACAAGGCAACGTTTCGGAGTCTCACAGGACCCCTTCATCAGGCATGTGACACATGAAGGGGTCCTGCGAGACTCCGAAACGTTGCCTTGCTGTAACTATGTGATGGTTTATTAAAGCCTTTGGACCCATATTGGTGATCCTCAGTGTGCTGGTGACATTTTTTCCTTGCTGATTTTGTTCGGTTCCAGCCGACGGTCACTGCAGCACCCACTTACCCACTTATACACACAGCCATTTTTAACGCAGGAACGTGTGCGTTTGGATCATACACTTGCATTGGGCAGATATAGACAGTGCACTAAAAACACATGTATCCTTTAACTAATGTCCGCCACACAGATGGTGATATTATGTTCAAGATGCAATTTTTTCAACAATATCCAAAAGTAATCTTTAGCTGTGTCCCTATTAAAGGTTCTGAAATGAAAGATGTTTTGTAAGTAAATATGTATTTGGCTTAAAACTCAGGATATTAATTATGTAAAAACAAAACTCTACGAGTGGAAGCAGACTGAGTGATTTGAATTAAAAGACATCTCTTCTGTACGTGCTCCGTTTTCAAATTACAACTAAATTAGATCATGTTGTATTCTTACATACTGTCTGGGAAATGTCTCATTACAAAGATATAATCATAGGAAGAATGAGAAGAATAGAACAAGATAGAATAAAAGAATGTTCTTGTATTCTTGCCCATATTTCTCTTCTGTATTTTGAACAAATAACGACTTAAAGCAGAACTCCACAGAAAAACGAAGTTCTGCTCTTCCTAATTCTCTCTCCCTCCTCTGCAAGTAATGACAACAATTTTTTCATTTGGGGAGCAGGTACTTTGTTTTTACAGGTATCCGCTTTGCACTTGTGCTGAAAAGCGAATAGGTGATTACACTGGAAGCTCATCCGACTCCCTTCCCGCAACCTCCTGGAACACCTCACAGTACCATTCACAGTGCAGTGCAGATCACACATGCACAGTGGGGAGCAAGGAATCACAGCCAGCTTCTCATACTTAACATGAAAGCACTGGGGACCTGAAGACTGATGAAGAACCGGCCCAGATCAGGACAGAGCTGGATCCCTGGACAGGCAAGTGTCTTACTATTAAAAGTTTATTATTTTAAGGCTTTTAATTTTTTAGAACCTGACTGAAGAACCTCTTTAGAGAGTCTCTGGTTCTGCTGACTCTAGGAAGATTTTAACTCACTTCTATCCTTAAATCACTTCATCTATCCTCAGGGCTTTTCAATCAATTAGAATTTTTGTGGAGTGCAGACACCCAAGGTTTTTCTATATATCCTTTGATTTTAAGATTTGCGGTGCCAACTATGGCTCAATTTTTGGCCAATTTAGTAGGAATCAGATGAAATTCAAGCTGTATTTGGCCTGCATAGGTGTCACAGTATGGGACAATATAGTGATCTGAGGTTCATTTGGGATTGTGTCTCCAACTAATTTATCAAACAGATTGAATATTTTATCCCAAAATGGGAGAATTTTCGGACAAGTGCCCCAAATATGGGTCATGGTACCAGATTCCCGTAACCATCAGCAAGTCTCAGGGATAGATGGGTCAATTTTATGCAGAATTGTAGGGCAACGATACCATCTAGACAAGATCCTGTAATTTCACTAGTGTGCATAGGAAGATACAGACAATTTGTATGATACTCCCAGTATCTTGTCCCAATCCATCCCATCTGCCGGTATGTGTAGTTCCTGTTCCCATTTAGAAAGGAACGGAAGGTTTGGGTATGACTCTTGCAGTAAGATCTGGAATACCTGCAAAAGTGTATGATCCCAGGTCTAGACGACTGAAATAGGAGAGATTCAAAGGCCGTAGAAGATTGTGTCAGAAAGTCTATATAGCACCACGTATTCAGATAATGTTTCAATTGCATATATTCCAACCACGCAAGTGATGATCTATGACAAGAGGGAAGAATTTGAGAGAGAGGTAGAAGAGTCCGGCCACACAAAGTGTGGCTCAATAGAGGGCATTCCTGGCAGGAGAATCGAGAGCAGTGTTCTGTGGAAGGGAAGGATACTAGTCCAAACAATGGGATCAAAGGACTCCACAGGGAAGACACTAAGCCCTTATGTAGGTAGGTATCCCAAGTTTGTAGAGTTGAATAAACCGTAAGGGGTAAAAAATCTCTCTGGGGTCTCTTCCCAGGTTCCATCCAAGGCAAGGATGTAAGATCAGGGGCAATGAGATCATTCTCTAACTGAGTCCACAACTTGGTAGACTGACCATGGTATCAGTCAACCACTCTGATCTGCATGACAATAAAGCAGTAAATGGAGCAAGGCCACCTAGATTTTGGTTAGGATAGAATAGTTGATTGTATTCTAGGTTTCTTATGGCGCCACAGGAAAGCGAGTATAGCTTTGTTTAAAGACAGAAAGAAACCTGGAGCTGGAGGGATTGGGATAGCCTGAAAAGTGTACAATAACTTTGGTAAGATGTCCATCTTAACACCATTCACACGACCAAACCATGAAATGTGTGGCTTGTTATATGTTTGAAGACAGGTGAAGACAAGTGTGGACTGTCTGGAGAAGCGGCATATAACTAGGTCCACTTTAGTGGACAATGAAGATGAGTTGGTGTCTATTTGACTGCTGACTCTAAACTCTACTGGGGTAGGGAGTGATGTGAAGGGTAATCTGTGTAATCTGTAAAGTGGTGTCAAATTTGTTGGAACTATATAAATGAATAAAACAAATAAAAATAGGATAATTAATACATTTGTAGCAATAAGAGCCAGATGTTGCAATATCAAAACAATTGCTTCTCAACGTCTGCTAAAACTCCACTATTCTCCATACACATATGATGTCTATATGGAACACTGTGTTCCGGAGTGTTGTCTAGCAGCCAGTGGATGGATTTCTTGCTTAGCTATAATTTCAGAAGAATTACACTTTTAGCTATTTTAAGTCATGGGACATGAACATCTTGAATAATTTAAAAGGTACTAAGTGACTTTCAGAGTTGTGTAATTATATCTGTTTGTCACCAACCGTTCTGGAGATCGTTGGCGTAAAACACGTTAAGGCACAGTATAGTCATTTAAAAAGAGAATTGTTTATTTCCCATGGAGGAACTAAGTGATCAAGGACTGTATTTTGTTTGTTTTTGGGGTCAAGGAGAATAATTAGCTTAAGTCTATAATTGCCAATTGAACAAATATCCACAGTGACACAACTATACAATGTCAACTATACTAATCATGTATATATTACATGCTATCTACAATATATTAAAAAGTGAGGCTTTCCATACATTGTTAATTTTTTTTTTAGCTCACTGGACTGAATGAAAAAAGAAACAGATTCCTTCATCCACACAAATGAGGTGGATGGAGGAATTTTTCCCATCATAACACTGTATTCTGACAATGGAACCTGCTGCTGTCAGAATACAGTACATTGATCAGTGGCTGCAGCTCACTGGCTGTAGCCACTGATCAAGGAAAATTTTTGAACACGTCCTTTCAACTGACCTAATGACCAACTTCTGTTGAGTGGGGATGCCCACACACTGATCGAAAATCATGTGGTCACTGCTGAACCTGCCAAACTTCATTCCATGTATAGCAAAATTTGTTTATTTTTCTTTCCACAAACAACTGGTAGAAATCAAACTGAGATGGGGAGGTTATGTACTGTGAAAAAATATGACTCCATGACTAGAGCACCAGAGATAGGTCATCCAAATTCCCCCCTTACTATACTCAAATAAAAACCATGACACCAATTTTGGAGTAAATGGCCAACATGGCCTTTTATTAACAAACATTTTTAACACCAACCATTCCTTATAACAGAAACATACAAAGTTGTTGTTGTTGGTCTTCGAAGGCACCCCACCAAAATGATCTGAAATGCACCTGCGGACAACCATATTACACAAAGGCCTCCAGCCGCAACCAACCAGCTCGGAGACAACCATACCGTCCGCAGTGCAGCACCACCACCTTCCAGTTAAACCTTGGTTAACTGGAATGTCCCCGGGCACACCATACCACCGATGGGTCCCACACCATTATCTGTACCTCCAAGATAAGAACCGCCTCCAAGACCAACAACCGCCCAAGACCGAAACAACCCCCTGTCCCCCGAGAGGAACACAAAACTCCCTATAACAGGGGAGGGCGGGAGGGAATCTCACTCACCAACGTCCAGGTCCGAAATGATGCCTCCCTCCCCCGGGACACCCCACCCTAAGGTGCGGCAGAGCCCACCCACGCTCTCTCTCCACCAACCAGCACACCCATCTATACTTTTCCACACCCCCCTGGCACATCATTAACCCTTTCTTATTCTCCTTCCCACTCTAAGCCTAGTCATGCCTGCCCTGCGCTAATTTTCCTTTCCTTTTTTCGCTACGGGCATTACTTTTCATTGTTTGTTTTCAGGCACTGGGAGCTGGAGGGGAGGTGCTTAGGCAGAATACAGCAGGAGAATGCTAAGGAAGTTCCTGGGAAGTGCAATGATGCTCTTCCATAGTTCAATGTACAGATACGTTCAATGAACGTTTCAACTTCTATACCCAAAAGATCCAGCCATAGACGGCCTGGTGAAATTTATCAGCCAAACAGTGACTGCATCCTATCAAATGCAGTCAGGATAGATTTAGTCTAAATCTCCCTTTCCTCTGAAGCCCAATCCACATTCGGATTGTGCTTCAGAAGCTACTGACAGGAAGTGAGAAAGCAATGCAATGCCTTCTCATCATCTGTCTTAACCATATTTTTGCCAACAAACACGCCGCGGCATTTGTGACACTTCCCAACTTTCTTGAATGCATAGCGTTTAGCGTGCTTGCTGCCCCCTACATGATGGGTAAACTTGTCTGTGGGCACAAAGTGAAAAATGCAGCTCAACCATGCATTTTTGCCACACTCCAACCGCATTTCTAAACTTAGCCTCACTGTTTGGGTATACAGGCAGTCACATGCCTCAAGCAAGACAAGAATGGGAGAATCAATCTAGCCTGTGGGCCGACCAAGAGAAAGCCAAGCCATGCAAGGCTAGCTTAAAGTGACACTAAACTCTGGTTTAAAAAAGAATGCAAACTTCCTGGTAGAGGGTGGCTACGTTTGTTCTCAACGGTCCTGTTGTATGTAGGAACGTAGCCACCATCTCCAAACTGCAACCCATGGGCCTGGCACGGCCCTTCACTTGCCTTTGTCAGGCCCTTGGAGCACTACTTCTCCCACTGAATAAGGATACTATTCCCCCCCACTGACACCAAAAATGGGGCAATATTCCTCCCACTGACACCAAGAATTGGGCATTTTTCCTAGCCCTGACACCAATGATGAGGCACTATTCCTCCCACTGATATTAGTGATGGGACATTAGTAACTCCAACTGAAGTCATGGCATTTCCTACTCCCACTGGCCAGTCTGTTCCCCCCCCCCCAAAAAAAAAAACATCTGAAGGACCCCTGTCTGAGTTCATATTACCAGATCTCATATTTCCTGAAGCCCTGATGAGGGGGGTGATGTGTGGCCCCAAAACGCCTTGGCTGTTGCACTTACCATATGTTTGATTTTTAGATCCAAATACCATCTTTACGTCTTGAGGTTCCTGTGTTAGTTCCTCAATGTACAGAAGCCCACATATCATCCAGAGGCCTCATAGGGATACCATCAACAGAGCATTGATAAAACAAATTTCAAACACTAAAGCGTGACTTACTTATGGTTCCAGAACCATCACTTTACTATTCTGTCCATTAAGATGTGTCAGGGACATTTTTTCCTCTGTGGAGTATGAAAAAGGCTTAAATGGCAACGCTCTGAAGCTGGATGTGAGGAGGAGTCACCCCGCCTGCAGAGGAAGAGAGTCGAACAGTGTCCCAGAACCGTTCCAGTAACTGGTGGCTCTGAGGAAGAGGCAAGTCCTCGAAACGTGTCAGCCTATTGGATGTCTACACTCCCTATTGCGGACTGTTACTCAGCATGGTGTTGACCCAGCTGTTCTTTTATGACGTGCCTTGACTTTATTGTCCTTTGTGAGTACAACACCTACTTTATTTCTTATTAAACATTTTTTATGGTAATGCACTAGGCCTGTGCGCCCTCTGTTTGTTCTTTCCTCATTCAGTATATTTGGATTTCCCTGGTCTATTGAGAGCAGCAAGGTGTGCATGTTTCAGGACATTCTTAATGTGGTTGTAGCCTGCATAGAGTCCATCCCCAAGTGCAGGAGCATTTGTGTTTGCTGGTTCTTCATTCCAGTAACTTGACTGGGATGAGAGAATGGATGTCGCTCAGAATCGACCCTGGGAGTGAACCATGTGATGTATATGGGATTACCTCAACCACCGCTCTAGCCCACCCTTTGATGTGATGGAAGAACAGGAATGTTGCCCGCGCAGGAGCTAAACAACAGGTACATAAAGCATACGCCAGGGATTTTTCTCATGTAGACTTGTAAAGATTAGGATTTTTTGGAAAGAATTGCCAACTGTTGTACTGGTGTCTAACATATTCTTATGTTTCATAGATATGGTTGCTTTTTAATGATTGAAAACCACCTTTGCTAACTGTGATCCAATTTATAAACCCCTCAATCCCCTGCTTGTATTTTCTGCTCATGAAAGAAAAACATCTAGTGGAAAATGGTGAGAAACTGAAAGTTGTATTTCCATATTAGAGATCCGAATACTTGTGATCAATCATGGAATAACGAATGATGATTTTCCTAGCCATTCACCTCTGTTGCATTTTCTTAGCCGCCTGTTTCTAACACCCAGGATCCGGAGATGGCCATCTGCCATGCAGCCTGTCACTACGTGTTCCATTCAACAACCTCTCCACGTTCCAAGTATTTAATTTAATTTGAAATCTAGTCAAAGCACTTGTGCTACTCAGATCGTTCCTGTCTGTTCTTCATCAGATCAATGGTATTGGCAGATCTCTGAGGTTTTCAGACTGGTAAATTGGTGGCTTTGTGCTGACAGTTTGATGATATCCTTACAGACAAATGCTATTTATTCTGCTCATTCTGCTGCTTTGAAACTATAAAATAATAAGTGGGTACATTGGGGTATCCTACCCTTTATCACTTCGGGGGAACCCTTGGATGAAATGTTAGTTAGTTCCTCAGCAAATGTAGGACCTCAGGATGCCCAGTGCTAACAAAGAATCAATGTTACTCAGGTTTAAAGGGAATATGCAGAGTTTTTTTATTTCTTAATTTATTATGGTCAGGACCAGATAAAAAAATGTAAAATGTTTTTCTTTTTTTTGGGCCTGTATTGAAAGACGCTGAGATGAAAATGCAGCTCGATTTTGATATCAGTTTGAGATGCTTCTGAGATCGTTTAGAAATCATTGACAGGTGCATTTTACCTGCAGTTGTACCTGCATTTGACCTTCTTCATAGACTCTTAAGAGAAAAAAAAGAAGTTCCTTAAGTGATAAGCAGAGAAAAAACCGTAGTAGCAATATTATCTGAGACACACGTGCCATGGTGATGTGACACCAGATTTACTGAAGAGTTCTCTTCAGCCACCTGAATGGCTGGGCTGCAATGACGTCATGGCGGTGACATCATCGCGGCCTGGCTTTTCAAGTGGCCGAAGAAACAAAACTTGGAGGGAAGACCAGGTGAAGATGGGAACCCCTGGGACCAGCAGGCTGTGCTGGAGGGCTCTGTTTGACAGTTAAGACTGCCATAATGTGCTAGTAGGTGATGCATACTAGCATATTATGGCACAAAACCTGCAAGGGGGGGGGGGGTTTAAAATGTTTGGAGTTTAATACTACTTTAACCCTTTGAGGACTGTAAGATTTTGGAACGCCAAAGGAATCAATTTTTTTGTTTTTAAAGTTCGTACACTTCAGTTGCTGTAACTAAGCCATTTCATGAAATAATTGTCAAAAAGCTAGATCCATTTGTTGTTTGTTGATAAGAACTAATATTTTGACTCAAACCAAAAAAAAAAAAAGTTTTAAGTTCTTAATCAGATGATACACGCAATTAAAAACATGGGACAAATACGTCCCTTGGTCCTCAAAGGGTTTTAAACAGAAAAAGCATGCCAACACTTTTTCAATATGGAAAAGTACAGTACATGTATTCTTTTATACAGCCAGCAGCTGTTTTCCAGTTTCTCCAATTTCTTGTATGCAAAGCTCAGTAGCTGAACTTAAAATTTTATGCACAGGTCTACATTAGAACAGCTTTTCTACCCATACATCAACAGAAATGAAACATTGAAGGAGGTCATTGTGAAGCAACTCAGCATTTCAAACTGATATGAAATGCAAGCTGCAAGTGAAGGTTATAACCCAGGTCAGTTTATTTTTCACCATCTATATCCCATTGCAGGGATTTCCCTTCACTTCCTCTCCCATAGCCAAACAAGAAGTAAGAGATAATCCCCATAAATTATTGGAATTCCTTGGGGACCCGAAGGTCACTAGAACTAGTGTCCCTATTGGAAAATGTCACCTCTATTGCTTTTCTGGTGACAACTCAAAATTTGGGATTTAATTTACTTTCACATTCGATGATAATAGTAAACAGGACAAATAGAGAGAGTGAATCTCCTTAACAGGCACAGACAGCAATAAAAACCTAATAGGTGTACTAATCCATCTCCACTCTGTCCAAAAGTAAAAAAAAAAATTGCCTTTAGTTATACTTTAATCATGGACAATGTGCCTAAAAGAGAACAGCTACTGTCATCAATAATATCCCACAGTACTCAGAAAATCCTTTATCAGGGTGTTCTCACCTGTAGGTGTTTCCCAGGTGTGAAACATACATTGTTATATAGGCGTGAAATAAATATCGCACAAGTATATGATAAAAATACACTGATATAAAACATTCGTTTAATGCAGTATAAGCTCAGAAAGTATTAAAGCAGTAAACCTTCACATATACCCAGTGAAGTGACTGGCCTGAGGTGATACACAGAGATGAAACAAAATCCTCCTACATAAGTTGTACCTGTTTATATGAAATATTCTCTCCTCTACATCAGTTCAAAGTCCAGAATTTATAAAGCTTGTATGAACTTTCAGAAAACAGGGAACAGACAGCTGACATTACACACTGCAGAGCTTAGTGAGGAGAGCTCTGAAAGCTAATTGGATGGAAGGGAACCCCCCCCCCTCACACACACACAGTGCACAGGAACAGAGCCGAAGCTATCAATCTGCTGGAGGTCCCTCCTCTATCACCATTTTTCTCTTGTCAAGGAAACTTGTCAGAAGTGAATCGTGCTGACAACAGACAGAAATGACACTTAGTGCTCTGGATTGAGACAAGTACACACTATAGAGAGATATGCTTTGTTCATATTTTATGTCTGAGGTTTACAACCACTTCAAAATCCAACTGACCCAATACCATTTCCCTTTCCGACTTTGTGCGATTTGTGGGTGCTCTGAAATGTAATTTGCAATAATATCTGGTCAATGTATTTTAACATATATCCCTTTGTCACCTTTGGCTGGCAGGGGATTTTACGTTTTTCTTTCTCATTGGCCAGAGGAATATGGACTGTCTAATCCTAATCAATACTCAAAGGAACCTGTATTTGTGATCGAAAATAAAGTTAGGCCACCTTAGAACAGAAGGACCCACCCATCAACACAGTTACTTTAAAGTGGTATCAGGGGCGGACTGACCATTTGGAAACTCGGCCAATCAGTGATCACATGATCGCGACCTCACACAGAGGTCCCGTACAGCGATTGGTGTTCCGCTGTGTCCGGAGGACACAGCTGGCACTGGATCGCAGTGCTGCGCACTCCCATAGAGCGCGCACGGTCCAAAATAGCGGGCACCATTTATGAACGGCAACCCACTCCTGCACTGCCCCCGTCCGGCCGTTTATATACATGAGCCAGATATGAAGTGGTTAAACTATTGCTTGAAGGACAGTTTTTTGTGGGTCCTTATTTTAAATGTGCTGTGACACTTATATTATATAATGCAAGTCATAGTTTTTGTTAATGTTAATATACCCCAACACAGGCTATCCCTGCTTCAGTCTATCCTGAACTCAGCGGCCAGACTCATCCACCTTACCAACCGCTCCACTTCTGCCACCCCCCTCTGCCAATCCCTCCACTGGCTTCCGATTGCCCAATGCATTAAATTCAAACTACTAACACTGACATACAAAGCCATTCATAACGCTGCCCCAAACTACCTCACCGACCTGATACCCAAATACCACCCAACCTGTACTCTTCGCTTCTCACAAGACCTCCTACTTTCTAGCTCCCTGGTCTCCACCTCCCACGCCCCACTGCAGGACTTCTCCAGGACTTCCCCCATCCTCTGGAACTCTCTACCCCAATCCATCAGACTGTCACCTACCCTCCTCACCTTCAGGCGCACCCTGAAAACCCATCTCTTCAGGGAAGCCTACCCCACCATCACCTAACAGCCGATCTCCTCCACTTGTCCTACCACTCCATCCCCCACAGCCACTTCCTCCTGTACCACTATCCCCGCCCTCCTAGATAGTAAGCTCGAAAGAGCAGGGCCCTCGAACCCCTCGTGTATTGTTTTGTTACTGTATTGTCTCATGTACTGTCCCCCACTATAATGTACAGCGCTGAGCAAACCTTTTGGCTCTATATAAATACTGTATAATAATAATAATCTGCCATCTTGTGGACATTTTATTTATTGGACCCTCCTTTTCTGCCTTTCATCCTGTCCCCTCCCACTTGCTAGTGATGCATTTCCTCTTCCTTCTTCACTGTCTTCTTGGGATGAATATGGCCACTTGTCTCTAGGCCACATGTAATCTGTTTGCTTCCAGGGACACATTACCATGTTTTGACCTGCAAATACCATCTTTTCAATAATCTGCTACATCTTGTTGTCTGCTGTACCTTCTGCATTGCAATAAAAGATATATAGATGAGATAAAGGTGTTTGGTGAGTTCCGCTATCTGATAAAGACTGTCCGCAGTTGTACAGGCCAGGCTAGAGGTCTCAGCAAGGGATAATACAACAGTTGGAGTCAGAATATTAAATATCACAGACTTCAAAGTAAAGAAAGCCACAAAAACAAGCCGATGTTCCGAATAATGATTTGACCATAGGAAAGCTCTGTATAGCTTTACCACCCATACTTCCATTAAGAAAACATATAACAGAGCAAATCCTGATCTGCACCCTTAAAGAGTAAGCATCTGACTATTTGTCTGACATGTTAAAAACGAGATTATCCTGACACGTGAGTTGTTCAGGATACTGGCCTAAGCTGACACAAGACTGACAGGCCGCAAAAGTCTGAAAGCCCTGGAAACTTCTAGACAAATACCCGTAAGTCGGTTATGGTCATGGCTCAAAGGCTTGCAGGAAAAAAAAGATTAGCAATCACATCAGAGGCCGTGCTTAAGCCTTCGGAATACAGAGCTCTAATCTTCTCAGAATAAAGAGAAGTTTGTTAAAGACGCAAAAAAAAAAAAAAAAATGCCGGACCAAAAAAAAAAAAAATACATAAAACAAAAACAAGCAGCCACTGACAGGACGGGTGACTGGTTGGCATGAATCGAAGGCAATGACTGACGAGACGTCACAGACTGAACACAAGCAAGACAAGCCAGACACTTTCCACATTTCAACAATACACCTACATACAGAACGGGGCGATCACAGACCAGGACAAACAATACCAATAACACAGACGGACTAAAAATACATGGAAGGCAAAACAAGGGGAAATTTTTTGGTTCTCTTTTACAATTTTTTCAATACTTTTTTTTTATAGGGTTATATGAACACTTTGCTAATATTTTTGTTGGCTAAGAATTATTTTGTTTTTCATTGCGTTGGCGTAAAAGTACTTACATTTGGCCAGCAACAAAATATGACAAAGGAGCTTTAGCCTTTTCGCTGCCAGAGCCACTTTTGTGAGGGTTTTTTTTTGCACACATTTAAAAAGTCATTTTAGGCCTGAAGATTGCAAAAACCCCAAAACATTATACATTTTCTGAAAACAGACACCCTAGAATCAATCATGTGGCCCTCGGATCTCTCTGATGTGACCCCAAACTGAATGAAGATGTTTTTGGTTCACTTTCAGAAAGTGCACCACCCGCAAGATATAATAGAAGTCTATGGCAAAGTGCAGCTAACTCGCAGGAAAGGCGCAGGTGCACTGTGGGGCAGGGGCGGACTGACAACTCATGGGGCCCCCAGGTAATAGGGGATCATGGGGCCCCTGTGTCCTTGCCCACACTCAAACCACACCCAAAAAGCCTATGAAAAAGCCTATGAAAGGTACCAGGGGCATCTCATGGGGCCCACTACTGACCCCGGGCTCTTGGGCAGCACCCGAGTGTCCAAATGGTCAGTCTGCCCCTGCTGTGGGGGTAAACTACAGCGCATCAGTGTTAACGCAGCCTTATAGGGGGCTTAGGACAGTAAGGGCTCATTTGCAATTGCTGTTTGGGGGGGCAGTAAAACCCCATAGTTAAGACATGTTTTTACCCCCCAACCACTGGTGTAGTTTCAGGGGTCCCTTCCCCATGCTCCAGGGGGCCCGTGTGGCCTCCCTGTCATATTCTGTTTTACGCTCGGCGGTGGGGGCAGCTTATACAGGAATCAATTCTCTCCATTTTCTTCTTGAAACCACTGAAAGCCGGCTTCTCCTCCCCTCCCTCCGGCCAGAATTCAGCAGCTGCAGGAGGAAAATGTTCATTATGCTGTTCAAGATAAAAAATTGGAGGTTTGTACCATTTCATTTCATTCTTGCCAGGAACTCTTTACCAAATCACTTAAGTGGCCTTCGCTCTTCAAAAGGTTGAGCATCTCTGCCCTACAGAATATAATAGTGGTAGTTGCAATTTTTTATGTCACACAATATTACAGTAAAGGTACAGAAACACAAAATGTCAGTAATAAATACACTAAAGTTAATTTTAGGGCACACAAACGCAATAAATTACCCAATTTTCTGGTAAAATATAAAGTATGAGATTGCACCGAGTAAATAGATACCCAACATGTCAAACCTTAAATTTCTGTGCGCCCGTGAAATGGCGACAAACTTCAGTACCTTTTACTTTCCATAGGTGATGCTTTAAAAGCTCCTACAAGTCATCAGTTTGGCATTATGGTGGAGATCTGATGGTAGAAATATTGCTCTCATTCCGGTGTGCCTGGCGATAGCTAACATGTGTATTGCAATCGACGTTTTCATGCATGCGTACCTTTTATATGCTTTTATGGGTGTGCTTTGAGTGTGGGCAAGGACACAGGGGCCCATGATCCCCTATTGTCCGGGGGCCCCATGAGTTGTCAGTCCGCCCCTGGTCAGTGGAGGAATAGTGCCCCATCAATGGTGTCTGTCAGTGAGAGGATTAGTGGCCTATCATTGGTGTCAGTGGAGGAATACTGCCCCATCATTGGTGTCAGTAGAGGACTAGTGCCCCATCATTGATGTCAGTGGGAGGAATAATGCCCCATCATTAGTAACAGTGGAAGAATAGTGCCCCATCATTGGTAACAGTGGAGGAATAGTGCCACATCATTGGTGTCAGTGGGAGGAATAGTGCCCCATCATTGGTATCAGTGGAGGAATAGTGCCCCATCATTGGTATCGGTGGAGGAATAGTGCCCCATCATTGATGTCAGTGGAGGAATAGTGCCCCATCATTTGTGTCAGTGAGAGGAATAGTGCCCCATCATTGGTGTCAGTGGGAGGAATAGTGCCCCATCATTGATGTCAGTGGAGGAATAGTGCACCATCATTGGTATCAGTGGGAGGAATAGTGCCCCATCATTGATGTCAGTGGAGGAATAGTGCCCCATCATTTGTGTCAGTGGAGGAATAGTGCCCCATCATTGGTATCAGTGGGAGGAATAGTGCCCCATCATTGATGTCAGTGGAGGAATAGTGCCCCATCATTGATGTCAGTGGAGGAATAGTGCCCCATCATTGGTGTCAGTGGAGGAATAGTGATCCATCATTATTATCAGCGGAGGAATAGTGCTCTATCATTGGTGTCAGTGGCAGGAATAGAGTAAATGATGGCCCTAGGATTATTGCTGCCGTTCATGTCGATACCTTACATGTGTGATGTAATCTCTGTGTACATAAAGTATGCATGTGGGACCTACGTGCACGTTTGCATTTTCATGAATGTGCGGGAAGGACAGGGATGCATTTAATTTTTTTTTACTATTTTTATTTATTTTATTTAAAAAAAATATTTTTTTTTACATTTGTCCTTTTTTTTCTTTCATGTAACTCCCTCCAAAGCAGCTAATCAAGCGCATATCATGCTTGGTTAGCTGCAGTCTTGGCTGAAACAGCCAGAGAATGACAGCTCTGGGAATGAATGACGGCTCTGCGACCTGGAACCTGAAATGACTGAATTGATGTTTCTGACTTCATTCATCACAGAGGGATCCATTACCTTATTGTGAAGGGTTCACAGCTGTTTTCTTCAGTCCTGGGATCCCCAGTGGAACAGGAGAACCTGGAAACCACTGTGGGTGGCTGTGGTAGGGGAGGGCCCTTGTTGGTAGCCCTAGAAGTGCCGATCTCCAGTTGCAGCCATGGTCATGTAATAACCACTTGACCACATGGCGTGTATATACCTACAGCGGTTAGCAAGTGGGTAAAATGGACAGGAGAAATGACAGTTAGAAACTGACAGTTGTAAAGGCATTTTTCCAAAAGCAGGAGCTTCATACATCGCCTTAGTTTATTAATTAAACGCATGCAGGATGAGTAGTGATGTGCTGTGTCCCTTTTGGTACAAGGAGCCTACAGTTATTCTTTATATAGATTAGAACCCGCAGTGGTCTTTTAAAACAGCAAATTTTATTGTGGTATGTTACCATGACAGCTTTGACTGTACCTGCTTGCCAATATTTTATGCTGAGCGCTTATGAATTAATATGGATCTCTGTATTATCACTCAAATGAAATACAATAATGGCTTTCAAGGAATTGTGTACTCAGGAAATGTTTTATAACCATTCCATTTTCAAAATCCGGTTCATTTTTTTTTTTTCTTCGAATGTGTCTAGTGTTTACAAAACAAATCATTTTCTTACCTTTCGTTTAAAGCAAAACTAAAAAATATCAAGATAAAATGATTGGCCCACTGAAAGTAATATAATTATACCAGCTTTAGCTGCAATATTCACTCTCAATCTACACATTTTCCCTGCAATATTATTTTCTGCCACTAGATGTCCTCAGTCTGATTCACCTCACTTTCTCTGTGCCCAGGTCATCATGGATCCACCTCCAGCCTGTGACTGGAAAATAAAAGGAAAAGCAGCACACTGATGAGCTCATCTCTCTGTCACTCTGCTCTCTCCTCCTATCAGCACATGCACTGATAGGCTTCTTGGACTGCTTCTCCCTTTCACACTCCTGCCCTTCTGTGCAGGGACTGCAAGAGGCTGATATCAGATCACATTTAGGTTCCTATACTGTTCACATTTACAAAATACATTTAACTATGCGCTATTTAGTAATAATCTGAAGTGTTAACATATATATATTTTATGTTTGTATTTATTTACTTATATAGTGCCATCAATTTATGCAGCGCTTTACATATATATTGTACATTCACATCAGTCCCTAACCCCAATCTAAGGTTCCTAACTCAAATTCAAACATACACATACTAGGGCCAATTTAGACAGGAGCCGTTTTACCTACCAGCATGTCTTTGGAGTGTGGGAGGAAACCGGAGTAGCAGGAGGAAACCACATAGGCAAAGGCAGAATATATATATATATATACATATATACAGATTATACAGTATATAAAACCCCTTTCTGCCCAGCCCTAGCATTTCTCTCTCTCTCCTCTTCTCTCTCTCTTCTTTCTCTCTCTCTCCCCTCCTCTCTCTCCCCCTCCCTCCCTCTCTCCCCTCTTCTCTCTCGCCTCTTCTCTTTCTCTCTCCTCTTCTCTCTCTCTCCTCTTCTCTCTCCTCTTCTCTTTCTCTCTCCTCTTCTCTCTCTCCTTTTCTCCCTCTCTCTTTCTTTCCTCTTCTCTTTCTCTCCCCCTCCATCTCCCCCCTCTCTCTCTTCTCTCTCACCCCCCCTCTCTCTCTCCCTCCATCTCTCTCTCTCTCCCCTCTCTCTCCTCTTCTCTCTCCCCCCCCTCTCTCCCTCCATCTCTCTCTCTCCCTCCATCTCCCTCTCTCTCTCTCTCGCCCTCCCTCTCTCCCCTCTCTCTCTCCCTCCCTCCCTCCATCTCTCTCCCCCCGTCTCTCTCTCCCTCTCTCTCCCCTTCTCTCTCTCTCCTTTTCTCCCTCTCTCTATCTCTTCTCTCTCCCTCCTCTCTCTCTCTCTCTATCTCTTCTCTCTCCCTCCTCTCTCTCTCTCTCTTTCTCTCTCTCTCTCTCACTCCCTCCATCTCTCTCTCTCTCTCTCTCTCTCCATTTCACTCACTCAGTATAATTTGTGACAGTTAATTGTAATCCTAGTGATTAGTTCATCTTTGCTGTTTGTCCGATCTGTCAAGCTGCCTTCCAGATTATTTTTCTTTGGGTCCTTAATGGCAGTTAATGACAGTTGGAAACTATATGTTGTGATTTTAGCAAATATTTGTTATGAATCTTTTTTTTTAATTCAGTAAAATAGTAAAGCAGTGGCAGGCAGTATCCTTTCCCTAATGATGTATGTGTATATTCGGGCACACTTCCCCCTCGCTGTCCAATGAAACGTGTTACAAGCTGTGCGCAGGCCAACAATAATAAATAAAGTCTCTGTGTTAAGTATTTCAGTGCAGATTTCCTGGCACTCCGATGTATCTGGCTGCCTGAACAGAGATTCGGGCCATAATGCGTGCCACTTTATCAAAATCCAACAGTATTGTTGTTTAAAATGGAACTTTACTTTGCTGGGGAGCTCAGTTTTGTAAAGCGGAGAAATAACAAAATTAATGATGGAAATAATATTTATTGCCTATAGTTTTTTTTTTCATCCTTATGCATGCACAGGTTCTTAATGCATTTCATTTATCCAAGTGTGAAGTTAAAGAGACCCCGATGAAGGGGTCCTGCGAGACTCTGAAACGTTGCCTTGCTGTAACTATGTGATGGTTTATTAAAACCTTTGGACCCATATTGGTGATCCTCAGTGTGCTGGTGACATTTTTTCCTCGTTAAAGAGACCCTGTCACCTTGCCCATCTAGGGCAAAGTGACAGAGTCCCTTTGGAGCCAAACTCACAACCATCTTATATTCACCTTCAAAGCACTGATGCGCAACTGGCTGCTAGGCCTGAGCAATGGATCACAGTAGGAGGTTGTATGCTCCCCCATAACCAGAAGCCCCAGATTTTTTGCAGGGGTAGCCACAGATGGAGCAGCAGGGGAGCACTGTGAAGGAGAGTATAAGATGATCGTATGGAATGGGCAAAGTGTTGCAGTAAAAGCAGAAACAAAAGAGCAAGCATAGGTAACCACACCTAAGAATAAATTTGGAACTATCTCGCTCAAAAAAAGGGGGTCTTTATAAGTACCTCACAATGGGATAAACACACAACACAAATCTATATAAAAAAAATCCATCCAGTTAAAATAGACATTTTACATAAAAACACTCAATATCACAGTCTAGCACCATCATACAGTCTTTGAGTTTGTAATGAAAGAACAATAAGTGCATAGGATCGACGCATTTCACTGCTTTTGCTTCCTCAGGATCCACGCTTGAGACGAATCACTAGAATTAATAAAAATACAATAATAGAATCCAAATAACATCTTAACTTACATAGAACAACCAACAAAAACCAATAGAATAGGACAATAATAATAATAGCAAAGCAGCAAAAGTGGGGGTTGGGAAAGAGAAAAAAAAAAGGTGTTGCAGTTCCTGCAGGGTCCCGGTCCATCGAGTTTGCATGCAACATGTTGAGCAAATGTGCATCAGATCAACTTTTGGCTATGTTTTTGGTGTGCCCATAGGCATGCACACTGTGTATGAAGGGCATGTGTGCTTTAATGTACATCCCTGCACTGAGGCCATTTCCTTCCCTTATGGTGGTCAGCGATGTGAGTTCCATCTCCGCCTGTTCTGTTAATAATATTATTATTATTATACAGTATTTATAAAGCGCCAATAGTTCGCTCAGCGCTGTACATTACAAAGGGGGACAGAACATGTGACAGAACAATACCAATACAATGCAAAACATGAGGGGATTGAGGGTCCTGCTCTTTCAAGCTTACAATCTAGGAGGGAGGGGATGGTGGTACAGGAGGAGATAGCTGTGGGGGATGGAGTGGTAGGAAGAGTGGAGGAGGTCGGCAGGTTAGCAGGGGGTGGGGTAGGATTCCCTGAAGAGATGGGTTTTCAGGGTGCACTTAAAGGAGAGGAGAGTAGGTGATAATCTGATGGGTTGGGGCAGGGAGTTCCAGAGGATGGGTGACACCCTGGAGAAGTCCTGGAGGCGGGCATGGGAGGAGGAGACCAGGGAACTAGAGAGAAGGAGGTCTTGTGAGGAGCGGAGTGTGCGTGCTGGGCGGTACTTGGATATTAGGTCAGTGATGTAGTTCGGGGCAGTATGGTGGACGGCTTTGTACGTCAGGGTTAGGATTTTGAATTTGATCCGTTGCGCAATCGGAAGCCAGTGGAGGGATTGGCAGAGGGGGGTGCCTGAAATGGAGCAGTTGGTGAGGTGAATGAGTCTGGCAGCCGTATTCAGGATGGACTGAAGCGGGGATAGCCAGCGGCGAGGCAGGCCAGTGAGGAGGGAGTTGCAGTAGTCGAGTCGTGATATGATGAGGGAGTGGATGAGCTGTTTAGTGGTTTCTGGGGTTAGGAACGTGCGGATTTTGGCGATGTTGCGGAGGTGGAGTCTGCACGAGTTTGTTAAAGATTGGACTTGGGGCTGGAAGGATAGGTTGGAGTCCAGAATGACACCAAGTACTCTGGCCTGCGGGGCGGGTTTGATGGTGGCGTTGTTGGATGTGATGGAGAAGTCAATGGGGGGTGGTGTCCGGGCTGTTATTGACTTGGATCATCTGAATCAGCCTGTGCCTCCTGTCCCTATTGCCAGCTCTGCTCGTTCCTGACTATTCTTACCTGTTGCATAACTCGTCATCTACCTGGACATTGACCATGCTCCCTCATCATAGGTACCCCATCCCTGCTGTCCCCAGTTGGGCAATCCTGAGAGCCATGAAATGGTGCCATCATGTAACTCAGATAAAAATGCAATTCCATCATGGTGACATTTGACCAAAGAATTCTTATGAATTGTAGAGCTTAAAGTGCTATTAAACCCAAAAGCACACAATTATTGTATTTCAACTTACCAGTTCTTAGATGTGATAGCTGATTTTGTTTTCGTTTTAGGCTTTCTTTCTTTAATGGCCAGTAAGTCAATATTTTTTCAATGGAAAAAAACTCTCCTGCAAATGTATCAGTTAGAGTGCTGAGACAAACCATTTAACACTGACAGGGGTGCTTACAATAATCAGATGATCAGCTTCTATTTATTTATGTAAAACTTTTTTCCCTAAAGGAATAAAAAACTGCTGTAACTGCCTAAAAAGTATTAGCTGGAGCTTGGCTTCACTTTGTTAGTTTCTAAATCTGCACTACCCTCCCCCCAGACTGACTAATGCTGCTGTCCAGAGGTGCCCCCTGTGCTCCTTCATCCAGAGTGGGGGCACTCTAATACAGGAGGTGTGTTACTGGCTACATAGCCAGGGGAAAGGAGATGGGAAAAAAAACCTAAGAAAAGGAAAACTGATACAGCCACCACATTTAATGATTGGTAAGCTGCAATATACTACATTTCTGTCTGCGTGCTCATTTACAGTGTCAGCTACACATCATTGCTCTGGACAGGTTTTCTGATTTTGAACACGGTGGACCAAGCCTGTGTATTGGCCAGGGCTGCATATGACAGGGTGACAACAAAGGATGACAACTGAGAGACACAGGCTGTGCCTGAACAAGGATCTTCATGGCACGGAGTTACCAGGTATACAGTATTGAAAATTGCAGATTTAAAAAGTTTGAACATTTTATTTTCAAATAATAACATGATAAAGCTTAAAGCGGTATTAAACTCTGCTTTGTTGTTTTTTATTTATGAGCCCCAGATGGTTGATGCCATAATGTGTTGGTATGCACCTTATATTGGCAAATTTTCATATTATGACAGACAATACCTGTGAAACAAAGCCATCCAATGCTGAGCTGTCACCATTCCCGGTGCTTCTATCTTCACCTTGGTCTTTGCCATCTCTGGGTGCCTGAATGACCAAGCAGCAATGACTTCACTCCTGCACATGTGCACTGGAGTCACCATCGTGGCACAGCGCTCTCTGCAATCACGGCACAGGCAGCGTGCTATGACTGCAGAACCAACTGCATAAGTGTAAGTGATATCATTGGCCGGAGCCGACATCTAAGTCTAATAAATGTTTCAGCCAGGGGCGGACTGACCATTTGGAAACTCGGGCACTGCCCGAGGGCCCGGGGTCAGTAGGGGGCCCCATGAGATGCCCTTGGTACCTTTTTCATAGGCTTTTTTGAGTTTGGGCAAGGACACAGGGGCCCCATGATCCCCTATTGCCCAGGGGCCCCATGAGTTGTCAGTCTCCCCCTGGTTGCAGCCTAAGAAGATTTTAAAGGCACTTTCCAACAACACATACAGGGGAATATTTACTAAAACTGCAGCACTCAGAATCTGGTGCAGCTGGGCATGGTGGCCAATCAGCTTCTAACTTTAGCTTGTTCAATTAAACTTTGACAATAAAACCTGGAAGCTGATTGGTTTCTATGCAGAGCTCCACCAGATTTTGCACTCTCCAATTTTAGTACATAACCCCACTGTATTTGAAGCCCTTAAATGGAACTATATGCAAAACCCCTGTCAGTTTTTCTTTTGCCATCTGTGTCCCATCGCAGAGATTTCCCTTCACATCCTGTCCCATAAACAAACAGGAAAGGAGAGGAAATGCCTGCAAATTAACGACTTCCCATCCACCCTATAGCAGAAATACTGCTACAGGGCATCATGGGTGCGCAAAATCACGTATATATACGTGACTTTGCATTTCCTGGTAGGGGGGGCGTGCGCGCTTACCCGCCGGTGCCGATGATTGCCGAGCGTATCCGACGGGGGGGGGGGGACTAATAATAAACGAAACAGTTATCCTCCCTGTCAGCTCCTGCACACTGCTTTGCATGGCTTCACAGCACAGCCATGCAAAGCAGTATGTTTACACTGAAGCACCAACACAGGACTCCATGTAAGACAGCACACAGTTAACCCTTTGATTGCCCCCCTTCCTGCCCAGTGCCATTAGTACAGTTTCAGCGCTTTTTATTAGTACCGATCACTGTACTGGTGTCAATGGAGATGTCAGTGATACCAAGTCATTTCCCCCCAGTGTCAGAATGCCAGCTGCAGTCCCGCTATAAGTCACTGATCGCCACCGTTACTAGTAATAAATTTTTACAAAATCCCAGTATATATACCGCCATTTGTAAACGCTATAACTTTTACATAAACCAGTTCATTTACACATATTAGGATTTTTTTTTTTTGCACAGACATGGAGGCCTAAATTTATGACAAAATTTGATTTTTTTTATTTTTTTACTGGACATGTTTCATAGCAAAAAGTCAAAAATATTGTTATTTTCTCAAAATAGTAATTTTTTTTTTCATAGATCAAAAAATAAAAACCGCAAAGGTGATCAAATACCACCAAAAAAAACTCTATTTGTGGGGAAAAATATAACATAAATTTCATCTGGGTGCAGCGTTGCATGATCACGCAGTTGTCAGTTAAAGTAACGCAGTGCCGTAACGCAAAAAATGGCCTGGTCAGGAAGGGGGGTAAATCCTCAGGAGGGCAAGTGGTTAATGTACATACCAAGACAGGATGGAGATGACATATATTGGAGGGGGGGGGGGTATGTGAAAGGCTTAAAACAATCCCACAACCTTGGTATCCACTGATCTGGAACTAATGATGATACCATTTATTCATTCATTAGTTCCACTTCTTCCACTGTTTCAGAGGAAGGGGCGGGTTCTACAATGTAAACCCTGTTTACACTTGTAATGGTTATGATTGGTCATCAATGCAATCACATGGTACTCGGCTCTGCACAATGTGTCTGTAAAGTGAGCCATCTAAATCATTTTGTAGCGAAAAGTCAAAAATACAGTTTTTTCCTCAAAATTGCTGGTCTTTTTTTTATAGAGCAAAAAATAAATCACACACAGGTAATCAAATACCACCGAAAGAAAGCTCAATTTGTGCAAAAAAAAGGACGTAAATTTCATTAGGGTGCAGCATTGCATGACCGCGCAATTGTCAGTTAAAGTAATGCAGTGCCGTAACGCAAAAAATACCCTGGTCAGGAAGGGGGGGTAAATCCTCAGGAGGGCAAGTACCCCCCGTTATGCCTCTGGAGGGCAACATAAATGGTATCAAAACAATCAAATCTACTCACAAATAAAGATAATATTTGAGATGTTTATTTAAAGTGAATAAATGCTTTTTGCACTAGCTCAGAACATGTGGAAAGAACCAGCCTGAAGGCATTAGAAATTCTACCCAGCTTGGCATGTGTTATTTCCATTAAATATGCGCTTCCCCATGTGAAAATCTCATTATTAGATGACACCAACCTCTGGGGATGGAGCTCGTGGAGTGCGCTCGCTGCACTGCACTGGCCGCCTTTCTGTGCTCTAACCAGCAGAAAAATGCTTTGCTAAGCACTGGCACTCTTTTCAGCCTGGCAAATTTTCTTTAGCCATTTACGACCACGCAAAGCCTTTTCAGTTAACGGATAACATAACCAGTTCACGATGGCTGAATCAAATGTTGTTTAGCCGTTTAATTTGGCAACACAAAGCACCATAAATCTTTAATGCCACTGTCACCGGCTCTTCCAGCTCTGCATCTTTATATCAGCAGGGACTGACCTTGAGAAACTGAGAGACGAATGAATAATTGAAGAGATCCGAAGTTGTCAGATTGTCCCAGATTTTTTTGGTCTGGTCTTCACTTTTGCCATTGTCTGATCACAGGTCACGTTAGAACTTAGGACAGGCCAGTCCTCATTTGTGATCAGAAGGGTTTGTTAGATGTCTTGTAAATAAAAAGTTAGAGAGAGGATAACATATATTTATTTACTGCAGAAAATGCTGTTTCAGGCTACCTCCAATGCTGGTCATCTGACCAAAAACCTAGCACGGGACCAAAAACCTAGACATTTCATCATGTGAGGTCTGGTAAAGGGAAAAGGGAAAATTCCAGCAGGACTGTTGACATAGCTGTAGCACTACCCTCTTGAGGGCTGCTGGATTTGTTTTGGGTCCCGTGCTATGCACGACCAGGCAACAAGCATTTTTCCACATTCAGAATCAGTGAACAGTCCTTGAGCTGGTTTCTAGTTGTTTTTATTAAGAGGTTAACAACTTGGATGGGGTCTAGGGATATATGGGATGCCCATGGAACTGTAAACTTGAGGACAACCTATACACTGTACAAAAATGTGGATCAGAAAATAGCAAATAGCACTGTCTCTTTAATGAGCACTAAAGTCCCCTTGGTGTACCTCCTTAGACCCCAAATAAATCCTTCCTCTTCACCCGGATGCACTGAGGGTATTCCTGAGCAAGCGATTCCAAGATCTGCCAGTTAAGTAGTCCCGGATGAGAACTAGTTGGGTCTTGCACCTTACCACCCTCTCCCTTTATCTGTCCCAGGGGGTGTAGGAGTACTCACAGTGTCCCGTTCTATCAGTGTGGTGGGTTGGTAGCTGCTTTTAGGCCTTTTACTGAGCTGGCTCCTTCCCTGCTGCTCAGGATGCCCTCCCTAAGAGATGGTGGAACAGTAAAGATCTTCCTGTCCAGCAACCAGCCTATAGGTAGGCTCCCCTCCCTGGGCCCCCCACCCATGCTCCACACTCAAGCCTTCTCTTAACCAATCTTCCACCCAACTTCCCTGCTGCTCAGGCTCTTCCACATTTAAGGGTTGTCCTTGGTCACCATGCCCTGTCTTCTGTCTGGGGATTGGCCATGCAGATCTGGGCCTCCTCCCCTCCTCTGCCCCAGAAAGTTCTCATCAGAGTTTCTAGAAGGGTGGGAGGGCTCCAAAAGCCCTGAACTGTAGAGCCTCCTGGCTTGTACTGAGGTGAACTCCTGCCTCTCTTCCAGGCTTACTCATCCCAGGCTGCTACCCAGCCTCTGTATAAAGAAAAATCCTACCTGGCTAACCTAGAAGGAGCTACATAGCTTTAACTTAAAAAAATATATTCTATTTCAATATGAATTCTTATTTCAAATAATTATCTTCTTTTGCCATCAGCTTTTTCCAGATCTGCTAAATCATTTTTTTTTTTTTTGCTGCTGGAATCTGATTTTCTGTTATAGGATGGCTACATTTGTTGTACATAATCACACTCTATGTAGGAACATAGCCACCTTCTCTTGCTCACTTCTGAGAAGGACTATTGACTATGAGATGTGTAGTGCACATTAAACAGTGCCCATGACCTCAACTAACACACACTGCTGCTTCCACACAAATGGAAATGAAGAAGAAAGAGAGAAGTTCAGGAGCTCACAAAGGACATTACAAAGAGGCAGAAAAACATACACTATATTGCCAAAGGTATTGGGATGCCTGCCTTTACATGCAAATGAACTTTAAATGCATCTCACGTCTCCACTGCTCTAGAGTCCAGTGGCGGCGTGCTTTACACCACTGCATCCAATGCTTTGCATTGCACTTGGTGATGTAAGGCTTGGATGCAGCTGTTTGGCCGTGGAAACCCATTCCATGAAGCTCTCTACGCACTGTTGTTGTGCTAATCTTAAGGCCACACGAAGTTTGGAGGTCTTTAGCTATTAACTCTGCAGATAGTTGGCGACTTCTGCACATTGTGCGCTTCAGCATGCACTGACTCCACTCTCTGTTGCTATTGTTACCAGTTTCTTCCACTTTAATATAATACCACTAACAGTTGGCCGTGGAATATTTAGTAGCAAGAAAATTTCACGGATGAACTTATTGCACAGATGGCAACCTATCATGGTACCACGTTTGAATTCCTGAGAGCGATCCATTCTTTCACAAATGTTTCTAGAAGTAGTCTGCATGGCAAGGTGCTTGATTTTATAATCTTGTGGCCATGGAGGTGATTGGAACATCTGAATCCAATGATTTGGAGGTGTGTCCCAATACTTTTGGCAATATAGTGTATGTAGCAGTACATCCTTAGGGTTTGCTGACAAATTGGGTTCCCCTATAGTCCTGGGTTATCTATACCGTAGCGGTGTTGTTATCCCTTCCTCATGACAGTCGCGTGACGTATCGGTGGCCTCATCTTTGTTGTGTTGGTTGGCTGGTTCAGACTGAGGGAGCGGAGAGCCCGGAATAGGGAGCCGAGACTGTCATGAGGAAGGGATAACGACACCGCTACGGTATAGATAACCCAGCATCCAGTTTCCAGAGAGGGAGCCTCCTGTATACCTGTTGAGCTGCACCCATCCATCCCTTAAAGAGAACTCTGGCACCCTTTTGATCCACATCAGAAGCCCCAGGACCAACACACCTGGCAAGGGATCTCCAACCCCATTTCTGCCCCCATTTGGATGACCTCTGATGACATCAGGAGTTTACATATATTTATGCGCATTTTATTATGCGTTCCGTTTTGTGTGCATTTTTTCTACAGTTAATCGCACTAGCATCGAATTAAGAGAAATCGCAGAATCCCTATAAATACAGTATCTCTACGAACACTTATAGTCACCTTATGAACTTTTATTCATGTATCATTATATGTACCTTATTTTAATTTATTGATTTTAGCGCTGCACTTTTCTTTTATATTTAGGTATTTAATACAGCTGCTGAATAAGGTGAACAAAACTTTTGGCCATCATATTTTGTGTGCAGCCTTGGCGCCTTTACAGCCTGCTGCCTCCCAGATCTTAAAACTATTGCTCCCGTGGGAAACGGTGGCCACCTTTCTCACTACGACAGAGTATCCACACCACTGACTGGCAATACACTGCCAGTGCCCTTACCTGTGGTTTCCTGTCTTCTTGCTGCAGCCTGGGCTAACTTCTATTTCTGTTTTGGCATAGTCCCCTTTCCACCAATGGCGGTCCCGACTTTTGTTCTTACTAGCTACTTGTTCCCTACATGCTCTGGGACAGGGGTGGGCAAACTTTTTGACTTGAGGGCCGCAATGGGTTCATATATTGGACCCGGGGGCCGGACCAAGAGTAGATGAATGATGTGTATGTGTCATCCATAGTAAGTATAGTAATATTCCCCCATAGTAAGCATAGTAATTAATCCCCCATAGTAATTAATCCCCCATATAGTAATTCATCCCCCATATAGTAATTCATCCCCCATATAGTAATTCATCCCCCATAGTAATTCATCCCCCATATAGTAATTCGTCCCCCATATAGTAATTCGTCCCCCATATAGTAATTCGTCCCCCATAGTAATTCATCCCCCCTATAGTAATTCATCCCCCATAGTAATTCATCCCCCATATAGTAATTCATCCCCCATAGTAATTCATCCCCCACATAGTAATTCATCCCCCACATAGTAATTCATCCCCCATATTAATTCATCCCCCATATTAATTCATCCCCCATATAGTAATTCATCCCCCATATAGTAAGTCCTCCATATAGTAATTCATTCCCCATATAGTAAGTCCTCCATATAGTAATTAATTCCCCATATAGTAAGTCCTCCATATAGTAATTCATTCCCCATATAGTAAGTCCCCCATATAGTAATTCATTCCCCATATAGTAAGTCCTCCATATAGTAATTCATTCCCCATATAGTAAGTCCCCCATATAGTAATTCATTCCCCATATAGTAAGTCCTCCATATAGTAATTAATTCCCCATATAGTAAGTCCCCCATATAGTAATTCATCCCCCATATAGTAAGTCCTCCATATAGTAATTCATTCCCCATATAGTAAGTCCTCCATATAGTAATTCATTCCCCATATAGTAAGTCCCCCATATAGTAATTCATTCCCCATATAGTAAGTCCTCCATATAGTAATTAATTCCCCATATAGTAAGTCCCCCATATAGTAATTCATTCCCCATATAGTAAGTCCCCCCTATAGTAATTCATCCCCCATATAGTAAGTCCCCCATATAGTAAGTCCCCCCCCTGTGTCAATTCACTTACCTTTGGTCCGCGCGTTCCTCTCGTATTCCCGCGCCGTTCTGGTCTTCAGGGAGGACTGTGAGAGGAGTTCGTCACGCTGCCCCGCCTACATCCTGGCTGCCCCGCCTACATCCTGACAGCTGCAGAGTCCTGACGTCCGAGAGGAGGGAGGGGGGCGGCCATCCGAGAGGGGGGGCGGCCATCCGAGAGGAGAGGAGGGGAGAGGAGGGAGGGGAGCGGGCGCCCGGCATACAGGAGAGCCGCATCTAAATTTGTAAAGAGCCGCGGCTTGCCGACCACTGGCCTTGCGGGAGCCTAGCTCCGCGGGCCGGATTAAAAGGTCCGCCGGGCCGTAGTTTGCCCATTGCTGCTCTGGGAGGTTACACCCCATGCAAATAAAGGGATCTTGTGTCTTTTAATCCTCCGAGGGAACATATCAGGGACTCTACACCCATTTGTTACCTTTTTTTTATTGTCAGATCCTATCATTGTCCTGAGTAAACCTTAAACATTTACTGTACTTTTCTCGAGCTGCCCTGGACAATGTAATTTTTTTTTTTTTGCACCACTTTTTCCACTTACTCAGGGGGGACCTTATTGTCTGAATCTGCCTTAGCTGCCTTCCCATTAATCCTGGAGGCCCAGCTCTCTTGGACTCTGGTGTTTGGCTTCTTCTTGGTGTTCCTTTTTGTTCTCATATATAATCCTGACACCTTTGGAAGTACACTGTGGGCTCTGACACTCATTGTAGCGATAATTTATTAATAACTAGCACAGTTTTTCGAGGGTCCTTCACCCAAGTGCCCATGGCTTCCTTCGGGACCATGGGGAAATACTCTACTGCTCCAGCTAAACCAACCAAATCATCTATGGGCTCCTCTAAGACCTCAGTTACCCCTACTAAATGGCCTCCATCTAAAATGGCCTCTCTGCTACCTTCAGCTGAACATCCGCTCTCCTCCCAGGAGCTCATATCCCAATTAGACGAATCCTCTAATGACAAACCTTCTGCCAAATGATGGATCCCACTGCAGTGGCTGTTTGAGACTCAGCCCTTCTTGAGAAATTTAAACTCCTTCTCCTACAGAAATTAAACACTGCTACAGAACAACTCACTACTAGGATCACATGCAAAATCAGGGACATAGGATCCCATATCGATGATCTTGAACACAAAATGGATGGTGCTATCCTAGTGATCGATAACCATGAACAAGATATTGACACCATCAAACTGGATCTTGCCTCTGCCCACCAGAAACTTGAGGACTTGAAGAATCGTAGCAGGAGAGCTAATTTTCAGATTAGAGGTCTTCCTGATTCTATAAAGGACTTAAATTCTACAGTTACCACCTTGCTACAGAAGCTTATCCCAGGAACCCCAATCAAGAAACTAGAATTTGACAGAATCCACAGGACCTTTACCCAAAGAGGCATGAAGGACCTCCTCGTGACATCATAGTCAAATCTACTTGTTACAGGACCAAGGAAGCCATTATGCAAGCGACCTGGACCAAGAGGGATCTGACTTTTCAAACATACAAATATAAAAAAATTTTCTGACCTAGCTCCATAAACACTTCTGAGACTCAAGGAATTTAAACCATTCGTCCAAAAGCTGCAAAACCATTGCATCGAATTTTCCCATTTAAATGATCTTTTTTCTTCCAAGGCCATCCCTATGTCTTTTCCACTCTGAATGAAGGTCAGGAAGTCCTTACCAAGCTACAGCTCATGCTCCCAACTTCAATTGGCTCACAAGCCTCACAAACCTCATCTCGAAAATCTCCTCGCCTCACCCCACTCTGGGAACCTTTGCCTCGAAGATGGCATCCTATGTCTAGGCAAACCAGATCTGTTTCTAGACCTGATGTCTCAGACAAAGATTGAACCACAGTTATAAGTTTTTCTTACCTTCATTTTTGGGCAGATCCACCTTTTTTGGACCTCACACACCTACCATTAGGGTGTTCGAAGATGGTTCAATAGGTACAGATGTACTGGTGATTGCTTATGCTTATAGACACTATTCTGCGTTCTTGTTTTTATTTCACAGGTTATTATGTTTTCAATTTTAAGCAGCTCATTGCCATCCACAGGGACCTCCTGGAATCTTAACTGTCCTAAATTCGTGTCATAGGGCCTTACTGTTGAGCCTACCAGTACTCCCATCTGTCCCACTGTTTTCGGCTTCTGGCGCCAGTTCCTACCTTCTGATCCCCCTTTGGATGGCCAGTGACCTCCTCCATTCCCCTCTTACTATGTGTGTTTGTATATAGTCGTCTATGCACATGCATGTCTAGATACATATATACACCCTCCCCTCCCCCCCTCCTTCTCTTCTCCTCCTCCCCCCCCTTTGTTTTTTCCTTTCTTCCCGCCCCCCTTATATTACCAACGTTGGAAAAAGTTTAGCTACTTGTATTCTCCATATTTTACTGTTATCATATCCTGTAGTGCACACCTGACCAGGTCAGGTGAGCCCCATTTATGGCTGTGCATCTGATCACCGCCATCGATTGCTTAGGAAATTTCTTCTTTGACTTCCCTGCAGTTGAGTCCACTCTAGCTTCTCCTTTCCTTTTTTTATTCCCCCTTTCTGCCTCTTTTCTTTTTTCAGTTCTTCTGGACATCGGAATGCCCGGGCCTGCTAAACTTAAGTTGAGTTGGACCTCTGCTGCGTCCTCTAGCTACCCTGTCTTTCACCCTCCATGATAGCTAGTTATACATTTGCTATAGAATCACACAATGTACAGGGTTTCAATTCTCCCTGGAAACATAAGTGTGCCTTTTTATGCTTCGTTTCGAGCCCATATTATCGGACTGCAGGAAACCGGGTTTTTTATTTCATCTTTTCCTAAATATCTTCATAAAAACTACCCCCAGGTGTTCCAGGCAACCTTTGAGGAAAAAAGGAGAGGTGTTTTATTGGCATTCCATAAAAGCAATTCTCTTATAAGCTCCCTTTATATAGCAGACCCTATGGGACAATATCTGCTACTCCAGGGGACGATCCTGGATGTCAAAGTAACCATAGTCAACTATTATGCTCATCAGCCCCAATTTTTTTTCTCATTTGCTACGTGTAATTTTCTCTCAGGATCAGGATGGGTACTATGATCCTGATTGGAGATAGAAACATGGCTTTAAAGAGGCAGTTAGATAGATCCCACTGACTCACAAACAAAGCAAGACCTCCTGACTGAACACACTCTAGTGGACGCCTGGAGGGAGTTTAACCCTAGAGTGCCTGATTTTACTATTTGGCACCTCACAATTGCCATACACGAATAGACCACTTTTTCCTCTCCCAAATGTTCATTTCAGATGTTCTTAATGTCAAGATTTTATCCACATCATGGTCTGATCACTCACCACTCTTACTTACCTGCAAATCGTTGGCTTCAACCCCTCAGCACTACTCCTGGCGCCTGAACAACTCCCTGTTGTCTTTTGGCAAAACAGCTAGTACCATCCGTGACTCCATCTCCACTTATTTCGCTGACAATACTGAATCAGCTTCCTCTCCCATAATTCTGTGGGAAGCCCACAAAGGTACACTTAGAGGGAAACTCATACAACTCGCATCCCGTAAGAAGAAGGAAAGGGAATCCCACATAGCAAGTTTGTCTTCCCGCTTTGCACAGCTGGAAACTCAATTTAAAATGTTCCGCTCTTCTTCTTTACGTAAACAGCTGGAAGCCACCAGGGTGGAATTAAACCTTCTTGATTACAAGGTGGAAAAACAGATTAGATGGTCTCGGCACAAATATTATGCATGTGCTAATAAGCCAGGTCCAATGTTGGCCAACCTCCTCAAAGCCCATACCAAAGACACCAAACTGATCGCCAGGGGTGTCCTTTATCCCCTATTTTTTATTCTTGCCCCCCAACCCAGGCCGTACACAGGATTCTGGCAAATGGATGACCCATTCCTGCACATCAGTTTCTCTGGCTCTGTTCTTAGGCCAGGGCAAGACAAAGGGTTTAGATGGTGGTGCGTGGGAAGAAATCCTGATTGGCTCCGACTGTCAGGATCGTCCAGCAGAGTCTGGTTTGTATGATGGTTCTGACGGTCTGCCAATAAATCCATCTGTATTGTCCCCCCAGTCCAATTCTTCCTCTGTGTCCTCCGAGGACCATCCCTCCTGCTCAATCTCTTGAGGTCCGAACCTCACTAGCAGTCTGGGCAACTCCAAATCTACCTCCACTAACATTCCCCAACGGCTTACCTTAGGACTGGTCATCCCCCCAGCTAGGCTCCTTCCAGGTAGAGAGGTTAGGGCAGGTAAGTGAGGCCGGCTGGTCCAAGGTGCTGACCGATTCCTGCTGAAGAATACTTGTAGACACCGGCCCTCAGTCACTCAGTTCCATCGATACAAAACAGTAACACCATTGTAATCCATTTGTACCAAAAATAGGCCTTGGCATTTTAGACTAAGCAACCCATTTTTTTTATGTACCAGTGACGTGACTGGTCGGCAAGTGATTAATATTAATTAGACCCTGGGCAAACTTTTTCCCAGCGCCCCTATGCAATTTCGCTCTCCTCCAGCTCTGAGACATACAATAAATAGCAGCTAGACTCAAAATCAATTTACTGCAGCAGACCAGCCAGCGATTGCAATTGGTTGCCAGATGTTACAACATATCATTACCTCTCACTGATTGGTTTCTAGAGGTTACAGTGCATCATTTCTGCTTAGATTGGTTGCTAGAGGTTACTTCATATCCTTACAGCATACTTATTGGTTGCAAGAGGTTACTGCACATCATTACCGCTTACTGATTGGTTGCTAGAAGTTACTGCACATCATTACCACTCACTGATTGGTTGCTAGAGGTTACTGCATATACTGAGCAGAGGATAACAGAAGGTAAAGCAAAGGCAGCATGTCAATATCAGACATATACTGTAGCTCTATATCAGCACACCAAAAAGTTAAACTCACTTTTTTTTCTAACAACAGTTTTCACTTACTTTCTCTCCCCTGCTTGTGGTGTCAGCGGCAGGCAACAGCAGTGACATTTATCCCCGAAATAAGGCCAGGAGGCCTCCAGCTCCTCCCTCCTTGGTGGGCCAGGTGAGCGGCATGGGCTTGAAGAGCAGCCCAGCTCCTGCAGACACTGTGAGCTCTAAGGACATATGGTGCCCTATGGCCAGTCCAGGCCTGGACATGATAGCGTCAGTGCCCCTCTCTGCATCATTACATTGTGAGTGCAGGGTGTTGTGGTGAACACTAGAAATTGAACACTTTAGACATCATGTGACTCCTAAATGATAACAATCTTTTCTGAACATCTGAATTACACCTTCTTAAGTGCAGAGATTTTCCAGAAGGCTTAAAAAGTAAAAGGAATGGTCAACCTGTATGATGCAAGAAAACAACTACTTAGCAGCTCATCAATTTATACCCACCAAGGGAGGTGCAGCCCACCACCCTCATACCGCTACCCCCCTGTAGAGCACATTTTGTTTTCTCTTAACTGTAAGAACAATAGATCCTGTAATGTGTCTGAACTGAAAGGTCAGGACATAATTCATACAGACGTTTTCCAGCAAGTCAGAAAGTCTCTGGGTAGTAAAGAAGAAATCCAGACTTCTAATAGTCTCGATATTGCCTGAAAGTGGTTGCGGAACATCCGATTATAGCAAGTGACACTCAATATTTTTTGTCACGATAGGGTTGTCTGTGGTCACCCAAGACATTTCTAATATGAAGATACAAAAATGTATATGTATATTTCATATTCAACTATCTCGGAAAAAAATTGTTCTGGCCATAATAAATAAAAAAAATATATACACAAAATCTCTATACATTCCCTTTAAGCTCAGATTTATTACAAAGTGGTCTGGGATCAACAATAAACAATTCATATCTGGCTAGGGGGTAATCTTCCCACAAACATAAGTCAGCCTTTGAGGATAGCCCCAATGGGTGTCTACACTGCAAAGGTCTTTTCTCAGTCATAAAACATACACATAAACACAGAACATATCAAATTGAGTTTTACTCGGATCTTTTTCTTTCTCTAGATATATATTCATAAGAGCTCCCATCTGTGCTCCAGCTGCTTCTGAGATCGTTTATTAAATATTTTAGGGAGCTGAGCGTTCTTGAACTTAAAGCGGCCTATCTACTTTTACTAATGTCTTCAGGCAGTCTCAGAAGCCCAGAAGACGACTTTAGAAGAAGAAAAACATTCTCAAAATTCCCTTCATTTTTTTTTTCTTTAAGAGGGAAATTGACTATCTTTTCAGTTTCCTGGTTTGTGCATTATCATTCATGGTGCTACAGGTCGTCAGTAACAAGATGACAGGAACAAATGTCAAAGGGAAATAAACAGCTCTAGAGTTCTTTGGAACATTTTGTTCTTTTTCTTCATTGCAGGAATTTGTCATAGAAGACCGCTGCTCTTTATTTATTCCATTGTGTGAAATAAGAAAGGTCTGTAAAGCCTCAAAGCTAACAGACAAGTCAAAATAATGTACTGGTAAAATGGCAGTTGGACAATGAATATTCAAATGTGATTGGTTAGCTAAAACCGTTCTTTTTTAAAATTTTGGATGTAGTGTGAAAATGGTTAATCCAGAAAGAAGGTTTATGGTACTGCAAGCCCTCAATTTTTTGTTAGCTGTGGGGTGAAGGCATACAATCTATTCCAGGGCAACGTTGTTATTATCTATCAAGACATAAAAAGAATCCATCCAGTGTAAAGACTGACGCATTTCAGCCCCACAAACTTTGGGCCTTAGTCATAATCTGATTATAACTAAGGCCCAAACTTTATGGGGCTGAAATGCTTCAATCTTTACACTGGATGGATTCTTTTTATGTCTTGATGGATAATGAATAAAGTACTGAAATTTACTTCATATCGTGTTGGTGTTGGACTTTCATTTATCTCATGAAAATGGTCAAAACCCCCTTCAGGCTTTTCTTTTGACATCTGTGTACCTACTAGGGAGATTTCCTTTCAGTTCCAGTCCTAAAGACACAAGTATTAGGGAAATCTTTCTAAATTCAGGGAAATGCTCTCAATTGTTGATGGAACAAGTGACACCAATGTACCTGCTATTTATGTTCTGGTAGCAACTTAAAATTTTTGATTTTTTTAAATTTTTGCCAAGACTTTTTGACTTTGTGGAAGTGGTCACCAAGGAAAACAGAAAGGGCAATGACAGTAATAAAACCTTAAAAGGGTCCTAGCACTTCCCTTCTGCATCCAAAACCAAAAAAGTTTTTGTCTTGGATATACTTTAATGTGGGTATACTCAATGGCCATACCAAATTTTACAGACAGTTAATTAAAAAAGGCTAATTAAAGTTTTACTAAACTCACAACAGTAAAATCAGTCTGTATATGCAGTAAAGCACGCTTGTTTTACTCACTGTGGAACCTAAGGGGTTAATTCTCCGCATTGTGTAAAAAAGGCTGTTTGATCATTTCTTCTCTAAGCCTCCCCTATTTCCACTGTCCCAATCCGACTACTGATAGAACAGAGCCTTGGGGGCAAGCTGCACATGCTCAGTTTGGTGTGGTTTTTTTAGATTTTTTTTTTCTTTGGAGGGTGCATGTGATCAGCAGAGGGCCAATCAGCACTGTCTAGACAGAAGGTCAGGTATTTTGCAGCCTCAAAGGACAGTCAGGGGAGAATGAAAACTCCTACAAGCTCTAACCAGTGCTCTGCTGGACACTGAATAGAAGTCACAAGACTGCTATATACTGCTGATGATAAAAGTTATTTAGCAGTTTATATTTACTACAATAATTGCATTTCCATGTTCCGTGTACTGTGGGAGACCAGATATAATGAATGCAGGGTCCTGGGTTTAGTAATAGTTTAGTAATTTAGTAATTTTAGTAATTTTTTCAGGGTATAATACATGTGTTTTTTTTCTCTCCAACTTTTCAGTATGAATAAACACTTCAAAAAGAACCCGTGGGCATCTGTAGTAATCTGAACCTTCACATAGTGAATTGTTATAAAAGTACCACCTTACCTCTTGGGGATTACTTGATTTTTTTTTATTATTTACTTATATTTTTTCCCGTTCATAGTGTCCTCTGTCGTATATCAGATTTCTTTTTCGGCTGGTATGAGCATTTAAATATGATTACAGATCATTGACTTTTACTGACTTTAGAAATAAAACCTGTGATGACCCAATTTAAAGGCGAATTCCATAAGAGTAAATAAATACACAGAAAGCTAAAGGTATATACTGTGTGTGTGTATATATATATATATATATATATATATATATATATATTTGCTGTTTTACCTGCCATGGGATTTGTATCTCTGACATCCAGTCCTGAAATTTACACAGCTCTGTCACCCAGCACAGTTCTGTCTGGCAGGGAAGGAGACCTGATTTTTCACTGCTGCAGTTAAGTAACACTTATGCAGGCCATAGACGGGGAGAAAACCAGATGTTTTTTTTTTTTAAAAAACGAAAAATCGGTCGTTCAATCAGCCGACATTACCACTATTGGTAAAAAAGGTCGGCTGATTTTCGTCTTATCTACGGCTGGCAATTATATAGTATATATGCAGAAGAAGAAGAAATAGAATATGCAGAAGAAGAATAAATAGAATATGCAGAAGTAGAAGAAATAGAATATGAAGAAGAGGAAGAAATAGAATATGAAGAAGAGGAAGAAATAGAATACGAATAAAAAGAAGAAATAGAATATGCAGAAGAAGAAGAAATAGAATATGCAGAAGAAGAAGAAATAGAATACGAATAAAAAGAAGAAATAGAATATGCAGAAGAAGAAGAAATAGAATATGAAGTAGAAGAAATAGAATATGAAGAAGAAGAAGAAATAGAATACGAATAAAAAGATGAAATAGAATATGCAGAAGAAGAAAAAGTTGCAACATTGTATCTATTTGTATCCATTTTGGATACAGATGTTTCTATTCAGATACAAATAGATACAATGTTGCTATACTTTTAAATGTCAAATATAATATCGGACTGAAATTATTTTTTTTCTTCTTCTTCTTCATATTCTATTTCTTCTTTTTTGTCTTCCTCTTCATATTCTATTTCTTCTTCTCATTCATATTCAATTTTTTTCCTTTTTTTCTATTCCTTCTTCTTTCATATCAGTGCTCATGCGCATTTTTAATTATCAGAAAAAGATCAGCAAATTTGTCTATCATTGTCGCGAAAATCGTCAGAACAACAAATTTGGCCGATTATTTTCCAGCAGGACCGATTACCGCACTAACGATCCAAAAATCGGCCGATTTTTTTTTTTCGGCCAATTTTCGGTCGTTTTTCATCTCATCTATGGCCCGCATTAGACTCCATTTACACCTAAGCATTTGGTAAATGATTTACAATATCACTGTGTCTCGTTTGCAGTGCCATTCAATGTCAATGGTACCCCAAACGTGACAAGCACATACACATTTTGCATGGAAAAAGCGTGCAACAAACAGGGCAAAATGCACAGTTAAAATGTGCAGAACTCAATGCTGCAAAAACCAACATTTATTTATTTCAGGTACTTATATATTGCTGTCAATTTACACAGCACTTTACATATATATTGTACATTCACATCAGTCCCTAACCCTCAAGGGGTGTACAATCTAAGGTAAACATGAGCTATTTGTCATTTGTAGGGCAGCCCATTGAAATGAATGGGCTACCCTATGTGTGTCATGTAGAAATGATCTTCCATATTCCCATCGCACACCTTCCTGGAATGGACTCTAAGATGAGGGTGCTGCAGCAACCTCCAGCTGGGAACTGGAGGTTGCAGAATGCCGAAACGCACACAAAAAGAGCACATATAGTAAATACTAGGTATGAATGAGGCCTTACAGGTCTTGGTTCTTCCCCAGCCTGTAATTGGACAGTGAAATGAGTAGATGAAAAGGCTTATCTCTCTGTCACTGTCTTCTCATCTTATCTGAATGTTACTTGCTAGCACACAGGGTCAGTAGGGGGCCCCATGAGATGCCCCTGGTAGCTTTTTCATAGGCTTTTTTGAGTTTGGGCAAGGACACAGGGGCCCCATGATCCTCTATTGCCCGGGGGCCCCATGCGTTGTCAGTCCACCCCTGCTAGCACATGAGCACTGCAGCAAAAATGAATGGCTCCCTGTGCTGCTTTTTCCTCTCCCAGTCTGAGTGCTGCTGTACAGTGGATTGCAAAAGGCTAATATCAAGTCTAATTCAGGTACTCACACTCCTTGCTTGCATTTAAAAAAAAAAAAATGCTGTATTAATAAATATAAAGTTTTTATATGCCTGGGATTCAGCATTAATGTTAATATCTGATGGTTTAAAACACAAAGTCCATATAAGGTAAGAATGCATAACACTCCAAAAATGTAGATATTTCAGCTTTGTTTGGCACAGGTGTTATAACAGAAAAATTCCCGTTTGCCAGGTGAGGTCCTACAGGGTGAAAAGTCAGTTAGCACTATCGTAACACCCGATACAAACAGTGCTGGGAGCCAAAGGTCATAGTTGTGACAGGTAAGAATGTTGAGGCCTACGTGGTGTTCCATTTAAAAACAAAAAAAAGCACAAAGGGCTTAAATGACTCAGTGTAAGCACTCAATCAATATAACATTAGCCTTCTTGAATAGTCCAACACCAACACGTCTTTTTTTTTTTTTCACGTACCTTTTCGTATCTCAACAAAGCGCCACCTGAAACAAAAGCCGATGAAAGGCCTACATAAACAGAACTGTTTTCTATAGCCCCGGTTTGGAAAGTCAACAAATGATCGCACCTGCAGAAGCTGTGTCCGCCAAGTTCGAAGCTTCAGCATTCTTTCCCAGCCCCGAGGCCTCTTGGAAACCATCGCCAAGACTTGTACAACACAAAGAATTAAAATATAGTCACATCATGAATAAGCGAGTTTATCTAAAAATCTGAGCATTCCCATTTCTTATGAAAGAGCCTCTTTAATCCAAAGCAGCCGACTCCTCTGTCAACGGCTGTTTCCCTTTAACAGCGGCCAAATCACGACCAATTAGTTCGCAATCCACGGCCATATAGTTTATAACAATTACCGGTATTTTTATTGGTACTTGCTCTAAGAATTTAATTTGATTCTGTGGCCAAGCGTTTTGATTATGGCTGTTAGAGACTTCCTTTCTTTCTCTGTGGTACCAATTTCTTCACGTTCTAAGTCCCAAGGGCAAAGAAAAGTGCTGATTTTCACATTAACACTTCATCTAAGCAGGCTTTTCACTATCGACCATAAAGTTCCCCTTAAAATAGTAGAAATATGAAATTCTAAATTAGTGATAAAATTAAAGGACCTAAGTTATCGAACCATTTTGTCTGTAGATGCATAATCCGTGATGGAGCAATGGTTTGTTCCAAGTGTCTTAAAGCGTATCTAAAGCCCAAGTTTTTTATATTGGAGAAAGTATGGAAGGTTTTTATTTGCTGTCTGTGACTCCGCTAAGGAGGTTGTCTCCCTCTATTTGTCTTGCTGACCGTTGTCACTGAGCCAGAATGTGAAGGGGAATACAACTTTTTACAGTTGGTATTGGAATGAGAACAGGAGGAACATCTTCCAATGAGGACACCTGTTCTAGTGACAACCAAGTGGGAATTTCCCCTCAATTTTCTCATACTTTCCGTTGTGTCTCCAGCCAAGAACTACAGAGAAATTTCCCTATTGGTACACAGACAGCGAAAACCAAAAAAAAAAAAGGGTTTTCTTGAGTTTTAATCATTCCCAACTCTTTTCAAATATAAAATATGTCTTGGCTTTGGATCTATGAGAAAAGTGTAAAATGAGACTATAAGGGTTGTGTCCTGAAAAAGACTTACTAAATAAAGTCAACCCAAAGCAGAGGAATGTAATAAAGTCGATAATTAAAGGCACACTGCTTTCATAATTAAAACTTAAAATATAACTAAAGGAAAAACATTTTTTTTTTAGATTTGAATAGTGGTGACGTGTTAGAACAATACTATTGAACTCTCAAAGTGTTTGCATTGGCCCGTCTTCTGGTTCATCTACACATAGACTTCTCAATTTGGATAACCCCTGTCCTTCTCATTCTGTGGAGGGTTACTGAACCTTAGTCATTTGGCTCAATTAAAGTATGATTAAAGCTAGGGCAGATAGAGTGGAGAGGGATTAGAACATGTCAGGTTTTTATTGCTGTCTGTGTCCTATTAGGGAAATTTACTCTCTCTAATTGTTCTTATCTCCAGTGCCACCAGGAATGAAAGTGAGCTTACATCCACAATTTGGAGTCACTACCAGAGGAGGAATAGAACAGGGGAAATCTTCCAATGTGTACACTTGTTCCTATGACAAATGTCTAAGAGGGAATTTTCCTCACTTTGAAAGGATATCTGTTCACTTTCTCTTGAGTCTACAGGACAGGAAATAAAGGGAAATCTCCCTAATAAGACATATATGGCAAAAATATGCTTTTAACCCTCCCCTACTCAATCCAAAATTATATCTTTGGATATACACTATATTACCAAAAGTATTGGGACGCCTGCCTTTGCACGCACATGAACTTCAGTGGCATCCCAGTCTTAGTCCGTAGGGTTCAATATTGAGTTGGGCCACCCTTTGCAGCTATAACAGCTTCAACTCTTCTGGGAAGGCCATCCACATGTTTAGGAGTGTGTCTATGGGAATGTTTGACCATTCTTCCAGAAGCGCATTTATGAGGTCAGGCACTGATGTCGGATGAGAAGGCCTGGCTCGCAGTCTCCGCTCTAATTCATCCCAAAGGTGTTCTATCTTGTTGAGGTCAGGACTCTGTGCAGGCCAGTCAAGTTCCTCCATCCCAATCTTGCTCAGCCATGGACCTTGCTTTGTGTACTGGTGCGCAGTCATGTTTAAATAGGAAGGGGCCATCCCCAAACTGTTCCCACAAAGTTGGGTTGCATGAAATTGTCCAAAATGTCTTGGTATACTAATGCCTTAAGAGTTCCCTTCACTGAAACTAAGGGGCCAAGCCAAACCCCTGAAAAACAACCCCACACCATAATCTCCCCTCCATCAAACTTTACACTTGGCACACTGCAGTCAGGCAAGTACCGTTCTCCCGGCAACCACCAAACCCAGACACATCCTTTGGATTGCCAGACAGAGAAGCATGATTCATCACTCCAGAGAACATGTCTTTACTGCTCTTCCAGTGGTGGCGTGTTTTACACCACTGCATCCGACTCTTTGCATTGCACTTGGTGATATAAGGCTTGGATGGAGTTGCTTGGCCATGGAAACCCATTCCATGAAGCTCTCTATGCACTGTTGTTGTGCTAATCTGAAGGCCACATGAAGTTTGGAGGTCTTTAGCACATGTGCTGACCCTGCTCTGTCATTTTACATGGCCTACCACTTCATGCCTGAGTTGCTGTTGTTCCCAGTTGTTTTCATAATCCCACTAACAGTTGGCCGTAGAATATTTAGTAGCAAGGAAATTTCACAGATGGATTTATTGCACAGGTGGCAACCTATCACGGTAACACACTTGAATTCACTGAGCTCCTGAGAGCGACCCATTCTTTCACAAATGTTTGTAGAAGCAGTGTGCATGCCTAGCTGCTTGGTTTAATATATCTGTGGCCATTGAGGTGATTGGAACATCTGAATCCATTGATTTGGAGGGGTGTCCCAATACTTTTACCAATATAGTGTACTTTAAACCTTAAAGTGATTCTAAAGGTTGATTTGTTTTTAAAACTAACAAACATGTTATACTTACCTGCTCTATGGATTGGTTTTGCACAGAGCAGCTCCAATCCTCTTCATTTTGGGTCCCCTGCCAGCGGTCCTTGCTCCTCCCCCCTGCCGAGTGCCCCTTATAGCAAACCTCTTGCTATGGGGGCACTCGAGCAGGCTCGTTTCTGAGCCACACTCCTATGAATGGACATTGCCCATTCACACACAGAGAGCAGCTTGGCCCCACCCTCCCCTCATTGGTTTACTGGCTGTGATTTAGAGCAGGAGGAGCCAATGGTTCCCGCTGCTGTGTGAGCCAATGAGGAGAGACACAGGAGAGAACCAGCTCTCATACACATCACACTTGAGATCAGGCTCAGGTAAGTAAAAGGGGGGCTGAGGGGGGAGCTGCACCCAGAAGACTGTTTACCTTAATGCATAGAATGTATTATGGTAAAAAAACCTTCTGCCTTTAGAACCACTGTAAGATGCATACAGGGACATAATCTACTGCCTAAATAATTCAGTTTTTCAATGAAGCTGCCACCACACTGATTATAGCCTCCTTGCTGTTAGTTATCTACTAGTCAGGGAACACCAATTGTTACAGGTATATGAATACAGTGAGGAACAGAAGTATGTGAACACCCTGCGATTTTGCAAGTTCTCCCACTTAGAAATCATAGAGGGGTCTGAAATTCACATTGTAGGTGCATTCCCACTTTGAGAGACAGAATTTAAAAAAGAAAATTCAGGAAATCACATTGTATGATTTTTAAAGAATTTATTTGTCTTGCACTGCTGAACATAAGTATTTGAACACCTGAGGAGCAGCAAGAATTCTGGCTCTCAAAGACCTGTTACTGTGCCTTTAAAAAATCCACCTCTACTCCACTCATTAATCTAACTTATTAGCACCTGTCTGAGCTCTTTAAAGACACCTGTCCACCCCACAGTCAGTCAGACCCCAACTACTACCATGGGCAAGACCAAAGAGCCGTCAAAAGACACCAGAGACAAAATTGTGGACCTCCACAAGGCTGGAAAGGGCTACGGGGCAACTGCCAAGCAGCTTGGTGAAAATAAATCAACTGTTGGAGCAATCGTTAGAAAATGGAAGAGGCTAAAGACGACTGTCAGTCTCCCTCGGACTGGGGCTCCATGCAAGATCTCACCTCGTGGGGTATCACTGATGATAAGAAAGGTGAGGAATCAGCCCAGAACTACAAGGGAGGAGCTGGTCAATGACATGAAGAGAGCTGGGACCACAGTTTCAAAGGTGACTGTCGGTAGAACATTACGCCGTCATGGTTTCAAATCATGCATTGCACGGAAGGTTCCCCTGTTCAAGTCATCACATGTTCAGGCCCGTCTGAAGTTTGCCAATGACCATCTGGATGATCCAGAGGAGGCATGGGAGAAAGTCATGTGGTCAGATGAGACCAAAGTAGAACGTTTTGCTCTAAACTTCACTCGTCATGTTTGGAGGAAAAAGAAGGATGAGTTGCATCCCAAGAACACCATCCCTACTGTGAAGCATGGGGGTGGTAACATCATGCTTTGGGGGTGCTTTTCTGCAAAGGGGACAGGACGACTGCACTGTATTAAGGAGAGGATGAATGGGACCATTTATTGTGAGATTTTGAGCAACAACCTCCTGCCCTCAGTCAGAGCATTGAAGATGGATCGTGGCTGGGTCTTCCAATATGACAACAACCCAAAGCACACAGCCAGGATAACCAAGGAGTGGCTCCGTAAGAAGCATATCAAGGTTCTAGAGTGGCCTAACCAGTCTACAGACCTAAATCCAATAGAACATCTTTGGAGGGAGCTGAAACTCCATGTTGCTCAGCGACAGCCCCAAAACCTGACAGATCTAGAGGAGATCTGTGTGGAGAAGTGGGCCAAAATCCCTGTTGCAGTGTGTGCAAACCTGGTCAAGAACTACAGGAAACGTTTGACCTCTGTAATTGCAAACAAAGGCTTCTGTGCCAAATATTAACACTGATTTTCTCAGGTGTTCAAATACTTATGTTCAGCAGTGCAAGACAAATAAATTCTTTAAAAAATCATACAATGTGATTTCCTGAATTTTTTTTTAATTCTGCCTCTCAGAGTGGGAATGCACCTACAATGTGAATTTCAGACCCCTCCATGATTTCTAAGTGGGAGAACTTGCAAAATCGCAGGGTGTTCAAATACTTCTGTTCCTCACTGTATACAGGCTAGGTAGTCTTAACTCTGCCCTATGTAGGTGTCATGCTTCCCTTTACACAGAGACGGACAGGAAAACAACAAAACTCAGAATCATTAGACAAGAGGTTGCAGTCCCTCCAGGTATAACAAATTTTAACAATAGTGATCAGGTACTAAATGTTTTCTAAGCTAACAATACTGCTGAGGTGCATGCACTACAACCTTTGTTAAGTTTAGATCAGCTTCTGTGTCACATAGTTACATAGTTATTAACTAGTTGCCGACCGCAGATAGCTGAATGACGGCTTCACCGCGGCCGGCCAATTCTGGGCGGACGTCATATGACGTCCCCCCAGAACGCGCTCTGCTGCGCGCCCCAGGGGGCGCGCACCCGGCGATCTCCGTGATCGCTGTGTCCTACGGACACAGCTGATCACGAGATGTGGTAAAAGGCCGATCATACCGGCCTTTTACCACGTGATCAGCGGTGTCCAATGACACGCTGATCACAGGGAAATGCAAGTGCCGGTTCTCGGCTGCACTTTCCTCACGCTGTCAGATCGTGAGGAAAGTACTGCCGAGAACCGGCAGTTGTCAGAGCGAGGATCGGCACCGATCATCAGGGCCACTGATGATCAGTGCCCTGATGATCGGTGCCCAGCAGTGCCACCCACAAGTTCCGCCCACCTGTGCCCAGCAGTGCGCCCACTAGCTCCGCCCCCTGTGCCCAGCAGTGCACCCACCTGTGCCCAGCAGTGCACCTACCTGTGCCACTCTGCAGTCTCACACACCTGTGCCCAGCAGTGCCACCTACCTGTGCCCAGCAGTGCCACCCACCTGTGCCCACCCACCTGTGCCCACCAGTGCCACCCACCAGTGCCACCCACCTGTGCCCACCCACCAGTGCTGCCCACCAGTGCCACCCACCAGTGCAGCCCAGCAGTGCTGCCAGTCAGTGCCACCAGTCAGTGCCCAGCGGTTGTGTCAGTCAGTGCCGCCAGTCAGTGCCCAGCAGTGATGCCAGTCAGTGCCATCTATCAGTACCCATCATCAGTGTCACCTATCAGTGCCGCCTATCAGTGCTGCATATTAGATGCCGCCTATCCGTGACACCTCATTAGTGCTGCCTATCAGTGCCGCCTATCCGTGACACCTCATTAGTGCTGCCTATCAGTGCCGCCTATCCGTGCCACCTCATTAGTACTGCCTATCAGTGCCCTTTAGTGCTGCCTATCAGTGCCCATCAGTGCCGCCTATCAGTGCCCATCAGTGCTGCCTCATCAACGCACATCAGTGAAGGAGAAAAAATACCTGTTTGAAAAATTTTATAATAGAAACAAAGAAACTTTTTTTTTTTTTTCAAATTTTTTGCACTTTTTTAATTTATAGCGCAAAAAGTAAAGTGCCCAGTGGCGATTAAATACCACCAAAAGAAAGCTCTATTTGTGAGAAAAAAATTATCAAAATTTTATATGGGTACAATGTTGCATGACCGCGCAATTGTCAATCATAGTGCGGCAGCGCTGAAAGCTGAAAATTGGCCTGGTAAGGAAGGGGGTATAAGTGCCTGGTTAAGGTTGAATAAAGACATTAGTCCATCCAATTAACATATGTTGTGTTTGTGCTCATGTCCAAAATCATATCCCATATCCCTGTATATTGTGTTCACTAAGATTCCCATCTAAGAGTTTTTTAAAACTCTCAATACTTCCCGCTGACACCACCAATTGTGGAAGTGAGTTCCACATCCCTACTTCTCTGACAGTGAAAAAACCCCTACACCGTTTGAGGGTAAACTGCTTCTCCTCCAATTTCATTAAGTGGCCTCATGTCTTCTTATATTCCCTGAGACTGAATAGTTTATTCTTTATGCTAGAATCACCATTGAGGTCTTTTTTATATCGCTATCGTATCTCCTCTCCAGCATCTCTTCTCCAAGAAGAAAACGTTTAATATTTGTAGAATTTCCTCTGAGGTCCTCCAATCCCCTTGTTAACTTTGTTGCCCTTCTCTGGACTCTCTCCAGCTCAAGAACATGCTTCTTGAGGACTGGTGACCAGAACTGGACGGCATACTCTAGATGTGGCCAAACCAGAGTTTTATGGACTCCAAGGCCAGGCTGTAGACATGGCCTGAGAATTAGGGTAAACTCCACCTCCACCAACAGTCCAATTCCAGAACCTCTACTGGCCACTGAAACAAAGGCATTGAAATTTTGAATGGCAGAGGAGCAGGGTTTAGTTCTGTGTAGAGCTTCGTGCTACCTGGGGCAGTAGTCAATGCCATGTGTCCTGCCTGAGAAGGACCTGGCGCCTTTAGACCCCCCAACATGGCTGCCCTTCACAGCATTGCTAGCTTAGACATGTTTAGGGCAGGATAGGTTCACTTTAAGGTGAGTTAAGAAAGCATCAGCTTAATTAACAACATCTAATCTTTTGCTACTATTTGCTATTTAATAAATGCAGCTTATTGTTTATACATATTTAATAACTAGAGAATCAATGAAGTGTGCCATCAAGGGATTTCATTATACAACTGTACTAGGCATTGACATGTAACTCTTGACTTTCCGACTTCCCGGCTGGACAAAAGAAGCTTTGTTCTGAATTTTATGACATTATCAGACATGTGATATCAATGACACCATAAGGTCACATATCATGAAAAGAACTGCAATACTTTCTCTAAATGGCATTATATTAAAGATATATATATATATATATATATATATCAAACTGTAAGGTTCATCATGGAAACAAATGCAGAGAATAGACAGTCCATATGCCCATGGCTTTGATTTCTCTCCTGTGCCCATTGGGTAATATAAAGTTCTGGGAACAACTGAATAATTATGCGAAGAGTGTTTTCATTCTCAAACTGAAAGCTTTGCTTATTAAACTGCTTAAGCTAAATTTGCCTGAAAAAAAGTATCTGTTCCTTTTGCTTTCTTTATTTAGAAGGTTTTTTGGAGTAGTTTACTATTTAATTTTGTGTTTTCTTTTCTTTTTGTTTATTATTTGTGTGTGGTGTATTTTATTTTTTCCATGGTGCTTTTTTCCACAGCACCTTTTTCATCTAAAATACTGAAACTCACAAATTATTTTTGGCACAGGAACTGGTCCAGAATATTTGAACAGAGTTCAATAATTCTCAGGAGACAGATAAAGCCCACCACACCCTTAAAAATCAACCAAAAACCACCTTAAAGCAGGCATTAGGTCCACCTAATACACCAAGACTCATATAATAAAACACGGCAAATCTGAGGAGAGAGTTAGTAAGTATACAGTGCTTACCGCCAGCTCAGGGTGATGCCACTATCCCTCCGAGGAGATTCTGGAGAATGATAGTCAATCGGGTGTAGGTTATGACTGAAAAGGATGCCAGCATCCCAAAATCTAATATTTGAAACTTACATGGGTAAATGGGATTTTAACTGCACAAAACACAAAATGTAAAAAAAAAAAAAAAAAAAAAAAAAATTCAACTTTATGCATACATAGAATAACAAAAAAACCCCTTTTTAAAATTAATGGCTGATTTACCAGTTAACACCTCAATTCTTGTAATGTTTTTCACATTTATAGTCTAAGGCAGTGTTTCAAAACTCATAGTGTAGTAGTTTAAAATTGGTGTTTATTAATCCACGTGGTAAAATAACTCAGATATAAATAAAAGCAAGTAAAAACAATTACTGACCAAATGTGCAAATAGACAAATAGACGTCACGGCGTGCAGGCCCCTTTTACGCATTTTGTGTGATAGCACATCATCAGAAAGGAATTGGCCATGTGCTATCGCACAAAACGCGTGAAAGGGGCCTGCACGCCGTGACGTCTATTTGGACAGTAATTGTTTTTACTTGCTTTTATTTATATCTGAGTTATTTTACCACGTGGATTAATAAACACCAATTTTAAACTACTGTACTATGGGCTATTTCTTGCTGGCTCCGCGGTGAGCCCTATATTTCCAGAGCCCAAGCATCAGAAGCCTGTGACATCTGATACCACTTTAAGGATGACGCACGCTCTGATGTAGGTTGCCCAGTATCCTGTCCATTTTCTAGAGGGAGGTAACAGTCTGGCCACTCTACACCCAGAGGAAGGAGAGTCCGCTAAACGGCCCAGCACGTCCATTCCATCCCATGAGGGGGACCTCTGGTTTATTTATCACAGGCGTATTGAAAATACGCATCTGGTGAGTGCGCATTTTCACTATTTGCCACCAGACCACAGGATCGGAAAAGTCACTATCAACTTCTGAATGGTTCACCTATCACGAACTGTCACTATTCGTCTATTCATTGTTTTTAATATTTTATTGTGGTACTCCTTTTTTTTTTTTTCCATGTAATTTGGAGAGCATACTGATTACAATATATTTTATTGGAATATATATACATATCATATATATTTATTTTAGCGCTGCACTTCCTATATATATGTATCTATAAGGTTTCGTTTTTGGTTACCTTGTGTGCTATAGCTGCTATCATTTCAAGCGCTCACTGATCACATTATCTTTATTAGTGTTTCAAAACTTCTTTTCCGCCAATTCACCCTTTGAAATTAAGCACAATCTCAGGGCACACCAGTTAAGCCGGCCATACATGGATCGAAATTCAGCTGGTTGAGGCCAAATTTCAATCCATGTATGGGCAGGCTGGTTGTACACAGGTATCTATCGACAGACTTGTGTACAACCAGCCTGTCAGGACACAATAATGACCCCCAGCATTAGTGTCAGTGAGTGCAATAATAACCCCCAGCATTGGTTTCAGGGGACACAATAGTGACCCCCAGCATTGGTGTCAGTGAGCGCAATAATAATCCCCAGCATAGGTGTCAGTGAGTGCAATAATAACCAAGATTTGGTGTCAGTGAACACAATAATTACCCCCCGCATTGGTGTCAGTGTGCACAATAATAACCCCCAGCATTAGTGTCAGTGAACACAATAATAACCCCCAGCATTGGTGTCACTGAGCACAACAATAATCCCCAGCATTAGTGTCAGTGAACACAATAATAACCCCCAGCATTGGTGTCAGCGAGCACAATAATAGCCCCCGCATTGGTGTCAGTACTATTAACCCCCCTCACCCCGCATTGGTCAATGAAATTTAACCCCCCACCTCCACTTCATTCTCAGTCAGTCAGTTGAAGTCAGCCAGTCAGTGACTGATGTTGTTTGTGATGGTAACCTCACCTGTTCTTTTTCCACCCAAATACACAAGTGCCACATGCCTCCACTCCTCCTCTTCACATCTTCAGAGCACAGGGACCAGGGCATATCAATCTGCCTCAGAATGGGGCGCATAACCCTGGCCCTTGCTGGTGTTAGGTACTGAGCATCGGCATGTGCAGCCTGAGCCACTGTATCCTCTAACTGCCTGCCTTAGATGGGGCAGTTTTAAATGCTTTTCCTGCAGCACCCCTAAAGACTCTCCACAGCACCCAAGTTGAATAAGTCTGGTCTAAGAGATGTCCATACAAGCATAAGGTCAGGTGCAATGCTTTGGCCAATCACAGCACAATTGGGCAGAGCAAGCGGTGACATCACTGCTAGCTCTGCCCGCTTGTTTACATCTGACCGGCAAATGTCAGATTGCGGCGAGTGCTTGGTCGGTGCGAATGGGTCAGTGGGCATTGGGGTTTTTTTATCTGGGTGAGTCTGCATCGTTGTGACAATGCTGAATGCTGTGATTGACGATGGATTGCAACGATGGAACCATTTTTTTTTTTTAATAAGAGACTTGTCAAAAACTTTTGTTTCGTTTTTTGTTCAACAAAGGAATTTTTCAAAAGCCTGGTCTCTTTTTTACTAAATTTAAAAGTACCCCTTACTCATTCATGGGGGGGCAACATCAGGGTGCCCACTTGCCTAAAAGGGTACCTTGATGCTAATGAGCTTCTCTTCCCGCAGAACCGCACAACCACTGGGCCAGGGTTGTAGGGAAGAAGCCCTTGTTCCCATTAGCATGGGGACACCATCCCCATCGGCATGGAGACACCGAGGGCACGTGGCATGGTAAGCCGCAGGAAGGGGGCTGCTCTTTCGCCCCTCCCCTTTCCAGCCCTGCCAGGCCTGTGCTCAGATCAAGAGTCTGGTAGGAATCTAGGGGGAACCCCACGCTTTCCCGCCCTTTTTGGGGGGGGTGGGGTTCCCCTTAAATGTCCTACCTGGCCTACATATTTTGCTGTGGGGTCCCTCCTAACCTTCCTACAAGACCTAAAGAGTCTGGTATGTCATTTTTAAAAATAAATGTCAGTCCTGCTTCAGCAGTTTCTATACATTGTACAGATGTGCAACTTTGCAACAGAGGTGCAACTTTTTTTTACTTTAAAAAATGAAAAAAGACTGCCCCTTTAAAAACGGTACTTTTTGAAAAAAAAGTCACTGATTTTTGTCCCTCAAGGCAGCACCCAAGTCCCCATACCCCCTTTTATGGCCAATAACTTGCATATAACTCCTATATTGTAAGCTCCAAGGAGCAGGGCCCTCCTATCCCTCTTGTATTGAACTGTATTGTTGCTGTATTGTCTCCCTTTATTTTGTAAAGCGCTGAGCAAACTGTTGGCCCTATATAAATCCTTTATAATAATAATAATATAAGCCTTCAAACTGGGCACTTTTTGAATTTGCAAGTTCTTGTCTGAAGTTCGCTGTCGAACATTTAGGGGTGTTCGGCCCACCACGAAAAGCAAGGTTCATTGCTTCCAACATTGTCCCTTTCATATTACCAGTCAATAGCAGCTTAGACCTGGCATTCATAATATTCAGCTCACTATAGTACTAGATATGACTACGGTAACAAGATCTGTCCACTGACCAGCTATCCCTGAGAGCGGCAGATATGCATGCCTGATTCTAAAAAAAACTTCGACTTTCAGAAGTGAAGTAAGACATCGGCGTAGAAGGAGGTTACGCAATGTTGAACACACAGCCCTTGGACAGAGCCAAGGTCACTCAGACCTAAAAAGATGAGCTCTCATACATAAGCAAAAGTTATGTTATAACACAGCTGGAAAAACATGATTAAAATCCATTAACGGAACAGCCTGTGACCTAACTGGCGTAAAATGTCTTACAGTAGTTATGGAAAAACACGGTGGCCATTTATTTGTAAAAAGAAGCTCAAAGATTCAGAAGATCATCCAAGCGTCTGAGAAATTAAAGGTATAGTCAAGTCAAGCTTTGACTATATAGAAAATATACAAGCAGAGCCTTTCCAAGGATTGCGCAGAGCTTGTATGTTTCATTTTGGCATTGCTTGAAAGTACTGACCACCCTGCTGTGGAGAATGCTCTTCTCTGGAAGTAGTAATCCCTACTTACTAAGGAAAGAAATGAAAAAAATCATGTTAAAATGGCTGTAAACCTCTGAAATTAAAAATTAAAAAAGCATATCACTCCAGAATGTGTACTAGCCTCAATTCAAAGCACTTAGTGTGGTTCCCACCGGCTCTCGCATCTCTCTGCTATCTGTTTGAGTCACTTCTGACAAGTTATGTCGATACCGCCAATGCCAGGGTTCGCCCTACCCTCCCTCCTCCAGCACAAAGAAGGTGACTGACAGCCTTGGCTGTACATGTTTCCCTATGAAACTTTGTAGAGGAGGTGTGCCCTTTCCTTCCATTTAGATCTCAGACTACACTCAGGTCTCTGCTCTGTGTATGATGTCAGATCCCTGCACCTAACTTCAGGAGCACAGGGGTGTTATGTAAATGGTGTGCTGTAGAGGAGAGTGGGCTGCAGAAAAATAGGTACAACTTTATGTAGGAGGCTTTGTCTCAACTCTGTGTCTCACCTGAGGCCACTCACTTCACTGGGTATGTGTAAGGGTTTATAACCAGTTTAAGTAAGCCTATGCTTTGGCAATGCAGGGTAAAAAGAGCAAATCAGAAGCCCAATTACAGGCCCCCTTTTTCCTCAGAGGCCCCCCAGACTATATTTAATGCTTTTCTTTTTATACATACTTATCTCACTCAGAAGTCTCTAGGCCACTCATGTGATGCACAGGATCTGCATCTTCTTTGGATCTTTTCCCAGCAGTGGGCAGTCTTCTTGTTTCAGAGAGTGTCAGTAATAAGATGAGATCAGCACCGTGATCTGCATCATTGCCATATGGTGACACTGATTTATGGGACAGGTCTATGATGCCCTGCACTCACAGCATGTCCTCAGTCTTTCAGGTTGAACGAAGCTGGGTGCTATTTTTTTACAGCGGTAGTAAACCGCAAAAAAAAATCTTCTCCCTGCAAGTTAGGAGCATAATATGCTAGTATGGATCACATATTAACACATTATAAAAGACTTACCTGAAAACAAAACCCGCTGTCACAGCTCCCTGAGGCTTCCATCTTCACCCGGTCTTTCTTCTGGGTTTGCGAGCTGCGGCCATCTGATTCGCCGAGCCACAATGTCATCACTCCCGCACATGCGGGAAGGGAGTTCCGCCTGCGGCGCAGCTCTCAATGGACGTCACGCTATCCATTGAGCGCACGGTGCGCATGCACAACGGTGCATGTTTAGGACATATCTACAGTGCCTACGGGTAAGCCTTAATAATGGCTTCCACTTTAACATCTGCTGGGGGACATTTTCTTTTCATTTATCCCCGAGGTGGACTTTAATTCTTCCCTCTCCAACAGCAGTTACTTACCTGTCTGGTCAGGTCATTGGAGCCATAGTTTAAAGTATGTAATTATGCTGATTGGTCCATATAGTGAGTCACATGATTTTCCATACCCAGAGGTACTTGTTATTTCCATTGGTTCTCAACACTGCAGAGATCAGTGGGAGAGGGAAAGGTAAATATATACAGTTCCTTACAACTGCAACAATGGAGCTAATATCTGAGTTTTGAGTGGTGGCAGCATGCTTTATTTTAGGTGACAAAGGTTACCTGTCCAACCAGAACATTTGGCTCAAAGTATGGGTACGCCATATATAGACAGTTACTTATACAGGCCCCTAAAGCAAAAATTCCACTCTTTCCTGGTTGGCTTCCCCAGGATAATAAGGGTTAAATGCTATTTGGAGTGTAAAGTAGAAGAATACTTACCTTATTCCTTGCTCCTGCAGGCTTCCTCCTTTCTGATTCTGGCACTGGTTGTGCAGCAGCTCCCTAGCCAATGGTGCCACCTACAATGCAAGATCAGCAGGCCTTCATTGTATGTAAAGAGGTCAAGGGTCCATCCATATACTGAGGCTGGAGCCAACTGAAGAGGAGCACTGGCTGTCAGCAGAACTAAAAGTAGTTTATACCTGAAATGTATCCCCCCCCCCCCCATAGACTAGATAAGCATTTAGACCTTACTATCATGGATTGTCGGGGGGGGCACCCAAATATTTTTTTTATAGGCTGAGTTCAGATTTAAAGAAAACCCATATATGCTGACACCTATTAGATTCTTAGCGCTACCCCTCTAAGGGCTGCTTTACCCGTTTCTCCTCCAATAAGTACAGAGGATGCCCATCCACACAAGCAACAGTCCATTCACACTGGCTCCAATAAAAAGTCTGGGGGTGTCTATTTAAAGTTTATTGCTTGAAGACCTCCAAAAGGGAAAAGGGAACTTTGGCTTGGGGTACTTCAAATGCTCAGTAGTTAGTAATTAGAGGACACTTTCTCCAAGTAGTAGTAGCAGTTACTAGCGGTGAACAGTCCAAGGCACCACAGTTGGAGACAATGGGGATAGTCTTTGGACATCTGGTACCTTGTTCCTATGCACAACTGCTCATCACATGCCTGACGAAGAGCTCCTGCATGACTCTGAAATGTTACACTCTCTTGTTTGTGATGTGATCATTCTTCAATAAAACCCATTTAGACTTAACCTGACAATCCATGGTGTGCTGGTAAACATCTTTACCGTGTCATGTATGATCCAGTCTCCAGCTGGTGGTTGCTGCAGCACCCAATGTCTTAGAGCCTTCTCCAGCAACTTGCACAATGGGAATATTAACAGTTTTATGAACAACTACTGGTGCACAGGGCAGCTTCCAGCACACGGTAACTACTCACAAGTCCCCAAGACAGCTGCCTCCTTCTTGGTTCCCCTGGACACAGTTCAGTGAGTGAGATGGCACCTCTCAGGACCTGATCCCTTATGGTGTGGTTCTATAATCACCTCTGAGCAGAGTTCATTCAGTCCTGGCACTCTGAGGCCTCTAGAGCAGTTTTATAGTCCATGGGCTGCCTAAGAGCTCCTGCACTTCTGGAGACCTCCTGGGGGGGAAGGAACTCTGCTCTCCAGCATCTCAGATTCTTTTTTCCCATTCCAGCCCCCTACTGGACACTTCCTCTCCAGGGATTGGCTTGCACCCAGTAAATATTCAGGCTGGTTGATTTGAATCTCAAGCCCTAAGCTCTGAAAGCTTCTTTCAGATGCAGGGAAAGCAATCAAACTTCCAACCTGTGAGACCCTGAAAAGGCCAGAACAGACAATTACTGCTCCCTTGACTACAGAAGGAGCCAAAACTAAATTTTACTAGCAAACTACGCTAGAAAGGCACTAAACATCTCTTTCTGAAAATGCTGGATGTCTGGCTGCCATTGTGAACCTCTAGCTTCACTACTTTGAGTCACTGTCCTGGAACAAGTGTACAGATAAGAAGTTCTGACTTTACATATACAGTATATTCCTGATCCATACACTTGCCATGGATCAATGATTTAGAAGGCAAAAGAGTCAGCATAGCAGCCAGGATAATTGCATTTTCAGAAGGAGGTCAGTATGGGTGTTCCCTGTATATACTGTTGGCCCTCATTACTGCAACATATTGAAAGTAAACCTCAGGGCAGAGATTATGGAGCACAGTACTGATCAAGACCTATAAATCTAGGCTGCATCTGTCTTATAAACCAGCACAGGGCGAGGCTTTTTGTGCTCAGATTTTTGGGAATATACTTCTTTTTTTTAATATGTGGATAGTTATAGCCTTATGCTCGCATTTATTTGAAAGTATTTTGGCTTTAGCAAAGGCAAAACAATTTCATGTCCTGGACCCTCATATAAAACCTATTTTCTTTGTTTTGGAATAAATCTGTTAAGTAGAAAAAGGCATCTTGAGCCTGAGTTCACACTGATGCGGTGTAGAATTCACAGCATTTTCTGTGCGAATTCCGCACGGCATCAGAATCGCACCCCGTTCATGCGAACCGCTGCAGGTGTGTATGTTAAACTGTCGCACCCCATTCATGCGAACTGCTGCGAGTGTGTATGTTAAAACGTCGCTCCCCGTTCATGCAAACCGCTGCGGGTGTGTATGTTAAAGTGTGGCACCCCATTCATGCGAACTGCTGCAGGTGTGTATGTTAAAACGTCGCTCCCTGTTCATGCGAACCGCTGCGGGTGTGTATGTTAAAACATTGCTCCCCATTCATGCGAACCGTTGTGGGTGTGTATGCTAAAACATCGCTCCCCATTCATGCGAACCACTGTGGGTGTGTATGTTAAAGCGTCGCACCCCGTTCATGCGAACCGCTGCGGGTGTGTATGTTAAAGCGTAGAACCCCGTTCATGGGCCGCTTTGGGTGTGTATGTTAAAGCATCGCACCCCGTTCATGCAAACCGCTGCGGATGTGTATGTTAAAGCGTCTCACCCCATTCCTGCGAACTGCTGCGTATGTGTATGTTAAAACGTTGCTCCCCGTTCATGCGAACCGCTGTGGGTGTGTATGTTAAAACGTCGCTCCCCGTTCATGCGAACTGCTGCGGGTGTGTATGTTAAAGCGTCGCACCCCGTTCATGGGAACCGCTTTGGGTGTGTATGTTAAAGCGTCGCACCTCATTCATGCGAACTGCTGCGGGTGTGTATGTTAAAGCGTCGCACCCCGTTCATGCGAACTGCTGTGGGTGTGTATGTTAAAGCGTCGCACCCCGTTCATGCGAACCGCTGCGGGTGTGTATGTTAAAGCGCGCACCCTGTTCATGCGAACCGCTGTGGGTGTGTATGTTAAAGTGTCGCACCCCATTCATGCGAACTGCTGCAGGTGTGTATGTTAAAGCGTTGCACCCAGTTCATGCGAACTGCTGTGGGTGTGTATGTTAAAGCGTTGCACCCTGTTCATGTGAACCGCTGCGGGTGTGTATGTTAAAGCGGAGTTCCAGCTGAAAAAAAAATAAATAAAAGTCAGCAGCTACAAAAACTGTAGCTGCTGACTTTTAATATACAGACACTTACCTGTCCCTTGGTCCAGCGGTGTCCTCACCATAGCTGGTTTCACCAGCCGTCTTCTCTCCCTGGCGCCGGAATTTTTAGTGTGGGCACCCAGCTGGGACAGCTTGCGGCTTCACAGCCGGGTGCCCACTGCGCATGTGTGAGAAGCGTGCGCTTTGTGAATGGTCCTGTAGTCTTGTGGGACCTGTCACGTGTCCCAGGAAAACTACGGGGATGGAGAGGGAGAGAGGACAACTTCTGCTTCCAATCACCTAGCGGAAGTGGGAGCGGGTACCTCTCAAATTCGTGTACCCGCTCCCCAAAGGTGCCAATCCTTACTGGGGAGCGGGGGACAAAACATTAAAGCGGAACTTCCCCTATTGGGTGGAGCTCTGCTTTAAGTTAACAACACCCCGAAACAGGGGCGGACTGACAACTCATGGGGCCCCCGGGCAACAGGGGATCATGGGGCCCCTGTGTCCTTGCCCAAACTCAAAAAAGCCTATGAAAAAGGTACCAGGGGCATCTCATGGGGCCCCCTACTGGCCCCGGGCCCTCGGGCAGTGCCCAAGTTTCCAAATGGTCAGTCTGCCCCTGCCCCGAAATAGGTCCGCAATGCGTGTGAATACCCATACAATCCGATTCTAGTGCAGACCCAAAAAAGCGTCCTGCACCTTTTTGGTAAAAAATAATGTATGGCTCAAATCACTCCACACAGAATTTGCATGTGATTTGCACAGGAATGCGGTGCGGTTCCTGTGCGAATCACATGCGATGTACCGCACCGCATTAGTGTGAATCCAGCCTGAATGTAACAAATGTATATTGGTAGATTATTATATTGTATGTCAAAATGTACTGCTAGTATTCTATCCATTACAATTTGGCTAGAGTTAGGTAACCCTAAGGCCGGCCATAGACGATGCGCTTTTCTTTCCTGCAACCACGAGTTGATGGGAGAACCTCTACCATTGGACTCTCAGAGCTTTGTATTGGTGCATCTTCAGGCTCAGCTACACATAGACTTCTCTTTGGGTGACCCATGTCCTTGTAGGGGGTTCTCCATTTCTGGAGAGTTTCCAAATCTAAGCCATTTGACACAATTAAAGTATAACTAAAGACATGGATAGAGCAGAGAGGGGTTAGAGCTCCCGTAAGGTTTTTATTGCTGTCTGTGTCCCTCCCCTTTATGGAGATTCACCCTCTCTATTTGTCCTGATTACCATTATCAAGGAAAGTGAAAGAAAATCCCAAATTTTGGGTTGTCACCAGAACAGGAATAGAGGGGAAATCTTCCAATGGGGACACTAGTTCTGGTGACAACTATGGATTCCCTCACCTTGTAGGGATTGCTATTTTGGATATAAGAGAGGAAGTTAACCTCTCCACACTGACTGATACAGATATGCGACCTCTCGGTGGCTGGGCTTTGACGCTGAATGGCCGAATATTTGCGTATCTTTTGTAAACAAACGTGCTGAGAGTGTGCGCCCTGAGCGCTCCCAGGAAATATGTTGGCGTCCCACGGAAAGCTCACGATCTTTCCTTGCGATTGGGACCTTTCCGATCATGTTACTGCTGTGAGAGCCAATCATGGTGGTCACATGACCCTAAACCAGGGATGGACTGACCATTCGGGCACTTGGGCACTGCCCGAGGGCCCGGGGTCAGCAGGGGGCCCCATGAGATGCCCCTGGTACCTTTCATAGGCTTTTTTGGGTGTGGTTTGAGTGTATGCAAGGACACAGGAGCCCCATGATCCCCTATTGCCCAGGGGCCCCATGAGTTGTCAGTCCGCCCCTGCCCTAAACCCCATCCCGCCTCCCAGCGTCAGAAACCCTTTAAGGGGCTGGGAAGCGCCGGCATGATGGGGTTAAGGGAAATTTCCCCAATGGGACACAGATGGCAAAAATAAAAACCTCACTGGGATTATAACAGAGGTGGGCAAACTTTTTGACTTGAGGGCCGCAATGGGTTCATATATTGGACCCGGGGGCCGGACCAAGAGTAGATGAATGATGTGTATGTGTCATCCATAGTAAGTATAGTAATATTCCCCCATAGTAAGCATAGTAATTAATCCCCCATATAGTAATTCATCCCCCATAGTAATTCATCCCCCATATAGTAATTCATCCCCCATATAGTAATTCATCCCCCATAGTAATTCATCCCCCATAGTAATTCATCCCCCATATAGTAATTCATCCCCCATAGTAATTCATCCCTTATAGTAATTCATCCCCCCTATAGTAATTCATCCCCCATAGTGTAATTCATCCCCCATAGTAATTCATCCCCCATATAGTAATTCATCCCCCATCTTAATTCATCCCCCATATAGTAATTCATCCCCCATAGCAATTCATCCCCCATATAGTAATTCATCCCCCATAGTAATTCATCCCCCATATAGTAATTAATCCCCCATAGTAATTCATCCCCCATAGTAATTCATCCCCCATATAGTAATTCATCCCCCATATAGTAATTCAACCCCCATATAGTAATTCATCCCCCATAGTAAGTCATCCCCCATATAGTAATTAATCCCCCATAGTAAGTCATCCCCATATAGTAATTAATCCCCCATATAGTAATTCATCCCCCATAGTAATTCATCCCCCATATAGTAATTCATCCCCCATATAGTAATTCATCCCCCATAGTAATTCATCCCCCATATAGTAATTCATCCCCCATATAGTAATTCATCCCCCCTATAGTAATTCATCCCCCATAGTAATTCATCCCCCCTATAGTAATTCATTCCCCATATTAAGTCCCCAAGTCCCCCCTGTGTCAATTCACTTACCTTTGCTCCGCGCGTTCCTCTCGCCGTGTTCCCACGCCGTTCCGGTGTAGCATGAAAATCTGTCTCCTATGAGGATCTGTCCCCCTCGATGTATCTGCGCATGTGCCAGTTTCAGGCATTAGCAGCCGATCGGCGATCTCCGGCACATGCGCAGATACGTCGAGGGGGACAGATCCTCATAGGAGACAGATTTTTATGCTACACCGATCTTCAGGGCGGACTGTGAGAGGAGCCTAGCTCCCCTCACGTTCGTCACGCTGCCCCGCCTACACACATCCTGACAGCCATCCTGACAGCATCACGCTCCGCGGGCCGGATTAAAAGGTCCGCCGGGCCGTATACGGCCCGCGGGCCGTAGTTTGCCCATTGCTGGGTTATAACCTTCCCTTACTCTATCCAAAATGAAAAAAAAAAAAACATTTTGCCTTTAGTTCTACTTTAACCACTTCAAGTCCGGACACTTTCACCCCCTTCCTGTCCAGGCCAATTGTCAGCTTTCAGCGCTATCACACTTTGAATGACAATTGTGCGGTCATGCAACACTGTACCGATATGAATTGTTTAGTATTTTTTTGAGACAGATACAACTTTATTTTGGTGGTATTTATTCACCAATGGGATTTTTATTTTTTTGCTATATAAATGAAAAAGTCTAAACATTTTGAAAAAAAGTGATTTTCTTTAAAAATTTAATTTTGCAAATAAATAATCTTTCTTCATGAATCTTGGCCAAAATGTATTCAGCTATGTTTAGTAAAAAAAAAAAAACAAATTAGTTTCTAACTAGAGATGAGCGAAGTATTCAAAAATTCGATTCGACTGATTCGGCGAATTCGTGGAAAAATTTCGATTCGAGTCGAATATATTCGCTGTGAATTTAACTTAAAAAAGGGTGTTTCTAGGCTTCAGAGAGACTTAATATTAGTGCTGAACACTGTACCTTTAATTTAAATGCCCTTGGAGTCTGCTGGGGAAGAGAAATAATACTGTCAGTCAGTATGACATGCAGATGAGTGCCGTCGATCTTAGAATCACCGCACACTTCACTCATTTGGGCAGTCACGGGGCCAAAACCAGAGTGTGGAGCCACAGTGTGGCGGTGGAGGCAGCAGCAATGGGAGGCCATACAGCACCCTATGACAAAAATGGAAACCACCAGCAGTGTGAGGAGACCTGAAAGTGGCACATGGCAGAGTGTGGCGATAGAGACAGCAGCAATGGGAGGCCGTACAGGGACCCATGACACACTCTGGACCTGGCAGCAGCATGAGGAGGCGGTACAGGGGCCCATGACAGATTACGGGCCTGGCAGCAGCATGAGGAGTCGGTACGGGGGCCCATGGCAGATTACGGGCCTGGCAGCAGCAATGGGAGGCCGTACAGGGACCAATGACACACACTGGACCTGGCAGCAGCATGGGGAGGCGGTACAGGGGCCCATGACAGATTACGGGCCTGGCAGCAGCATGAGGAGTCGGTACGGGGGCCCATGACACACTCTGGACCTGGCAGCAGCATGAGGAGGCGGTACAGGGGCGCATGACAGATTACGAGTCTGGCAGCAGCAACTTGGACAGGAGGACGTTCAGCTTCTGCACCGTCGGGTGCGTGTTCGCAAACTGTTGTCTCTTGGAAACGGATTCCAAGAAAGACTGCTGACGGAATCCGTGAAGAGGAGTAGCAGGAGAAGGAGCATCTGAACGAGCGGAAGATGCCAACAAGCGACAACAGGGGCCCATGTCAGATTACGGGCCTGGCAGCAGCATGAGGAGTCGGTACGGGGGCCCATGGCAGATTAGGGGCCTGGCAGCAGCTATGGGAGGCCCGTAATCTGCCAGCACCCTATGACAAAAAATGGAACCCACCAGCAGTGTGAGGAGACCTGAAAGTGGCACATGGCAGAGTGTGGCGATGGAGACAGCAGCAATGGGAGGCCGTATAGGGACCCATGAGAGACTCTGGACTTGGCAGCAGCATGAGGAGGCGGTATATAGGGGCCCATGGCAGATTAGGGGCCTGGCAGCAGCTATGGGAGGCCCGTAATCTGCCAGCACCCTATGACAAAAAATGGAACACACCAGCAGTGTGAGGAGACCTGAAAATGGCACATGGCAGAGTGTGGCGATGGAGACAGCAGCAATGGGAGGCCGTACAGGGACCCATGAGAGACTCTGGACTTGGCAGCAGCATGAGGAGGCGGTATAGGGGCCCATGGCAGATTAGGGGCCTGGCAGCAGCTATGGGAGGCCCGTAATCTGCCAGCACCCTATGACAAAAAATGGAACACACCAGCAGTGTGAGGAGACCTGAAAGTGGCACATGTTTGGGGCATGATTCATGGCGGATTTAGTCAGTTGTGTCAGGAACTGATGGTTTGAAATCCAGACTAATCCACGCCTGATTCATTTTCACAAACGTGAGTCTCTCCACACTTTGGGTGGACAGTCGTGTCCTCCGCGGAGTTGCAATACCTCCTGCTGCACTAAACACGCGCTCCGATGCCACGCTACTGGCCGGGCATGACAGCCTTTCAAGGGCAAATTCAGCTAGTTGGGGCCAAAGGTCAAGTTTCGTTGCCCAGTAGTCAAGGGGATTGTCTACCTCGGTTGGCAGGGTGCTGTCCAAGTAGGCCTAAGCCTGTTGTTTGAGGTCCTGCTCCAGGTCCACCTGATGCTGCTGCTGCTGCTGCTGCTGCTGCGGCTGGTTAGTAGTTTCCTCACTGCGCTGGTGAAGAAAGCTACTCATCATCGACTGCAGACTGAGGCAGCCGCTGCTGGTGGAGCTGCCACTGCTCCTACCACCCCACCCCTCCCCTGCTGCCATGGCAGCGGAACGCGAGCGCACAGGGCCCACAGTGTCTGAGGATGGACGTTGGCGCAGACAGGCAGAGACCAGCTGACTACATAGGTGGTTTTTATAGTACGTTATTTTGGCCTCCCTCTCAGCAGGTGTGAAAAAGGCCACCATTTTTGAACGGTAGCGAGGGTCCAACAAGGTGGACAGCCAAAAGTCATCCCTCTGTCTGATGGTTATTATTCCGCTGTCGCTACGCAAGCAAGCGAGCATGCTATGGGCCATTTGTGCCAAGGAATGCGAGGGACTCCCTGCCTCCATCTCCACAGCATACTGCCACGGTGCGTCTGGGTCCTCTGTCTCCTCTTCCTCCTCCTCTACCAGATGCTCCTGCTCCTCCACTCCTGTCCGCTGAGTGGAAAAACCACCCATTTCACTCAATAATTCCTGAGCACCAATGTCCTCCTCTACCTCCTCCTCTTCTTCCTGTCCTGCCCCCACAGGGGTCATGTGGCGTTGAGATCTGTGCGCCACGTCTACCGCACCCTGACCAGCCATTGTTAACAGCATTTGTTCCAGGACGTGCAACAGAGGAATGACGTCATTCATCCCATAGTCCTGCCGACTCACGAATAGCGTGGCCTCCTCAAAGGGCCTGAGCAAGCGGCAGGTGTCACGCATGAGCTGCCAATGGCTGACATCTAAGTTACACAGGGAGTACCTTTATCCGCTTTTAACATCAGGAAATCTGTGATGGCCTTTTGCTGTTCGTAAAGGCGGTCTAACATATGTAGGGTTGAATTCCACCTTGTTGCAACGTCACAGCATGAGGAGTCGGTATAGGGGCCCATGGCAGATTAGGGGCCTGGCAGCAGCTATGGGAGGCCAATAATCTGCCAGCACCCTATGTCAAAAAATTCAACACACCAGCAGTGTGAGGAGACCTGAAAGTGGCACATGGCATGAGAGACTGTGGACCTGGCAGCAGCATGAGGAGGCGGTATAGGGGCCCATGACAGACTCTGGACTTGGCAGCAGCATGAGGAGGCGGTATATAGAGGCCTATGGCAGATTAGGGGCCTGGCAGCAGCTATAGGAGGCCCGTAATCTGCCAGCACCCTATGTCAAAAAATTCAACACACCAGCAGTGTGTGAGGAGACCTGAAAGTGGCACATGGCAGAGTGTGGCGATGGAGACAGCAGCAATGGGAGGCCGTACAGGGACCCATGACAGACTCTGGACTTGGCAGCAGCATGAGGAGGCGGTATATAGGGGCCCATGGCAGATTAGGGGCCTGGCAGCAGCTATAGGAGGCCCGTAATCTGCCAGCACCCTATGTCAAAAAATTCTACACACCAGCAGTGTGTGAGGAGACCTGAAAGTGGCACATGGCAGAGTGTGGCGATGGAGACAGCAGCAATGGGAGGCCGTACAGGGACCCATGAGAGACTCTGGACCTGGCAGCAGCATGAGGAGGCGGTATATAGGGGCCTATGGCAGATTAGGGGCCTGGCAGCAGCTATAGGAGGCCCGTAATCTGCCAGCACCCTATGTCAAAAAATTCTACACACCAGCAGTGTGTGAGGAGACCTGAAAGTGGCACATGGCAGAGTGTGGCGATGGAGACAGCAGCAATGGGAGGCCGTATAGGGACCCATGAGAGACTCTGGACATGGCAGCAGCATGAGGAGGCGGTATATAGGGGCCTATGGCAGATTAGGGACCTGGTAGCAGCTATAGGAGGCCCGTAATCTGCCAGCACCCTATGTCAAAAAATTCAACACACCAGCAGTGTGTGAGGAGACCTGAAAGTGGCACATGGCAGAGTGTGGCGATGGAGACAGCAGCAATGGGAGGCCGTACAGGGACCCATGACAGACTCTGGACTTGGCAGCAGCATGAGGAGGCGGTATATAGGGGCCCATGGCAGATTAGGGGCCTGGCAGCAGCTATAGGAGGCCCGTAATCTGCCAGCACCCTATGTCAAAAAATTCTACACACCAGCAGTGTGTGAGGAGACCTGAAAGTGGCACATGGCAGAGTGTGGCGATGGAGACAGCAGCAATGGGAGGCCGTACAGGGACCCATGAGAGACTCTGGACTTGGCAGCAGCATGAGGAGGCGGTATATAGGGGCCCATGGCAGATTAGGGGCCTGGCAGCAGCTATGGGAGGCCCGTAATCTGCCAGCACCCTATGTCAAAAAATTGAAAACACAAGCAGTGTGAAGAGACCTGAATGTGGCACATGGCAGAGTGTGGCGATGGAGACAGCAGCAATGGGAGGCCGTATAGGGACCCATGAGAGACTCTGGACTTGGCAGCAGCATGAGGAGGCGGTATATAGGGGCCTATGGCAGATTAGGGGCCTGGCAGCAGCTATAGGAGGCCCGTAATCTGCCAGCACCCTATGTCAAAAAATTCTACACACCAGCAGTGTGTGAGGAGACCTGAAAGTGGCACATGGCAGAGTGTGGCGATGGAGACAGCAGCAATGGGAGGCCGTATAGGGACCCATGAGAGACTCTGGACTTGGCAGCAGCATGAGGAGGCGGTATATAGGGGCCCATGGCAGATTAGGGGCCTGGCAGCAGCTATAGGAGGCCCGTAATCTGCCAGCACCCTATGTCAAAAAATTCTACACACCAGCAGTGTGTGAGGAGACCTGAAAGTGGCACATGGCAGAGTGTGGCGATGGAGACAGCAGCAATGGGAGGCCGTATAGGGACCCATGAGAGACTCTGGACTTGGCAGCAGCATGAGGAGGCGGTATATAGGGGCCCATGGCAGATTAGGGGCCTGGCAGCAGCTATAGGAGGCCCGTAATCTGCCAGCACCCTATGTCAAAAAATTTTACACACCAGCAGTGTGAGGAGACCTGAAAGTGGCACATGGCAGAGTGTGGCGATGGAGACAGCAGCAATGGGAGGCCGTACAGGGACCCATGAGAGACTCTGGACTTGGCAGCAGCATGAGGAGGCGGTATATAGGGGCCCATGGCAGATTAGGGGCCTGGCAGCAGCTATAGGAGGCCCGTAATCTGCCAGCACCCTATGTCAAAAAATTCTACACACCAGCAGTGTGTGAGGAGACCTGAAAGTGGCACATGGCAGAGTGTGGCGATGGAGACAGCAGCAATGGGAGGCCGTATAGGGACCCATGAGAGACTCTGGACTTGGCAGCAGCATGAGGAGGCGGTATATAGGGGCCTATGGCAGATTAGGGGCCTGGCAGCAGCTATAGGAGGCCCGTAATCTGCCAGCACCCTATGTCAAAAAATTTTACACACCAGCAGTGTGAGGAGACCTGAAAGTGGCACATGGCAGAGTGTGGCAATGGAGACAGCAGCAATGGGAGGCCGTACAGGGACCCATGAGAGACTCTGGACCTGGCAGCAGCATGAGGAGGCGGTATATAGGGGCCCATGGCAGATTAGGGGCCTGGCAGCAGCTATAGGAGGCCCGTAATCTGCCAGCACCCTATGTCAAAAAATTCTACACACCAGCAGTGTGTGAGGAGACCTGAAAGTGGCACATGGCAGAGTGTGGCGATGGAGACAGCAGCAATGGGAGGCCGTATAGGGACCCATGAGAGACTCTGGACTTGGCAGCAGCATGAGGAGGCGGTATATAGGGGCCCATGGCAGATTAGGGGCCTGGCAGCAGCTATAGGAGGCCCGTAATCTGCCAGCACCCTATGTCAAAAAATTCTACACACCAGCAGTGTGTGAGGAGACCTGAATGTGGCACATGGCAGAGTGTGGCGATGGAGACAGTAGCAATGGGAGGCCGTACAGGGACCCATGAGAGACTCTGGACCTGGCAGCAGCATGAGGAGGCGGTATATAGGGGCCCATGGCAGATTAGGGGCCTGGCAGCAGCTATAGGAGGCCCGTAATCTGCCAGCACCCTATGTCAAAAAATTTTACACACCAGCAGTGTGAGGAGACCTGAAAGTGGCACATGGCAGAGTGTGGCGATGGAGACAGCAGCAATGGGAGGCCGTACAGGGATCCATGAGAGACTCTGGACTTGGCAGCAGCATGAGGAGGCGGTATATAGGGGCCCATGGCAGATTAGGGGCCTGGCAGCAGCTATGGGAGGCCCGTAATCTGCCAGCACCCTATGACAAAAAATGGAACACACCAGCAGTGTGTGAGGAGACCTGAAAGTGGCACATGTTTGAGGCATGATTCATGGCGGATTTAGTCAGTTGTGTCAGGAACTGGTGGTTTGAAATCCAGACTAATCCACGCCTGATTCATTTTCACAAACGTGAGTCTCTCCACACTTTGGGTGGACAGTCGTGTCCTCCGCGGAGTTACAATACCTCCTGCCGCACTAAACACGCGCTCCGATGTCACGCTACTGGCCGGGCATGACAGCCTTTCAAGGGCAAATTCAGCTAGTTGGGGCCAAAGGTCAAGTTTCGTTGCCCAGTAGTCAAGGGGATTGTCTACCTCGGTTGGCAGGGTGCTGTCCAAGTAGGCCCAAGCCTGTTGTTTGAGGTCCTGCTCCAGGTCCACCTGATGCTGCTGCTGCTGCTGCTGCGGCTGGTTAGTAGTTTCCTCACTGCGCTGGTGAAGAAAGCTACTCATCATCGACTGCAGACTGAGGCAGCCGCTGCTGGTGGAGCTGCCACTGCTCCTACCACCCCACCCCTCCCCTGCTGCCATGGCAGCGGAACGCGAGCGCACAGGGCCCACAGTGTCTGAGGATGGACGTTGGCGCACAAAGGCAGAGACCAACTGACTACATAGGTGGTTTTTATAGTACGTTATTTTGGCCTCCCTCTCAGCAGGTGTGAAAAAGGCCACCATTTTTGAACGGTAGCGAGGGTCCAACAAGGTGGACAGCCAAAAGTCATCCCTCTGTCTGATGGTTATTATTCGGCTGTCGCTACGCAAGCAAGCGAGCATGCTATGGGCCATTTGTGCCAAGGAATGCGAGGGACTCCCTGCCTCCATCTCCACAGCATACTGCCACGGTGCGTCTGGGTCCTCTCTCTCCTCCTCCTCCTCCTCTACCAGATGCTCCTGCTCCTCCACTCCTGTCCGCTGAGTGGAAAAACCACCCATTTCACTCAATAATTCCTGAGCACCAATGTCCTCCTCTACCTCCTCCTCTTCTTCCTGTCCTGCCCCCACAGGGGTCATGTGGCGTTGAGATCTGTGCGCCACGTCTACCGCACCCTGACCAGCCATTGTTAACAGCATTTGTTCAAGGACGTGCAACAGAGGAATGACGTCGTTCATCCCATAGTCCTGCCGACTCACGAATAGCGTGGCCTCCTCAAAGGGCCTGAGCAAGCGGCAGGTGTCACGCATGAGCTGCCAATGGCTGACATCGAAGTTACACAGGGGAGTACCTTTATCCGCTTGTAACATCAGGAAATCGGTGATGGCATTTCGCTGCTCGTAAAGGCGGTCTAACATGTGTAGGGTTGAATTCCACCTTGTTGCAATGTCGCAGATCAGGCGATGATGTGGAATTCCGTTCTGCCGCTGCAGCTCAAGGAGGGTGTGCTTTGCGGTGTAGGAATGGCTGAAATGCATGCAAAGTTTACGTGACATTTTAAGGATGTCTTGCAGTGGGATGGTGGATTTTAGGAACCGCTTGACAACCAGATTGAACACGTGAGCCATGCATGGCGCATGGCACAACCTTCCTTGACGCAGAGCAGACACCATGTTCTTTCCGTTGTCGGTCAACATGGTTCCGATTTTCAGTTTGCGCGGAGACAGCCATCTGTCGATTTCTCTGTTCATTACACTCAGAAGTTCCTCCCCTGTGTGACTACGTTCGCCAAGGCATACCAGGTGCAGAACAGCGTGACACCGTTGCGCCCTGCACATGTGATATGCCGGTCGGGTAATGGGACTTGGCACGGGGGTGGCGGCTGAGGACACGGCGGAAGAAGAGGTGGTAGAGGCGGACATCTTTGCCGGACCAAGGACGTGCAAACGTGGAGGCAAAAGCGGCGTGACCTGTCCAAGTTGCTGGTGCGGCTGTGCCGGCACCACGTTCACCCAGTGGGCCGTAAATGACATGTACTGTCCCTGACCGTAGTTACAGCTCCACACGTCGGCGCTGCCGTGCACTTTGGCAGAGACCGACATGCTCAAAGACTGGCCCACCATGTCTTCTACATGTGAATGCAGGGCTGGCACTGCCTTTTTGGCGAAGAAATGACGGCTTGGCACTCTCCACCGCGGCGCGGCACAAGCCATCATTTCTCTGAAAGGTGCTGAGTCCACCACTTGGAAAGGGAGGGACTGCAGCACCAGCAACTTGGACAGGAGGACGTTCAGCTTTTGCACCGTCGGGTGCGTGCTCGCAAACTGTTGTCTCTTGGAAACGGATTCCAAGAAAGACTGCTGACGGAATCCGTGAAGAGGAGTAGCAGGAGAAGGAGCATCTGAACGAGCGGAAGATGCCAACGAGCGACAACTCCCCTCAGCAGAGGTGTTGGAGCCTTGACTGGCTGATGGAGGGCGATTGACGTCGGGTGACGGAGCAAGTAACGGAGCGGGTGATGGAGCGGGGGCTGGGGCGGGCAGAACCGCCGTATCTTTATCACGGTTTTCCCAGGCCACCAAATGGCGACGCTGCATATGCTGCCGCAACGCTGTAGTCCCAACATGGGCCCCCTGGCCACGCTTGACTTTCTGGCCACATAGTCGACATACGGCTACGTTTACTTCCTCGGGCGGCTTGACGAAAAATTGCCACACCGCCGAGTAGGAAACTTTGCCCCCGATACTCCTCACTGGCTGACTGCTGCTTCCTCCGTGCACACCGGCACCACTACTGGCCGTGGTGGTAGGCTGCAGTGGAGCTGGTGCTCTACTCCGTGGCCGTTTGGCTCCACTGACACTGCTTCCACTGACTCTGCTGCGACCCTGCTGCTGTCTCCTGGGCAACCCACCGACTGTTTCGCTCACTGCCAAGCTGCCACCCTCTTCTCCTGATGATGCGGAAGAAATTGCCTGATGACGACGAGGCTGCCAAGTGCGATCAACCTCCTCATCATCAAGTAGGGTCTCCGCCTCACTACTAGCCCCCTCGGCTGCGTCTGGGTCAGGAGACAGACCTGTCTCTAGACCAGCTAGCGGGCCACTCTCCTCGCCACTACTTCTTTGCCTGGCTGCTGAAAAGCCGGATGTCTCCCCCCGTTCCTGACCGCCCTCTGTTAGCTCTTCCTCACTGTACAGTGGGGCTGAGCCCACAGCATGCGATACTTCGCTTGGTGAGGGAACACCAAAGGACAGGGGCAGGTAGAGGACACGTGATTTCAGTGGGCTTGCTCCCGGGCCATGCCAACTAACGGTTGTGTCTGACGTACCCACCGACCGTTGGCTGTAGGTGTCAGAGGTGACCTGGGAAGAGGAAGACGACCGAGCCAACCAATCGATGACGGCAGGGTTGTCGGTGGAGACACGACCGCTGGATGACACCGGGAGCACTGGCCTCTGGCTGCGAATAGTGCTGCCTCGACCCCTTCCTCTGCTGCCACGTCTGCTCGCTCCTAAAACATTGCCTCCTCTGCCACTCCTCTGCATGTTGTCTGACATACTCTTTAATTCAACGATTCTGTGTCCCTGAGTAACAATTCTGTGTCCCTGAGTAACAATTCTGTGTCTGTCCCTGAGTAACAATTCTGTGGCCCTAAGTAACGGTTCTGTGTCCCTCAGTAACAATTCTGTGTCCCTCAGTAACAATTCTGTGTCTGTCCCTGAGTAACAATTATGTGGCCCTAAGTAACGTTTCTGTGGCCCTCAGTAACAATTCTGTGTCCCCCTGATTAACGTTTATGTGGCCCTAACTAACGGTTCTGTGGCCCTCAGTAACGGTTCTGTGGCCCTCAGTAACGGTTCTGTGGCCCTCAGTAACAATTCTGTGTCCCTGATTAACGTTTCTGTGGCCCTAAGTAACGGTTCTGTGGCCCTCAGTAACAATTCTGTGTCCCTGATTAACGTTTATGTGGCCCTAAGTAACGGTTCTGTGGCCCTCAGTAACAATTCTGTGTCCCTCAGTAACAATTCTGTGTCTGTCCCTGATTAACGTTTACGTGGCCCTAAGTAACGGTTCTGTGGCCCTCAGTAACAATTCTGTGTCCCTGATTAACGTTTCTGTGGCCCTAAGTAACGGTTCTGTGGCCCTCAGTAAAAATTCTGTGTCCCTCAAGAAACAATTCTGTGTCTGTCCGTGAGTAACAATTCTGTGGCCCTAAGTAACGGTTCTGTGGCCCTAAGTAACAATTCTGTGTCCCTGATTAACGTTTATGTGGCCCTAAGTAACGGTTCTGTGGCCCTCAGTAACAATTCTGTGTCCCTGATTAACGTTTATGTGGCCCTAAGTAACGGTTCTGTGGCCCTCAGTAACAATTCTGTGTACCTCAGTAACAATTCTGTGTCTGTCCCTGATTAACGTTTACGTGGCCCTAAGTAACGGTTCTGTGGCCCTCAGTAACAATTCTGTGTACCTCAGTAACAATTCTGTGTCTGTCCCTGATTAACGTTTACGTGGCCCTAAGTAACGGTTCTGTGGCCCTCAGTAACAATTCTGTGTCCCTGAGTAACAATTCTGTGGCCCTAAGTAACGATTCTGTGGCCCTCAGTAACAATTCTGTGTCCCTGTGTAACAATTCTGTGTCTGTGCGAGTAACAATTCTGTGGCCCTAAGTAACAGTTCTGTGGCCCTCAGTAACAGTTCTGTGTCCCTGAGTAACAATTCTGTGTCTGTGCGAGTAACAATTCTGTGGCCCTAAGTAACAGTTCTGTGGCCCTCAGTAACAATTCTGTGTCCCTGAGTAACAATTCTGTGGCCCTAAGTAACGGTTCTGTGGCCCTCAGTAACAATTCTGTGTCCCTGTGTAACAATTCTGTGTCTGTGCGAGTAACAATTCTGTGGCCCTAAGTAACGGTTCTGTGGCCCTCAGTAACAATTCGGTGTCCCTGAGTAACAATTCTGTGTCTGTGCGAGTAACAATTCTGTGGCCCTAAGTAACAGTTCTGTGGCCCTCAGTAACAATTCTGTGTCCCTGAGTAACAATTCTGTGGCCCTAAGTAACGGTTCTGTGGCCCTCAGTAACAATTCTGTGTCCCTGTGTAACAATTCTGTGTCTGTGCGAGTAACAATTCTGTGGCCCTAAGTAACGGTTCTGTGGCCCTCAGTAACAATTCTGTGTCCCTGAGTAACAATTCTGTGTCTGTGCAAGTAACAATTCTGTGGCCCTAAGAAACAGTTCTGTTGCCCTCAGTAACAATTCTGTGGCCCTAAGTAACGGTTCTGTGGCTCTCAGTAACAATTCTGTGTCCCTGTGTAACAATTCTGTGTCTGTGCGAGTAACAATTCTGTGGCCCTAAGTAACGGTTCTGTGGCCCTCAGTAACAATTCTGTGTCCCTGAGTAACAATTCTGTGTCTGTGCGAGTAACAATTCTGTGGCCCTAAGTAACAGTTCTGTGGCCCTCAGTAACAATTCTGTGTCCCTGAGTAACAATTCTGTGGCCCTAAGTAACGGTTCTGTTGCTCTCAGTAACAATTCTGTGTCCCTGTGTAACAATTCTGTGTCTGTGCGAGTAACAATTCTGTGGCCCTAAGTAACAGTTCTGTGGCCCTCAGTAACAGTTCTGTGTCCCTGAGTAACAATTCTGTGTCTGTGCGAGTAACAATTCTGTGGCCCTAAGTAACAGTTCTGTGGCCCTCAGTAACAATTCTGTGTCCCTGAGTAACAATTCTGTGGCCCTAAGTAACGGTTCTGTGGCCCTCAGTAACAATTCTGTGTCCCTGAGTAACAATTCTGTGTCTGTGCGAGTAACAATTCTGTGGCCCTAAGTAACAGTTCTGTGGCCCTCAGTAACAATTCTGTGTCCCTGAGTAACAATTCTGTGGCCCTAAGTAACGGTTCTGTGGCTCTCAGTAACAAATCTGTGTCCCTGTGTAACAATTCTGTGTCTGTGCGAGTAACAATTCTGTGGCCCTAAGTAACAGTTCTGTGGCCCTCAGTAACAGTTCTGTGTCCCTGAGTAACAATTCTGTGTCTGTGCGAGTAACAATTCTGTGGCCCTAAGTAACAGTTCTGTGGCCCTCAGTAACAATTCTGTGTCCCTGAGTAACAATTCTGTGGCCCTAAGTAACGGTTCTGTGGCCCTCAGTAACAATTCTGTGTCCCTGAGTAACAATTCTGTGTCTGTGCGAGTAACAATTCTGTGGCCCTAAGTAACAGTTCTGTGGCCCTCAGTAACAATTCTGTGTCCCTGAGTAACAATTCTGTGGCCCTAAGTAACGGTTCTGTGGCTCTCAGTAACAATTCTGTGTCCCTGTGTAACAATTCTGTGTCTGTGCGAGTAACAATTCTGTGGCCCTAAGTAACAGTTCTGTGGCCCTCAGTAACAGTTCTGTGTCCCTGAGTAACAATTCTGTGTCTGTGCGAGTAACAATTCTGTGGCCCTAAGTAACAGTTCTGTGGCCCTCAGTAACAATTCTGTGTCCCTGAGTAACAATTCTGTGGCCCTAACTAAAGTTTCTGTGGCCCTCAGTAACAGTTCTGTGGCCCTCAGTAACAATTCTGTGTCTGTCCCTGAGTAACAATTTTGTGGCCCTAACTAAAGTTTCTGTGGCCCTAAGTAACAATTCTCTGGCACTCAGTAACAATTCTGTCTGTCCCTGAGTAACAATTCTGTGGCCCTAATAACGTTTCTGTGGCCCTAAGTAACAGTTCTGTGGCCCTCAGTAACAATTCTGTGTCTGTCCCTGAGTAACAATTCTTTGGCCCTAACTAAAGTTTCTGTGGCCCTAAGTAACAATTCTCTGGCACTCAGTAACAATTCTGTCTGTCCCTGAGTAACAATTCTGTGGCCCTAATAACGTTTCTGTGGCCCTAAGTAACAATTCTCTGGCACTCAGTAACAATTCTGTCTGTCCCTGAGTAAGAATTCTGTGGCCCTAACTAGCGTTTCTTTGTCCCTAAGTAACGATTCTGTGGCCCTCACTAACAATTCTGTGTCCCTGAGTAATGGTTCTCTGTCCCTAAGTAACGTTTCTCTGTCCCCAAGTATCGTTTCTGTGGCCCTAACTCTGTCCCTAATACAGAGCGGTCTGCCTCTGTTCAATGACTGCAGGCAAATGAAGAATTCCAAAATGGCCGCTATTTATAGCTCGACCATTACACAGTGCTAGCTGGCTGGCTGCTGATTGGCTGATGCGATCACATGTCGTTGAGGAATGCATTATGGGTCAGCGCGCCTTGTCTGCGCGCCTTCCCAGACATCCCCACTCCGTCGCCGCACATGTCAGCCGCCATTTTCGGAAAAATTTCCGATATTCGACTCGAATTCCACTTCGGCTACTTCGATTCGCTCATCTCTATTTCTAACCAAAAATTATAATTTTTCAAAAAACATTTTTACATTTTTATTTTATTTTTTTATATTATTTGTTTTTTTTGTTTTGTTTTGTTTTTTTTACATACTGTCACCCTAGCAGTACAGTGTCACTGTACTACTTGTGGGGGGTGATGAAGATTTTTTTTTTTTTACACTGATTGCTTTTACACCCATAAAGGCTGTAAAAGCAATCATTTCTCCTTCTCTCTGGCTGCATTCTTGCAGCCATTGAGAAATACTGTGAGAGCTGTGATTGGTTACAGCTTGTCACATGGTACAAAGCTGTTGTGAATAGTCAATCAGTGACTACATGAATCGGGACCTCACACAGAGGTCCCATACAGCGGTCTGTGTTCCGCTGAGTCTGAAGGACACAGTGGGCACCGAATCGCGGTGCCCTGCTCTCCCAGGGAGCGTGCACAGACAGGGAAGTGGGAGGACGTTTATAAACAGCCACCCGCTCCTGCATTGCTCCCATCCAACCGTTTATATACATGGGCCGGATGGGAAGTGGTTGATGAATAGGGTAAAGCTCTGCTCACTTCAAACATTCATTTCCCTGTGCATGATTGGCATTGAAAGTGAAAGTAAATCCCAAATGTCGTGTTGTCACCATAACAGGAAAAGTGGGAAAATCTTCCAAGGGGGACATTAGTACTGGTGACCCTGGTGACAACTTCCCAAGTTGACTTCAATACAGGAAGTGAGAGGAAATCTCCCCAATGGTGCACAGATGGCCATAAAAAGCACTTGACGGGGTTTTAACCCTTCATTGCTCTATCCAAAATTAAAATAAAAAAAAATGCCTTTAGTTTTCCTCCAAGGTATTTTTTTTTGCACTTGTTGAGAATCCATATACAGTGGCTTGCTCCCACCTCCGTGTGAAAATCAAAAAAGGGGCAAATTCAATGGACCACTTGGTCTTTATGTAGCATCAAGCTTCTATGTTTCTCTCAATCTATCTCAATTTGCTAATAGAATGGAAAGGGAATACAATCCCTGTCTGAGATTACTGTCTGTGTCTTCCTGTTCAAGTGACACCTAAAGCGGAACTTTTTATTTTTCATTCTGGATAGAGCAAGGGAGGGTTATAACCCACATCAGTCTTTTTCTTGCCATCTGTGTCCCATTGGGGAAATTTCCCTTCGCTTCCTATGCCAAAGCCAAAATAGGAAGTTGTCACTGAAACTAGTGTCTCCATTGGAAGATTTCTTTGCTTTTCCTGTTCTGGTGACAACCCCAAATTTGTAATTTTCTTTCACTTTCTCAGTGATAAGATCAACAGCATTTGACAGGATAAATCTGTCGCAAACATTGTTAAAAACCTGACAGATGTTCTAATCCCTATCCAAAAGTAAACAAAAAAAATTAAAATGTCTTGCCTTTCTCATTCTCATTTCTTATCCTGGGTCAGAAAGCTGTAGGGATTCTCCAAAACAGGGTCACCAGCCGTAATAAAAACATATCAGAAGTTCTAACCTTCCCCCACCCTATTTAAAATTAACAAACAATTCTTCTGTCTGGTTTGGGATTTAAGATGTACTTATCCAAAGGAGCCCTTAGTGAAATCTCCCTGGCAATGTTGTACTGGCATGCAGGAGTTAAATCATGTACAATGATGTCACCCAGCTTAACAGTGAAGTCAGTTCAAACCACGCAAAAACCATTAAAAGCAATACTAAACAGAGCAAAGAAAGTTGTAAAAACCCCAAGAACTATTGGCATTAACATGATGTACTTGGTCATTCGGCTGTATGTAAGACACAGTAAATGCACAAAAAATTAGACACTGATACTGGTAATTACTACAGGGCAACTTGTACAGGGATGACCTGCATATAGAAACATTCAAGCGTTACTAAACCCCCAACAGTAAAATCAGTCTGTATATGCAGTAAAGCGTGCTTGTTATACTCACTGTGGAACCTAAGGGGTTAATCCTCCGCATTGTGTAAAAAAGGCTGTTTAATCCTTTCTTCTCTGATCCTCCCCATCTTCTACAGTCCCCAATCCATCTGTGGATAGAACAGAGCCTTGGGGGAAAACTGCACATGCTCAGTTTGATGTGTATTGCTAGAGAATTTTTTTTTTCTTGGGAGAGTGCATGTGATCAGCACAGGGCCAATCAGAACTGTCCAGACAGAGGGTCAGGGGTTATGCAGCCTCAAAGACAGTGAGAGGAGAATGAAAACTCCTAGTACAAGCTTTAACCAGTGCTAGGCCGGACACTGATAGAAGTTACAAGACTGCTGTAACTGCTGATAAAAAAAAAGTATTTAGCAGTTTATATTTACTAAAATGATTGCATTTCCATGTTGTTTGTACTGTGGGAGACTAGATATAGTGAATGCAGGGTCCAGGGAGACCAGATATAGTGAATGCAGGGTCTGGGGAGACCAGATATAGTGAATGCAGGGTCCGGGGAGACCAGATATAGTGAATGCAGGGTCCTGGGAGACCAGATATAGTGAATGCAGGGTCCTGGGAGACCAGATCTAGTGAATGCAGGGTCCGAGGAGACCAGATATAGTGAATGCGGGGTCCTGGGAGACCAGATATAGTGAATGCAGGGTCCGGGGAGACCAGATATAGTGAATGCAGGGTCCGGGGAGACCAGATATAGTGAATGCAGGGTCCGGGGAGACCAGATATAGTGAATGCAGGGTCCGGGGAGACCAGATATAGTGAATGCAGGGCCCGGGGAGACAGATATAGTGAATGCAGGGTCCTGGGAGACTAGATATAGTGAATGCAGGGTCCTGGGTTTAGTAACACTTTCAGCCATGGGGTTGAGGGATCATTCAAACACATTCATCCAGGGGCGGACTGACCATTTGAGCACTCGGGCACTGCCCGAGGGCCCCGGGTCAGTAGGGGGCCCCATTAAATGCCCCTGGTACCTTTTTTATAGGCTTTTTGGGTGTGCTTTGAGTGTGGGCAAGGACCCAGGGGCCCCATGATCCCCTATTGCCCGGGGGCCCCATAAGTTGTCAATCTGCTCCTGCATTCATCGGTATTATATCCATAGTTTATTACTAAAGACAAGCAGATACTTGTGTCAACAGGCTTTTGTTTGTGCCAAGCACTTTTTCCAGTCCTTGTATAGCAGAGCAGGAGCTGATGTAAGGAAGTGATGGTGAAAAGATAGAATACAAAGATAGATTCATTAAGTCCTCATGCACACTGTACGTTTTTACAGCTGCTGTTTTTGGCTTTTGAAGTTTTTTTACTTTTTTTTCTACAAAAAAGCAATATAGGATATAGCATAGGATAACATGCTCCCCAGCATGTTATCCTATGTGTCCATGCACGTATAGACTGTAATAAACGTTTTTTGGCAGGGATGTTTTTTGGCTGGAAAAAAACCCAGGACTAGTGGGTTTCTAGAGGAGTTTTTTAGCTGTAAAAACGCAGTAAAACATGGCAAACCGGTGTTTTTGGACTTTTTTTCACCAAAAAACGAAATTTGTTTGGGTAAAAAAAGCGAAAAACCGCAAATGCGGAAAAACGTGGGAAAATGCCACTAAATGTGTCAAAACGCCGCCAAACGCTAATGCAATAAAACGCTAAAAAAAAGCTTAAAAACTCTTTTACACAGATAACATTACCAGTGTTATTAAAACACCCCATGTGCATGGAGCCTAAAAGTTACATGATCATCTTGTTGGCATTTTCCAATATCTGTACGTTAGGGCTGTTCCACACCATAGAAATGCAGTCCAGATGCGTTTTTGAATGTGCGTTTTTTATGCTTTTCGGTGCATATTTTCGCCCTCTTTTTTTCATCACCTTAAATAAGGACATGTGCGTTCCGGTGCATTATTGATGTGTTTAGGTGCATTGCGATGCATTTTTGATGTGTTCTAGGGCATTTTTTTCCCTCTCTTTTTTTCTTCACTTTAAATAAGGACATATGCATTCCGGTGCATTTTTGGTGCATTTATACGTGTTCCAGTTTGTTTTGATGTGGTTTTGAGGCAGTCCAGTGCATTTCTTCCCCTTTTTTTTCTTCACCTTAAATAAGAACATCTGCATTCCAGTGCGCTTTTGATGCATTTTACCGTGTTCCAGTACAGTTCCATGCAGAAAAAATGTAGCATGTTCTACTTTCTTTTCTGGAACTGGAAAGCACTGGAACTGACCACACTGGTGTGAACTATGTCTTGGAAACCATAAGGCTAGCTTCATACCTATGCAGTTTGCATTTGATATGTTTCTGCAGTGTATTTTGCGGTTTTGCACATGCTTTTTTGATGCGATTTGCAGGGGGAGTTATTTCTTGTTGCTATGCAGATTTAAAATGCAACAAAAACACACTACATGCTTTTCTGCAGAGTTTCCATTGAAGTCTATAGAACCAAAAACACAACTTTTTGCATTCAAAAAAGTCCTCGGCCCTTTCCAAAAAACGCACCGGGTGAAAATGCGGAGATGTGAACATGTCCCATAGTATAAATAAATTAGTGTAGCGCTAATCTATATACCACATATGAAAAAACATACAGAAAACATAAAATAGAATAGAATATAATGACAAATCCAAAGTGATCTGATCCAATCGGGATCTATCTGTGACACACATACACGTGACACAAAAACGTGAAATAGCAAATTGGTCCCATTAGGACCCAGTATGGTGAAAAATCCAAATAACACCAACAAAAAACCCCCAAATCCCTAAATTGGGATCAATACATCAATGTAATGAGAAGTCACGTGACAATGAGGAAGTCACGTGACTAATGTGACGCAACATGTAGGTATGCAGTGACGTAGTTCCGGTACGTGGCGATGTAGTTTGGCTTGGACGCCATCTTGGCACACCTGAAACCCATGCAGTGGTATACCCATAGCATGTGGTTTGAAAGCTTATGTTATACTGGCAACAAGTGAGTGGGCAAATGGCGTTTTTTGTGCTTTATTGAAGTAATAATCCATAATACTTCTGTTCCTCACTGTAAATACAAGGAAGCAATGCTCCAATTTGAATATATAAAGTGAAATATATTTAAAATATAAATAATGACAATCAGGGGCGGACTGACAACTCATGGGGCCCCCGGGCAATAGGGGATCATGGGGCCCCTGTGTCCTTGTCCAAACTCAAAAAAGCCTATGAAAAAGGTACCAGGGGCATCTCATGGGGCCCCCTACTGACCCAGGGCCCTCGGGCAGTGCCCGAGTTTCCAAATGGTTAGTCCGCCCCTGATGACAATAAATACACATAAAAAAGTCCAAAAAATAGTGTAAATAGCAAAACGTGATCCAATGGAACAAATTCATGCAGGTGATGAGGTGAATGTGCGTTCACACTAATGGTGAAATCCTCAAATGGCTAAATTGCCCCCTCACCTCCTTACTGCGACCCACTGGGCCAGCGCGCCCTTAGGATCACACCAGGATCCTTCACAGGCAGTAACTCGTCACTGGATGGTATCCGCAAGCAATCCCATCAATGGTGGCACTTACACATCTCAGGTCCCCTCCAGATACAGGTAGCTGCAATATAGCTCACTCTCTCATAAGGATCATAATAATAGAAAAGAAAGATCCTCGATAGTGTATTATGGATTATTACTTCAATAAAGCACAAAAAATGCCATTTGCCCACTCACTTGTTGCCAGTATAACATAAGCTTTCAAACCACATGCTATGGGTATACCTCTGCATGGGTTTCAGGTGTGCCAAGATGGCGTCCAAGCCGGAACTACATCGCCACGTACCGGAACTAAGTCACTGCGTACCTACGCGTTGCGTCACATTAGTCACGTGACTTCCTCAGGGTCATGTGACTTCTCATTACATTGATGTATTGATCCCAATTTAGGGATTTGGGGGGTTTTTTGTTGGCGATATTTGGATTTTTCACCATACTGGGTCCTAATGGGACAAATCTGCTATTTCACGTTTTTGTGTCACGTGTATGTGTGTCACAAATAGATCCCAATAGCGTATATTGGGATAACGTGTCCCATAGGATATCATGTTAAATGGACTGTAGTGTGTTTCTGCAAAACGCTGTGGAAAACACTTAGGTGTGAACCTAGGGTCAGCCCTATTATCCATGCATTTTTAATGCTGAAAAAGGCACACTGGACTGCATGTGGTGTGAACTTGCATGTTATATATATAAATATATATATATATATATATATATATATACACATATTAAAAAATAAATAATATATCATGTGTGGTTGATTTTTTTTTTATTCCTTTGCTCCATTTTTGTATATATCAGCAGCTTCTGGGTGCAAGCATTTCCAGTTTGCTACAGCGCATCAGTATTAACCTTCAAAAGTGATGTTAAACCCTCAATTTTTAAACAGCTGATTTAACCTCCCTGGCGGTATGATTATTTCAGATTTTTGGTGCTGAAAGCGGTACCATTATTTTGCATGGAAATATGTAGTTTTTTTATTGTAGGCTGTAATTTTTAGGAATAACTCACTGAATTCTGTCCGAACAAGAGTCTAGTAAACATCCCGGGTGTGATAAAACTTGAAACACGAAATCATAAATTATAATTTAATAAATAATCATAAAAAATAATAATATAATAATAATACATTTAATTTAATAATATAATCAAACCAAAACACTGATATTTGAAATATAGCGCCAAGTTCGCACATCGCTGAGCAAAGTCGCAAAATCGTTTTCAGTGTCTGATGACGAATTTCCCCACGAATCATTATCACTCAATTCTGCAAGTGGTTCTGATTTACTATCGCTGTTCTCTAGCTGATCTAAACCCGCTTTTGACCTAAAGGGACGCTTTTTGGACGCCATGGACTTTTCTCAGTTTCCAGGCAGAAAGAACAGACAAAATGCAGACAGGGGAAAGGACAAAGCACTCGGGACAAAATGTATGTGAAATGGGTGGAAACAGCAATGTTTTGCTATGTAAAATTTTTTTTGAAAAAAATAAAATTTTTTAAAATATTCAAATTTCCCGCCGCCGGCACTGCCTGTACATCCCGATGTCACAGGGACCGGAACACAGAAGCCGGATGCCGGTATCGGCCGGAGGACATGGCCGGGGATGCTGCAGGGGACACATCGCGGGAGCGAAGGACAATTTAAGCTCTGCAGGGACTCCCAGAGCAGCGCCACATGGTAAGCCCGAGTGTAGCTCAGGGTTACCGCTTTTGGCACTGACATTTTACCCCGAGCTACACTCGGGAATACCGCCAGGGAGGTTAATCACTTAGACCCGGTTCACTCCAGGTGCAACTTATACTGCGACTTGACAGATCAAAGTCGTATGACAAGTCATACTCTATTTGCCGCTATGAAACCATTCAAATTGGTGTGGTTGGAGTCGCAGAAACTTTGAAAACGTTTCCCGCACTATTTTTGTGCTATTTCATGTGCAACTTGCACTGACATCTTTGTATGAAGTCACACATGAAGTCGCACTGATCAGCGCCTTTGAAATCTCGCTGAAGTAGAGTGACTTCAAAGCCACAGCCGGTGTGAATTGGGGCTTACTCTAATCCTTGTCTATGTTCCAGTTTAAAGCTTGTGCTGTGACAGCTGCTCCAGGTTTCCTGTTTCAGGGTTGCTCCTTTCTCTTGGAGCGTCCTATTGAGCCACTCTTGCAGGGGCTAGAGTTGTGTCTCCCTACACTGTGTGCATCAATAGAAACACACAACCCCCTGGACTAGGATGACATAGCACTTCCCTGTTACTCCCTCCTGCACCTGCCTATTGTCTTTTCCAAGCTAACAGACAGACTGGAGACTGTACTGGCCTCTATTAGTTATTCGGTGTGAATACTGGAAGTTCAGGGAAGAGGCACTGAGAGAGCAAGAGCCAGTAGCATTGAAAGTTAACTGCAGTTGCTGGGGTAGGAATTTAAACAGTTTAATGGGGATGTTTATTGTGCTCATGGTGTTAAACTAAAAATACAGAAGGTTTAATACTTCTTGGATTTCATAGCTAGTTCGTGTGCTTTGTGCATTTCTTCCAGATCTGTGCAGTAATCCAGTGTGAGACTTTACCTCTGTGCAGAAGCTTCCTGTAATAAGACCATTCACTGCTGCTCTCTCTGCTTGTGCATAGAGACTGGTCTTGTCTCCACCCCCTCCTGTAGTATTCTGCAGGCTGCCTGTAGTGGGTGGGGCCTGCTTGCTTCCTCCCACAACTCTTCTGTCTGCACAGGCTGTGTACAGCACAGCGATGATGTCATCACCACTTTTACAAGGTACGATCTGGGTTTGCAAATTCATTTGGTGAGCAAAAAGTAGACTAATATCCTTTGTGGCTATTATAGAATATATTTAAATGAATATTTTGTGCCTGGAGCCCAGCTTTAACACCACTTTCTCATTACACAGAGAGAAAACATAGAACAGACAGAGGAAAAGTGGTAAAGGCACCAAGAACTATTGGCATTAACACTGTGTGCCTGATCTTCTAGTATTGAATGCAGACAGCAAGTTCATAGCAAATGATACTATTTCCACCAATACAGCTATTATGGGAGAACAGTTTGTTACTATAACTTCCTGCACTGGCATATGCGAGAAGAACAGAGTATGCAGTGTCTTGAAAAAGTATTCATACCCCTTGAAATTTTCCACATTTTGTCATGTTACAACCAAAAACGTAAATGTATTTTTTGGGGATTTTATGCGATAGACCAACACAAAGTGGCACATAATTGTGAAATGGAAGGAACATGATAAATGGTTTTCAAAATTTTTTACAAATAAATCTGTGAACAGTGTGGTGTGCATTTGTATTCAGCCCCCCGGAGTCAATGCTTTGTAGGACCCCCTTTCCCTGCAATTCCAGCTGCAAGTCTTTTTGGGGATGTCTCTACCAGCTTTGCACATCTAGAGAGGGAAATCTCTGCCCATTCTCCTTTGCAAAATAGCTGAAGTTCTGTCAGATTAGATGGAGAGCGTCTGTGAACAGCAATTTTTAAGACTTGCCACAGATTCTCCATTGGATTTAGGTCTGGACTGTGACTGGGCCATTCTAACACATGAATATGATTTGATCTAAACCATTCCATTGTAGCTTCGGCTGTATGTTTCGGGTCGTTGTCCTGCTGGAAGGTGAACCTCCTCCCCAGTCTCAAGTCTTTTGCAGACTCTAACAGGTTTTCTTCTAAGATTGCCCTGTATTTGGCTCCATCCATCTTCCCATCAACTCTTGCCAGCTTCCCTGTCCCTGCTGAAGAAAAGCATCCCCACAACATGATGCTGCCACCACCATGTTTCACGGTGGGGATGGTGTGTTCAGGGTGATGTGCAGTGTTAGTTTTCTACCACACAGAGAGTTTTGCTTTTAGGTCAAAAAGTTCAGTTTTGGCCTCACCTGAGCAGAGCACCTTCTTCCACGTTTGCTGTGTCCCCCACATGGCTTCTCGCAAATTGCAAATGGGACTTCTTATGGCTTTCAATAATGGTTTTCTTCTTGCCACTCTTCCAAAGAAAGTCCAGATTTGTGGAGTGCACGACTAATAGTTGTCCTGTGGACAGATTCTCCCACCTGAGCTGCGGATCTCTGCAGCTCCTCCAGAGTTATCATGGGCCTCTGGGCTGCTTCTCTGATTAATGTTCTCCTTGCCCAGCCTGTCAGTTTAGGTGGACGGCCATGTCTTGGTAGGTTTGCAGTTGTGCCACACTCTCCATTTTCAAATGATGGATTGAACAGTGCTCCGTGAGATGTTCAAAGCTTGGAATTTTTTTTTTATAACCTAACCTGCTTTAAACATCTCCACAACTTTATCCCTGACCTGTCTGGTGTGTTCCTTGGCCTTCATGATGCTGTTTGTTCACTAATGTTCTCTAACAAACCTCTGAGGTCTTCACAGGACAGTTGTATTTATACTGAGATTAAATTACACACAAATGGACTCTATTTACTAATTAGGTGACTTTTGAAGGCAATTGGTTCCACTAGATTTTAGTTAGAGGTATCAGAGTAAAGGGGGCTGAATACAAATGCACGCCTCACTTTTCAGATATTTATTTATAAATAAAAATTGAAAACCATTTATCATTTTCCTTCCACTTCACAATTATGTGCCACTTTGTGTTGGTCCATCACATAAAATCCCAATAAAATACATTTATGATTTTGGTTGTAGCATGACAATGTGGAACATTTCAAGGGGTATGCATACTTTTTCAAGGCACTGTATATGAAGACTACAGGTTGTGTATTACAGAAGTGCTGTCATTACATAAGGGCCTATCTATCTTATAAGTCTAAACCCTACCTGGATGATAATAAGTTTGCTAAAGTGTTGAGTACGATAAGCAAATGCCAAGGAGGGCTGTGAGGAAGAGGGCTTGTCCTTCGAAACGTGTCAGCCTACTTGCACTCATTGCTTTTTGTTGCTGTGTGCTGAAGATATTTTTTCATTGGTTATGGAGGTGCTTAGAGGCTCTGTTATAGGATTTGATGCATGTTTGTAATTTTAACATTTTTAGAGTACTTACGTGTTTTATTAATAAATGGTGTCAGAGGTATTGCACTGGGCTGGTGCACTCTCTCTTTCCTTCATTTATTCATAAACATGGGGCAATCCAGTTAAAAGAGTGAAGATATGTAGCTGGTCCAAGGCCTTCAAGGCTGAATGGGGCATATGGATGGGATTGTGGAATCTGAGGGACCTCTACTATGACTCTGACCTGACCTTTCAGAAGGTCAATAGTAGACTTTAAATGTCAAAATCTGGACTACACCCACTGTGCTGAAACAAGGGAAATGGGATGGAATTAAATCCATGGGTGGTCTTGTTGGCACCATACAGCTCAACAAATTTCAACTGAAAAGTTGAAGGAACCTGGTGGAAATTTGTTGGCCAAACATTGACTCCATCCTATCAGGTACGGTCTTTGTACGGGTATCAAACTGCCACGGGTGCTACAGCTGTCTGAAGGCAATACCTGGAGGGGGAGATTGTTAGAGAACTCTATAAGATTTATTTAAAAAGAATCTACTTAATCATTCTCCAAGTGAAAGTGCATGTACATTTATTCTGCGGAAACGGGGCAAAGAAAGAATGTAAATAGGCCATATGCTATGCTGTTTGAATGTAAATCATTGATTTTCGAATGAAAATACTGCATTTGACAACTAGATGGAGATAAATATTGTAGGAAATGCTTATAATACTTAGTTCCTTCTAGTGTCCAAATGAGGTATTTTCCATTTCAAATCATTGATTTACATTTGAAATGCACAGCATGGAGCCTATTAACATTCGTTTTTGCCCATATATGCACAGAACAATTGTGCATGCACTTCCACTATGTTGGAGAACTCTATAAGATTTATTTATAAAGAATCTGCTTAATCATTCTCCAAGTGAAAGTGCATATACATTTATTCTGCGGAAACGGGGCAAAGAAAGAATGTAAATAGGCCATATGCTATGCTGTTTGAATGTAAATCATTGATTTTCGAGTGAAAATACTGCATTTGACCACTAGATGGAGATAAATATTGTAGGAAATTCTTATAATACTTAGCTCCTTCTAGTGTCCAAATGCAGTATTTTCCATTTCAAATCATTGATTTACATTTGAAATGCACAGCATGGAGCCTATTAACATTCGTTTTTGCCCATATATGCACAGAACAATTGTACATGCACTTTCACTATGCAAATTCTTTGTAAATGAACCCCAAAGTATGTAGACAGTACAATACAGGACATGGTTATATGAAGTTATTTAATAAGCAGCTAATTTTAAACCAATATCTATTAATAGCTACATATGTGATATTCACGAAAATGTGAAGATTGTAAAACAGCACATAAACCACATTCATAGCTGCCCAACAGCTGAGAACACCTCCTACACTTTACTGGAAACCAGTAAAAGGTCAAAATATTTTTTTACGTCAATCCACTCCCACTGGTACTTGTAAGAAGTAACTCATCGTACTGTTCATTAGGAGATTAAAGTGACTCAGTTAACGAACATGGTGGCTATATATAAATGCGGCATCATACTGGAGCCCAGAAATAGCCTGAAGCTACTGTAACTGTGCAGTGGACAGAATGGATCAGAGGTACGCTCCAATCAAACATGGGAAAATTGCACCTAAATGAATTCAGTGGTCACAGCCTATCTGCATTCAATTTTACAAGCAGAATTATTATGAAAGTGTCAATCATGGAAGGTTGGGAACAGCTGCTTATGAATAATGAAGGCGATGCCTGCTTTCTGCGCAAGCTGGAGAATGCCCATAGCTGGGCTGGTGCATATTAATTTACTACTAATTATGAACATATGCATATTAATTGACTACTTAAGTTTATGTGAATCCTAACAAAGAACTTCTTTTATTTGTTTCTTTGTGGTCTGTTGTACCTTTAAAAACATTTGTTACAACTGGGCAGCACAGTGGCTAAATGGCTAGCACTTCCGTATGGCAGTACTAGGGTCTTTGGTTCGAAACCCAGCCACAGCACCACCTGCCTGGAGTTTGCATGTTCTCCCTGTGCCTGCGTGGGTTTCCTCCTACACTCCAAAGACATGCTGGTAGGTTAATTGGAACCTGTCTAAATTGGCCCTAGTATGTGTATGAATGTAAGTTAGGGACCTTAGATTGGACACCCCTTGAGGGTTAGGGACTGATGTGAATGTACAATATATATGTAAAGCGCTGCATAAATTGAAAGCGCTATATATATGATATAAATATATAACTGTTTGATAATGCAAAAAAACAAAAAATTTAATAAAATACCTGCCAGAAATTATGTGAACTCATACCTTCCTGCTCTGTCTATAACTGCTGACTTTTGTTAGAAACTAAGAAAACAGAAGGACAAGGTTATATGTTTGTATGTCCACATCCTATTCTCCATGTACTGTATAGAACATGAATGAGGGACATGCAGAATATTGAGGCTAATATTTACCAGCCAACTAATAAAAACAACCACCCCTGAACCTTCCCCCACCTGAAATAACCACACGACTCTCCTTCTATGGTGTCAAACGGCCATAGCAGCCCATTTATTTAACATAACATCTATTACATAACAAGGCATCAAGTACAATCAATGTATTAACTGAACAGTAATGGTTCAAGGTCTTCGAAGGCACTGCTAATCACATCAAATAACTTGGCTGTATCAGACACCCAATGAGAAGGCCCCCAGCTGCTACTACACTGCCTTGGGGACAATGCTACAGCTATGTAGTCCCAGATACAGCCCATTGACTACAACCTTACCAACGTAACCTTATAATTGAGAAGGGACACCCATACCTACAATGGGCCCAACCCATAATCCTCAAAAATGTCACTCCAGCACCGCCTTCAAAGACCCAGCGACCCCTGCCAGTTGCCATGACAAAAAACACAAGACAAGGACCCCAAGACACAAAATTCAAATAGAAGAAAGGAAAAAAAACCCTAAAAGAACCCAAAAACAAAAAAGGCAAGACAAACACAAAGGACAGAACCAGGAACATGAAACAACAAAACAAAAAACACCAACGAAATAGGGCAAGGGAGGGAGGGCAAGAAAAAACCTGGCACAAGCTCCGACTGACCCCCGACAAGTCCAGCCTCCCCTCCTCATCCTGGAAAACCTCCCTCTTCACTCAAAACCTCCAAACAGGTAAGCCACCACCCCTACCAAATGATTATACTCCCACTCTATTAGAATCTGCGCCTCATCTGCAAGCCCAAGTCATGCTGGCCCTGCCCTTAGCTTTGCTCAATTCCAGGCCATGTACTGAAAATTTGTGCAGTAAAGGACTTTAGAAGGCATATCCATCAGGACATGTGGTAACACAAAATTCATACATAAAAGTAGGGTTTTATTATGCAAAAATTAAAAAGATACATATATACCCATACATAAAAAGGCTCACATATCGAGTGCATAATAGTTTTGTTATCAGATGGAACAGTCCACATAAAATCTCAACGCGTTTCGAACATTCACTGCCTTCTTCAGGAGAAACATGAACAAGATAAATCAATCATAATCCTTAAAAATAGCCTGTGGGGCATTTTGCTGCACAACTGCACTAGACGCCACCTACCGGTTCCTGTGTATAACCACTTGAATCCTTTTCTGGCACCTTTTGTTTACATGTAACAATCAGTATTTGTTGCTAGAAAATTTCTCAGAACCCCCAAACATTATACTTTTTTTAAAGCATTAAGAAGCCCTAGAGAGTAAATTGGTGGGTGTTACTATATTTTATGTCACATGGTATTTGAGCAGTGGTTTTTCAAACCCATTTATTTTTGGAAAAGATACACTTTTTTGAATTTTAAAACAAAAAAACCCAATACAAAACCCAAATTTTTGGTAAAATATGAAAGATGACGTTACAGCAAGTAAATAGATACCAAACATGTCATGCCTTAAAATTGCGCACACCTATGCAACAGGGACAAACAATGTAAATTTTACTGTCCATACGACATATAAAAGCCTTTACAGGTTACCAGTTTAGGCTTACAAAGGAGGTCTGGTGCTAGAATTACTGCCCATGATCTGACATTCGTGGTGATACCTCGCATGTGTGGGACGATCGCTGTTTGCCTGCATGCGAGACCAACGTGTGCGTTCACCTTTAAGTGTGAGCATAGGGGAATGGGGGGTGCTTTAAATTTTTTTTTATTTATTTGTTTATTTTTATACTGTTGTTTTAGATTTTTTTGTATATCACTTTTATTGCTGTCACAAGGAATGTAAACAGCATTAGGCAGTGACCGGTAGACCCCCATATTCCTCCTCTGCCCTTAAAAGTATCTGATCACACAAAGACTGGTGTGATCAAATGCTCTTCATTTTTAAAATGGTGCCGTTTACATCCAGGAAAACCGATAGTGATGTTTGCTCATCTCTTCCGCTTTCCTATATAACAAAGGAGAACAGAGTGGTTCCAGTTTTTGTTCGCCTCTATGATCAGCTGGCGGAATAACCAGCTGGTCAATCAGGTGTCCCTGTGGGACGGGACAGCCCGAGAAAGCCATGGAGGGGCTTGTAAAAGCAATTTTGTGGCTAGATAGCCACTAGGATTGATATTACAGGACAGCCGACCATCAGCTCTAAAAAACGGTACCAGGATGATGCCTGCATCCAGAAGCACCTGTACGTCGCTGGTCCACAAGTGGTTAGACACTGACTGTGTTCAGCTGAGACCCACTCTGAACGTTTTACCAGTTACGGAAAGTTACTCAGCCAGTTGCTAAGTATTACTGAGCCTGTTACTAAATGTTACTGAACCTGCCACCAAACAGCTTTACTGCAGACAAAACTGGCTATGCTCATTGCTGTACTCTGCAAGTGAGAGGGCTCATGTACACTGCAGCTGATAAACTGACCTTCAGGAGCTGTTCAGCGTTTTTTTCAGCAGCCCCTGAACTCACCCTAATGTTTTCCTATGTGTCCATGTACACATCTTTGTTTACAGTCGTTTACAAGCAGTTGAGTTTACAGTTGTTTTTTTGAACGCAACAAACTTGCCTTCAGGCGTCGATTTTATCAGCGTTTCAAACGCAAAATGCTTGCAAACGCGGCTAAACGTGTCTAAACACGGCAAATATAAGCATTTGTGTTTGAAATTTTTTTTTAACTCTTCCAGTTCCCGATGCTGTCCAAAGCCTTTGTTCATCATGAAAAATGCATGCAAAGAGTTTTCAAGGTGCTCAGATGGACAAAACACTGAACACAGGATGTTCCTACCAAGCTTGTCACACATTGCAATGACCAATTCACACCTCAGACCTCTCCCACCCTTGGAAACAAAAGTTGTGTTAATGACCATTCACACCTCCTAATTTCTAATGAAGAACCCCTGCCAGGTGGCCTTAATGACTTATTTAACCAGACACCTTTCCACCCTTGGAAACAAAAGAAATGTTAATGAGCAACTCACACCTAATTATTTCAACACATACTGCTGTCTCTGCTTCTACTGTGTGTATTCCTCTGAAACAGTCTGAAATAGTTAATCATTTACCACTTTTCAGTGCATTCTGGGTATTTGAGAGGTTCTCTTGTGCTTATCTTTAAAAAAACGCAAACGCGCATAAACGCACATAAACACGTTATGCAAACGCGGCTAAGCAGACTTTTTTTAACCTACGTTTTCCAGCAGTCAGTTTCCATCGTTTAGAAACGTCCCGTGTACATGGGGCCTAAGTGTTAACATTGGAATCTCATTCAACTAAATATAGTACTATGAACCTCCCTGAACTCTCAGTGTGCTGCTTCTGTGTACCATACGGCTGGCCCCACCCACATCTGTAATTTTTTATTTGCCTATAGTTGCACTTTAAGCAGGGCTGGTATGCAATCATATGGATTATATCTATATAATACATACGGTATACCAATATTTTCCAATATAATAAAAAGAACCTGCTGTGAGTGAAAAGCATTGTAATGCCATTAATTTTGAATGGTATCCCAGCAAATTAATGTAGAACCCTCCTGGTTAGCTAAGGGGAGCTAGAATTCTGATTGCCAGAGAGGAGGGCTGAGTAGCAACCTGGGTGTGATAGTCAGGAGGTGAAATTTATGTCAGGGCTGAGAGGCTCTGCAGACCAGCCCCCCTGGAATTTCTCCCTGCTCTAGAGATTTGGAGGAAGGTCTAGAGCAGCCTTTCTTAACCTTCTCAACCCTTAAAATAACTTTCCAATCTCAGGGAACCCCTGCTAAAAATGACTGTATCTACAGATCATAATACATTAGTGTGATGGTCATTGGGAAGAATGCTTCTTACTCTTGTGAACATTGGGAAGAATTTCCCCCTTACAGATACCTACAAAGATCAATGGTGTCAGTGGGAACTTATCTGAGAGGCAGAAACTGCTAATTGCTCAAGGATCCCCTAGCAACCTGTGGATGAACCCCAGGCTTCCATGGAACCCTGGTTGAGAAACACTGGTCTAGAGGTACTGGGTGGATCTGAGGAGTGCCCGGCTTGTACTCTTGAGAGATCCTTGCCAATCCCCAACAGGAGGCTTGGCAAGGAGCCAGGACAAATTAAGGGTAAGAGAGCCTGCTCAGCAGCAGCAGCAGGAAGAGGAGGAGAAGAGAGAATGAGAAGTGAGGTTGAGGTGAAGGAGCATGGGAGGGAGCAAAGTTGGAAGGGGCTCACCTCCAGGAGTGATGCCTGAAAGGAGGAATGCTGTGGACTTCACTGGCCCCCTGAGAGATTAACACCTGGCAGCAGGGAAGGAGTGGCCCAGCTTAAAGGCCTGGTAGCAGCCACTGACCCAACAGCAGCACAGGAGAAGGGCTTAGTGAGTACACCCTAACCCCCTGAGCCAGAAAGGGGAGAGAGCATTTGGGTGGGAAACCGAACTCGCTCTACAGCTGGGATTATTGTCCTTCTAGTAGATACTACTGGATCCCCTGTCCAGGGATTCCTCCATACAGCCGGATTGAGGAGCTTCTGGAGTTCAAGAGGATTTTTGTGCATGAGACTTGTAAGATAGTTTCAGGAAGTGCGTCCTCAGTTGCTATTCCCTTTGGCATCCCATACACCACTTACCCCATCCAAGTTCTGAACCCCTAATAAAACTTCAAAGCAAAGCTCAAGGACTAGTTTCTGTCTCCTGGAGCAAGTCTGAGTGAAGAAATGTGTGAAGTCTGGATATGCAGAACTATAGCGGAAACCAAAATATTCATCAACTCCTAAGGGGGTAGTGCTACAATTAAGGCATCTAAATGTGTTTGCAGCACACTACAACGCATGGTAACACACTAACGCATGTTAATGCCAAAAATGGTCCATGTCCCTTTTTTGGACATTTTGGTGCTTTGTTAGCCCCATTCATATAAATGAGTTGCCTTACTGCAACACATGTACACGTGTGAAAAAAAACTTGTGTTAACTCACCACATAGGAAAGCAGGCCATAGATGAGTCGAAAAATGGATGAAATTTGTGTTGATTGCCAAATCGTTCATTTTTCGCCTCATTAGTGACATGCAATTTTTGTGGCGCAATCAAAAGTGTCTTATCCAACATGTCGGGTAGGTTTTAGAAAATCTAAACAATTGATGCCACAATTGTATGAGCTATTTTAGTTTTTCGATCAACAGAACTTATGTTTTTCGACTTGTCTATGGCCTGCATAAATATGGTCTGTATAGGTTAGATTTCTCAGCGCTACTTAAGCATTTTTTTTGCCATAAAGCACCCTTATTCAGTTGGTTAATTTATTTACAGCTGTAAAGATTAGAGTTTAAAATAATTGCACCTTTCATTTGAACATTATCCCTTCCTGCTCAGAGACTTAAGCCTGAAAAATGATGGAAAAGTTGACGGTGGAATATATTAATAGTTACCTTTAGGAAAATGACTGTTAGTTCCAGTAACACCTGCATGACAAACAGGGAACTAAGCCTACAGGTCTGTAATATGCAGGTCTCAAGTCTCAGACGTGGCGTGTAATGCCAAAACACTGACCGGGTCACTGTGCTCAAGAATTTCACTATAAAAATTAAAGTTGAACTAAAGGAAAACCTTTTTTCATTTAAGATAGAATAAGGTAGGTATATGAGTATTGTAAGGTTTTTATTGACAACTGTGTCCCCATTGGGTAGATTTCCCTTCACTTCCTGTCCCGTAGCCAAAACAAGAAGTAAGAGGAAATCCCTCTAAAGTAAGGCAATCCCTGGTTGTCACCAGGACTAATGTTTCCATTGGAACCCTTTATTCCTTTTCTGGTGACAACTGAAAATGTGGAATTTTCTTTAACGTGTTACTAAACCCACATGCTTGTTATACTCATTGTGGAATCTAAGGGGTTAATCCTCCAGATTATGTAAAAAGGATGCTTAATCCTGTCTTCTCTGATCCTCCCATTCTTCTACTGTCCCCAATCTATCTGCTGATAGAACAGAGCCTTGGGGTCAAGCTACACATGCTCAATTTGGTGTGTTTTGTGCATGTGATCATCACAGGGCCAATCAGCGCTGTCAAGACAGAGGGTCAGGGGTTATGCAGCCTCATAGGACAGTCAGGGGAGAATGAAAACTCTTCCTACAAGCTTTAACCAATGCTCTGCTGGACTAGAAGTAACAAGTCTGCTCTAACTGCTGATGAGAAAAGGTATTTAGCAGTTTATATTTACTGAAATAAGTGCATTTCCATGTTCTGTGTACTGTGGGAGACCAGATATGGGTGAATGCAGGGTCCTGGGTTAAGAAACACATTTACTTTCCCTCTTGGTGGAAGGTTAGACATGGGAGAGTTAAACATGGCAGATATTAGATTTTTAATGATTTTTTTACATGTATAAATTATTATACTCCAGTATCATTTAAAATAATCTAAGATTTCCTATGCCTTTTACACTTATAAATTATTGTTACCCAGTAATATAAGATTAGATCTAAGATTTCATATTTTATTTATTACAGGTATTTATATAGAGACAACAATTTAGGCAGTGCTTTATATATTGCACATCTGTCCCTACCCCGAAGGAGCTTACAATCTAATTTGCCTATCTCATATGCATACATACTAGGAAACCCACACAACTAGAACATGCAAACTTCATACAAGTAATGTTGTAGTTGGGATTCAAACTGATGAACCTGGTGCTAACCACTAAGTTGCCCATATGTTTTTGTGTTGTCTGTTATGTACCCCTGAAAAAGGGGAGGTTTCTGAACCCCTGAAATGAGTTGGGTATTTTATGTTGTCTCTTTATTGAACAAATATCAATATTAAGAGGTTTTGCACACTTAGACCTTCTACTTGGTGTTTCCACTGGGCTTTGTACACAAGTGTTAGACAAGAAGGCACGGCAACTGGCAGGACCACTCAGTATGTCAAGGCCTCTTCAAACTAAGGCTTCTTGCATGCAGATAGTTGATGTGCATTTTAGTGCGCCTGGAATACAGAGGTGTAGGGTCCACTCCCACAGCCTACAGTCTATCGAAGTCTATGGTGGACTATGGCTGGATGGGCTGAAAGATATTCTGAGTGGTACCCATGTTTAGTGCCCTCTGTGTTCAGGGATGAATGCCTAGAACACAGGTCTTCTGCATTGGGGGCACTTCTTTCTAAAAGACAGGCTCCAGACATTGAGGCTTCTGGTTGCAGTAAACCAGAGCCTAAAACGGACTATGGCTATTTCAATTTTACATACACTTTAACATCACAGTCTGGCTTTTAATTCTAGATTTACTTATTGCAACAAAAAAAGTTTCAAAATTTTTTTTTACATTTTTATACTTTATCTAAAATTTAAAAAAACGTTTTGGCTTTACAATATATACACATTAATATTTTCTCAAACAATAGCCTATATGTTTTAACAATAAATTAACAACACATTTCTTGTGAGGTGTAGCAAGGATGGCTTCAAAAATAAGAAAATACTTTTTCCATTTTCTCTGAAGTACCCCTTGACAAAAAAAAAAGTCGATGAAAGTTTGAAGGAAAGTTTGTCAAAACCAGGTGTTTGAACATAGCCAAGTGCCAAAATAATTCCGCCCTTTGTTACTGCATCAACATCTTGTTAAAATTAATTCCACCAAGTTGGAGAACATCTGGCCTGTTTTCTATCCAAAGCACTATCTGTACTGTTCACAGATCTCGGGCTGGTCTCCGCACAGTTGATCTGCTAGATGGGATAAGATCCCAGTTGAAGCTGTTTGTTTTTCATTTGTTTTTCACTTTCTTTTGACTTTAAAAGGCTTTGAGGTAAAAGTGAGTTTCATTTAAAGTGGATCCATCATTTACAGGGAAAATATAGCTCTTTTTTTTTTTAACTTATTATCAGGAATGAAAAAAACGAAACATACATATATATTTCTTCTTTTTTCTCACAGCATATCTAAAATATATTGTTGGCATTACTGTATATAAATACCTGTAATAAATAATAAATAAACCCAAAACAAAGATGTACTATTTTGCGGCTTACTAGTCCTTATATGTGTTGGCTGCATTAGTTTTCTATATATTTTTTTTCATTTATTTTGGCAATCCTGCAAAAAAAAATAAAAATCCGTTCCTTTGTGTCTACACTGACTTCTCCGTGGTATCTATGGAAGGGACGCTAGACTTCCAACATATCTACCCTTGACTATCTCCTAGTGGATTGATGGAATTAGCTTACAAAAAAGAGATAACATTGTCTTTTCAGATCAGAGGAAATTTCAAAGTCAATAGGTATATTCTGTACTTGCTAGAAATGTTCTTAGTGTGAAAAAAAAGTCAGTCACCACATCTATTGACTAGTAAGCAATATATTACATTTTGGTTTTTAGTTTAGGAAAAAGAACAAGAAGAATCAAGAAATGTAATATCGTTCTGCAATTAAAATCATAATGTGAAATGTAGCTGTAATTCAATTCAGCATCACATATAAAACGCTAATAGAGAAAAACAAAACAAAGGGCGCACCGGCCTTGTGCATTACCTTTAAAAATATGTTTATTAAATTTAAAAGAAGGTATTCTACTCACAAAAGTATATGAATATAAGCACATCATATGAGACCGCTCTGTCCAATTCGCACTGCGTTTCTGAATGGTGATGAGAATGATGGACATCCAAAATGGCTGACGCGTTTCGAGGACTAGCCTCTTCCTCAGAGCCTCGAAACACGTTAGCCATTTTGGATGTCCATGCAGGATGGATGGATGCGGATGCACCAAGAGGTGAATAGCAGAGTCAGACGAGCCGGGTTTGGTAACAGATGAGGCAGAGCAGACCAGAGCAGCAGGCAGGAGGATAGTCGGGTCACAGGCAGGGGTGGACTGAAAACTCATGGGGCCCCCGGGCAATAGGGGATCCTTGCCCTTGCCCAAACTCAAAAAAGCCTATGAAAAGGGTACCATGGGGCCCCCTACTGACCCCGGGCCCTCGGGCAGTGCCCGAGTTTCGAAATGGTCAGTCCGCCCCTGGTCACAGGCCAGGTTCAGCAGCAGGAGGTCGAATGATCAGGAGCAGGCAGAAGAATAATCCAGAGACAAGCCAGGAGCAGGCTGGGTTCAGCAACAGGAAACAACACAGAATCAGGAAGCACAGGCAGGGGAAATAAGACCATACGGCAATTTGGATACTGCAGTGGCCAGTTTAAATAACCTGCTTGGCGCCATCACTGGTGACAGGCGCACACCCATGTGCGCGAGTGCGCATGCGCGGCCGTGAGTGTCGCCGCATGCGCCTCTGTCCTAGTGCTGGCACGCCTGTTCGCCTCGTCGGGATCCCGCGCATGCGCAGATTCGTGCGCCATGGCGATCTTCTGATTCCCTGACAGTAGACATGCAAAGCATATACACACAAAAAATTCATACTGCCCAGGAAAAAAACATTGTGAAGCCTGGATTCACCTAAATTCAGGATAATCTTAAAAATTACATTTTATATTTTTAGCCAGTAGTTAGCTCCTTTGTCATGATTTTAAGGTTTCCCTTATTTTCTGTTGAGAAAATAAAACTGTAGTGTACAGAGCTCAATAGCTCACTCTGATACTTACACAAACATGCACATGAGTGAGAAAGTCAGAGCAGTGATACCCCCCCACCACCACCACAAATCCATGGCTGCCTTTTCAGAGTGTTCCCTGAAAATTTCCAATCAGAGACAGAGAGTGTGAAAGAAAGCAGCTTCTGCTGTTCTCTCTTCTCTGAGAATTCATCAGTTTTCCTCTTGACAAAAGGTCTTTAATTGTATATTAGTAAAACTGATGTTTGTTTTGGATGTCTTGGAGAAAGAAGGATTACCTTTGAAAGCAGATTTTATTTTACTAGTACTGATATAGCACCAACAATTTTCAAAATACTTTACATACGTATCAGTCCCTGTCCTCAAGAAGCTTACTAGCTACCTCATATCCACCATACACACATACTATTGCCAATTTTGGGCAGGAGCCAATTACCTACCAGTATGTCTTTGGAGTAGCAGAGGAGACCAAAGCCCCTGGAGAAAATCCACACAAACACAGGGAGATTTTGCAGAATTAACGCCAATAGCATTTTAACTGGAATATGAACCATTGAACAACTGTGCTTTCGTGCTTAGGGAAGGAAAAGTTTACTAATTTCTTTCACTGGAATGGGAGATATGGAAGTACACTTGACCAGCATATAAAATCCTGAACCATGTGGCCTACCCACATTTTATGATTTTGTCTGGCCCTTTCTTCTAAAAAAAAGGTTCCAACCTAAAACTCTTCGCCATACTGGAGTATTGTCAGTAAAGAATGTGCTCCAACCTTCCTAATGCAGAGGAAATTTTAAAACTATTTTAATGTCTCAGGGAACCCCTGCTAATTTATTACTAGCTCATGGCACATTTACGTGGTCAGTAAGTTGTAAATATAATAAAATGTACTGTAAAAGAATAAAGAATGTATTGTACATAGCATATTTGAAACTCAGAACAGATAGCTTCCCTATATGAAAAATTGGCTTCAGTAACAATCATGAAATGGAGCAAATAATAAGGATGGTCATTACAGGAACATCAACTGCAAAAATTGTAGTGCCCTTTACACTGGTGGTAAATGGAAAAGCGTCTTCTTACTTTGTAGACTGAAAATTGGTGCAGTGGTCCCATGCATTGGTGGGCAATGGCAAGAAAGATCCCTTATAAAAATGGTCAGTGGGTGAAGGACACTCTTACATTGTTGCCCAGTGGAAAACTGCCACCTTACACATAGTTAAAAAGATAATTGATAACAGTGGTTACTGGGAGGTAGAAACTCTTTATTGCTCAAGGAACCCCTAGCAACCTCTGGAGGAACCCCAGGGTTCCAGGGAACCCTGATTGAGAAAACCTGCTCAAAGTAACCTACAATTTATTTTTCTGAGTTTAACCTACAATTTATTTTTCAGTTTATGGTAGATGCTGGATCGTCAAACTACCTTATATCTTTTGAAAACTCCTTTGTCAAGATGTCTGTGCTGAGTTCCTGGGTCTGGACACCTTCTGTACCCAGTATGAAGGGCTTTCACCCACCCCTGCTGTTTTATTGTTGATGTTATGTTATGAAAAATGTAACAGCAGGAGAAGGGCCACACAAGGTTGAGTGGGACCACCCAAAACTCACAAGTGGACAAAAACAGATTTGGCAATAATGGCAGGTAGAACTTGCTGTGGGAGTGTTCCAAACCTATGCCAAGTCAGGATTGACTAAGTGCACCAGGTTCCCCCAGTAAGGGAATGCTAACACTGTAGAGCAGTGTGTGCTGTTTTGAATGGGCCCCAAAGCAGGAAAAATTGCTCCAGCCCTTTTATTTTCACATCAGTGCGCTGCAGTGTACACTATATTGGCAAAAGTATTGGGACACCCCTCCAAATCATTGGATTCAGGTGTTCCAATCACTTCCATGGCCACAGGTGTACAAAATCAAGCACCCAGGCATGCAGACTGCTTCTACAAACATTTGTGAAGGAATGTGTCGCTCTCAGGAGCTCAGTGAATTCTAGCGCGGTACCGTAATAGGTTGCCATCTGTGCAAAAAGGCCATCCATGGAATTTGCTACTAACAATTCCACGGTCAACTGTTAGTGGTATTATAACAAAGTGGAAGCAGCAACTCAGCCACAAAGTGGTAGGCCTCATAAAATGACAGAGCAGGGCCAGCGTATGCTAAAGTCGCCATCTGTCTGCAGAGTCAGTCCTCCAAAGTTCGTGTTGCCTTCAGATTAACACAACAGTTCATAGAGAGCTTCATGGAATGGGTTTCCATGACTGAGAAGCTGCATCTAAGCCTTACATCACCAATCACATCTGATGCAGTGCTGTAAAGCATGCCACCACTTGACTCTAGAGCAGTGGAGACATGTTCTCTGGAGTGAAGAATCACGCTCTGTCTGGCAATCTGGACGTTCTGATCGTGTCTGGGTTTGGCGGTTGCCAGGAGAATGGTACTTGCCTAACTGCATTGTGCCAAGTGTAAAGTTTGGTGGAGGGGGGATCATGGTGTGGGGTTGACCCCTTAGATCCAGTGAAGGGAGCTCTTAAGGCATCAGCATACCAAGACATTTTGGACAATTTCATGCTCCCAATTTTGTGGGAACAGTTTGGGGATGGCCCCTTCTTTTCCAACATGGCTGTGCGCCAGTGCACAAAGCAAGGTCCATAAAGACATGGATGAGCAAGTTTGGGGTGGAGGAGCTTGGTCCTGGCCTCCACCTGATAGAACACCTCACAAGTGGAAGAATGGTCAAACATTCCCATAGACACACTCCTAATCCTTGTGGACAGCCTTCCCAGAAGAGTTGAAGCTGATATAGCTGCAAAGCGTGGGCCAACTCAATATTGAACCCTACGGACTAAGACTGGGATGCCATTAAAGTTCATGTGTGTGTACAGGCAGGCGTCCCAATACTTTTGGCAATATAGTGTACATCATGGAGGTCTACTTAATAAACACCACTGCTAAGCATTGCAGCAAACCTGGTGTGCTACCATATGTTACGTTGTGGTCACTGCTTTTTTTCTCAGAGAATAGGTGCAGGAACTCAACCATGCCCCCCCCCCCCCACACACACACACACACACAACACCCCTCCCCCACACTGTAGGCAACTCTGCCTCTCTCACTTGCTAGGAGATCACCCAGCATCGGCATGTGGGCACCAGGGAAAAAATGGAAATCACAGAGGATGCAGCCTACCATGCGACCACTCCTGCTCATTACTGCACTGCACCCCGGGCACCTGCATTTTCCTTGTCCTGCACTTAATGGGTTCTGCCCCAGTAGATCGGATCTGTGGGAGACGCTGGGAGACAAGCTATCACTTGTAAACACAGAAGCCTGGCTTCTATGTTTACAAACCATAGTGATAAGCAGGGAGCAGAAGGCATGAACCAGATGTGGCAGAACTGAGTTCCACCAAGTTCCAGCTAACAAAAAAGCCCTGGTTGTGGTAATACACATTACGGTGTGAATGGGCCCTGAGTAAAATGGCACTTCTTTATGGACTGGCTCTTTATGGTCTGCCATTTCCCATCTATAGGATTACTATTGTTTCAATTACCAAAAACATATGGAATTCAAAGCTATTCACATTTTATTTTTACTGTTCCTGTATATGTTCCCTTTCATTTTTTTATATTACCTGGCTTTTATACAAACAGTCCTTTTTCTTCTGGTTGTTTTTATTCACCTACACGTCTTTGTGCGAATAAAAGAAAAGGAAAAAAGGGATTTCTTTTTCTTTTGTGAAGGCTGCAAAAAGAACAGTTCATCCTTAGGAAAATATTGGCGCTGGCCAGCTGCCAGGAAGGAGATTGAAGACTTGATGCCATGCTTTTCTAAAGCGCCATTTCAGGGTTTGCACAAGGTGATCCTGAATGTGTTCCTTTCCATTAATAGGAATGTATAGTCTGTTTAATGATTTCTTAGACATACACGTAAAAGAGATCAGCTTAATGTAAATTATGCGCTCATTGTGTTTTTATGGTTGAAACCTTGTTTCTATGTATAGTTTGTAATTTTATATGTTCATTGGAGCAGCTATTTTTGACCATTCCTCCACGACTCCTTTCTTTGCTTTGCAGTGCAACACAACAGTTGTGCTTTACTGCTTTAATGCAAGCCTATGAGTCAGCCAACTCTTTGAAAACAATGCTATGCCTGTGTGGCTCACATCTTATCTCAAAATTTTTAAATTGTATGTCATGGCAGAATAAATAAACGTATGCAGCACATATCTGCAATAAATACACATTTCTTAATGCTTTATCCCTGTAAAGGTCCTACAGGTACAGAAAATTGGCTGATGATCTGCCGAAACTGTGCTCAGTTCCTACTTTCCCGTTGTGGCTGTTAGTACCTTTTCTGAAAATGCAAGAAATTGTGCCAGCCTTGCCCAGTTTTCCATTGGTATACCTCAATATCCCTTCCCCTCTAATCACCTCCAAGATAAGAACCAGAAGGGCTTAATAAAGTGGTTCCAAAGGTTGAAGCTTCTGTGTGCAGCCTCTCCCCCCCCCCCCATGCTTACCTGAGCCCAATCCCAATTCAGTGATGTGCTTGCTGAAGTCAATCACAGTCAGTGATGAGGGAATAGGGGCGGGGCTGAGCTGATGTCTGCTCTCAGGCTCGGGAGCGAGCGCACACGAGTGCCCCCAGAGCAAGCAGCTTGCTCTGGGGGCACTCAGCAGGGGAAAAGGGCCAGGAGCACTGACAGTGGACCCAAAAAGAGGAGGTCCGGGGATACGTTGTGCAAAATTATTGCACAGAGCCAGGGACGAGACAAGGGGTAGGAGGAAGGGGCGGCTGCCTTGGGAATAATGGTTTATTGTAGGAATTGGGGGCACCTTCCCTCTGCTACAAGGCTGACAGGAGTAGTGACAGCGGCAGTGATTTTGACAAACAAATGACTGCTGGGCGTAGGATTCCCTAAGTTTGCACATCATGAATGGGGGAAAAGGGGAGCAGTTTGGCATTTTTGCCCTGGGAGCTGGATGACCTTGACCCAGCACTGCACACAGCGGGAAAGCATATCATGTTTGTTATTTAAAAAAAAGAGTGAATCTTTAGTATCAGTTTAAGCTTTACGAGATAGAAATGCCCGCAGCGATAAAGAAGAAAAGAATTAGCGCAGGGCAGGCATGACTAGGCCCAGAGTGGGAAGGAAGACATGTAAGATTTAATGATAGTATTAGGGTTGGTAAAGGATAGCTGGGGGATCTGGTTGGTAGAGGAGAGGGTAGGTGGGGTCTTCTGCACTTTAGGGTGGGGTGTCCTGGGGAGGGGCGTCAGTTGGGAGTTGGACGTGGGAGAGAGAGCTTCCCTCCTGCCCTCCCTGTTTGGTGAGTGTTGTGTTCCTCCCTGGGGGGGGGGTTATTTTGGTTCCTGGGCGGTGGTTGGTCTTTGGAGGCGGTTCTTATCTTGGAGGTACAAAATGGTGTGGGACCCATCGTTGGTATGGTGTGCCCGGGAACATTCCAGTTAACCAAGGTTTAACTGGAAGGTGGTGGTGGTGCTGCACTGCGGACGGTATGGTTGTCTCCGAGCTGGTTGGTTGCGGCTGGAGGCCTAGTGGAATATGGTTGTCCGCAGGTGCATTTCGGATCATTTTGGGGGTGCCTTCAAAGACCAACGACAACTCTTTATGTTTTCTGTTATAAGGAATGGTTGATGTGTTTAAACTTGATTTGTTAATTAAAGGCAGTGTTGGCCATTTTACTCCAAAATTGGTGTTGTGTTTTCTGTAAGTATAGTAAGTAAAGGGGATTGGTATGGAAGGGTAATGGTGGTGTAGTGGGGTCTGGATGAACCTATCTCGGGTGCACTAGTCAAGCAAAGGCAGAGTGAACAGGGAATAAAAACATTCTGAATTTCTGGCAGGGTCAACAGGCTTTTTTTTTGCACTTGCTTTTAATGGCAGGTTCAGCAGACCAAAAAGAGAGTAATGACACTGTAAATACAATATGTTAATACAATAACAAAATATGGAACAAACTATAAAGAGCAAGCTTGTAAAAATGTGAAGATCATATAACAATCATTTTACATCCCATTTAAAGTCAGAAATAAACATGCAGTCTGATGGTCAATGGGGTTCATTTATTAATAGTAGTAGTCAATGTTCTCTTAACTTTGTGAATAAAGTGAAGCTGTATTCATAGCCAATCATGTGCACAGGAATTAAGAAAAAAATGTCCATGGCTGGATGCTTGACGTAAGCACAGATTTACCTCATTCATTTAGCCCTGGTTCACACTGATGCTGTGCGGAATTCGCAGCGTTTTCTGTGTGAATTCCGCACCACATCAGAATTGCACCCCATTCATACGAACCGCTGCGGGTGTGTGTGTTAACAACACCCCAAAAGCTGTCCGCAAAACGAGGTGCGATGTGCAGAATTGGATCGCATGGATGTGAATACCCATGCAATCCAATTCTAGTGCAGACCCAAAAAAGGGTCCTGCACCTTTTTGGTGCAGGTGCAGTGCAATTAGAGCCATACAAAATGTATGGCTCCAATCGCAGCGGCGCACACAAATCGTATGTGATTTGACAGGAATGTGGTGTGGTTCCTGTGCAAATCACATGCGATATATAATGACAGCATATATGTGAACCCGGGCTAAAGTAGAACTAAAGGCAACACTTTTTTTTATTATTTTGGATAGGGTAAGGAAGGGTTTTGAGCCCTGTTGGTTTTTTTTTTTTTGCCATCTGTGTCCTATTAGAAAGATTTTCCTTCACTTCCTGTCCCATAGCCAAAACAGGAATTGATAGGAAATCCCTCCAAAGTGAGGTAATCCCTGGTTGTCACCAGGATCACCAGTTGGAAGATTTCCCCTCTCCCCCCTGAGATAGCCAATCACAGCAATCACAATGCTGAACAGCAGTACTGTTTACATTTAAGAGCCAATTCACACTGACTTGCACTAAAATGAATGTACATTTCCATCTATTTTAGTCACATTTTAATGCGCGCTGCCGTCCTTTGACATACATTTTGACATCCGTTCACATAAATTTTTCATCTTAGTGCAATGCAGCGTAATGGTGTGAATAGGACACATTGGAAATTATAGTCTTTCAGATGTCCTTCCGTTGATCTGCGTTTTACAGCTGCGCTAAAAAGCACCAGTGTGACCTGACCCTAATGATAGCCTGCCCCTTCATCTCAAAAACAACATAACAGCATAAAATATAATATACAACATAAAAAAGGCACATCTGTAATATTCATTCCAATAAGGTACAATCATGTAAGGCATAAAAGTTAAGTACATGAGCAAGGTAGGCAGAGCAATTTTAATGCTTTATGCTGTTATGTTGTTTTTGCTGCCTATTCCTAAACCACCTCCCATCCGGCCCTTGTATATAAACGGCCGGGTGGTGGCAGTGCAGGGGCGGGTGCCCATTTATTAATGGCCTCCCTGCCCCCTGCTTGTGCGTGCTCCCTGGGAGAGCGCAGCACCGCGATCCAGTGCCCGCTGTTTCCTCTAGACTCAGTGGAACACCGATCATCATATGGGACCTCTGTGCGAGGTCCCGATTCATGTGATCACTGATTGGCCAATCAGTGATCACATGCAGAGTAGTAAGCAAGATGTCACTTCTGATATTGCTTACTATGTGTGAAATCTGTGAATGATCACAGAGATTACATGGTACAAGGCTATTCACAACAGCCTTGTACCATGTGACAAGCTGTGACCAATCACAGCTCACACAGTATTTCTCAGTGGCTGCAAGAATGCAGCCAGAGAGAAGGAGAAATGATTGCTTTTACAGCCTTTATGGGTGTAAAAGCAATCAGTGTAAAAAAAAAAATCTTAATCACCCCCCACAAGTAGTACAGTGTCACCATGGTGACACTGTACTGCTAGGGTGACAGTATGTTAAAAAAAAAAAAAAGAAACATAAATAATAATATAAAAAAATAAACTAAACATATAAAAAATATTTGAAATCATAATTTTTGGTTATAAACTGATTTGGGTTATTTGTTTTTTTTACTAAAAAGATAACTGAATACAATTTTATTTATGATGACATATTACTTATTTGCAAAATTGTACAAGAAAAACACTTTTTTTCAAAATTTTTGGACTTTTTCATTTATATTTTTGGACATTTTTCATTTTCTAGCAAAAAAAAAAAAAAATCCCAGTGGTGAATAAATACCACCAAAATAAAGTTATATCTGTCTCAAAAAATGCTAAAAAATTCATAAGGGTACAGTGTTGCATGATCGCGCAATTGTCATTCAAAGTGTGATAGCGCTGAAAGCTGAAAATTGGCCTGGACAGGAAGGGGGTAAAAGTGTCCGGACTTGAAGTGGTTAATAAATAAAAACGTTTGCAAACAAAAAAGAAAAATGTCACTGACCACCAATGTTGTGAGATTGTTTATGCGTGGGGGTTAAAATGCTGCTGACCATGAATGATAGGGGGCTGGGATGTTTTATAACGCCACTGACCACCTATGACTGAGAGGTTGTTTTTTTTTTTTGTGTATGTAGTGGTGGATGGGGGGTACCAGTGTTTAATGGTTGGGGGTTAAAATAACACTGGGTGGGTTGCGGTGGGTTCCGAATGCCACTGACCCCCAGTGATTGTGGGAGAAAGGAAAGGCCCCCATTCTAAAGACCTGTAGGTGTGGCCACACACAGGAACTAAAATTCACATTTTTACACATGTAGCTGCCACTTACAGCCATAAAAACAAGTAAATTAGTGGGAAAAAAACCCCTCTCTGAATTTATCGACAACAACTGTGAGTGTTTCCAGCCGTGACAGGCGTATCTGCTCTAACCTTGTCCTCTAATGCAGGCAAGCTGCAATGCCTAATGTGTTTTGCAATCCTAGAGCAATTAGTTTCAGCACTATAAACATAACAGATCTGAGCTGTTATCCATCAGCCAGGCACAATATCAAAGTTCTGAAATCCACATCAAACACATTGTTGTTATTAAAGGACAGAACAGTGAACACAGAGGAAAGTGAAAGAATTGGGGCTGGGGACACGGACTGTCCTCTAAAATTCTGAGGACTTTACCAACAGCCTCCAGACTGCGGGGTAGATTCAGTGAAGTGTGCAGAATGTCCTTGTTACTTCTAGCTTTTAAATGGGGCATACAACCCAATAGAAGGCCAAACTGAATAAATATAACGGGGCATTAAACCTACAGGAAAATCAAGATTATGTTATTGTTTAAAGCTGAGCTCTGGGATAATCAGATATTGTCTAAATACAAGAGGCATTTGTGTTCTTCATTGAATCTTGGTGTGCTTTGTTTATTTCTTCCAGATCTATGCAGTAATCTAGTATAATGCTGCCCCCTCAGGAGCTGCTGGTAATATTGGGTCCTCTGCTCATTCTCTGGCCTTAGCCAGGACCTCACTCCTACTGACACCACCAGAATACCTTGGCTGGGAGCTCCCAGCACTCACACAAGAAAAGCACACACCGACCTTTAGAAAATAAGAAGAATATATTTGCAGACCAAAATGAGAAGATAACACAGTGAATTAGTATTTCAGTGTCAGCACATGAGAAAACAATGCAATACAAATATGATGCAGTTAACCCAGGTACCTTTAAGTGTATACTGCAGTACCAAGAGAATAACAACAGTAGCTCACTGACTGAGAGATTTTTCCCCAAGTGATGGGGCATGGCTAACAAAAGGAACGGCAAGGGCTCGGCTTGGGCCAGAAAGTTTGTTATACTACCAGCAAACCAGTGCTGCCACTAGGCAGGCCACAAAATCTGAACAGTTTTTAAATTACTTCTGCTGGCTCAGTTGGGGCCCTATAACGTTGGTGCACAAACAGTGGGATTTTCCTAGGATGTAGAGATCCGAAACAGTTAAACAAAAAATTAGACCCAGTCAGTGGGTATATCTCTTTAGATCAACTAAGCAGAGGCAGAAACATTTAAAAGGAAGGGGGGGGGGATGCAAGGTGGTGGGAGGATTGAAAAGAGTCATGGTTGAGGCATTATGAAGTGACTTGTGATGCAATCAACATCATCTGAATTTGTGGCAACTTTAGTGGCAGTCTTTGGTATTGATGGCTGCAGCTTTCATGACAGCAAATATGTTTTTGGCTTTTCTTGGGAAACACTGTCAATGTAGGGTGATGGCACAGCTGGGCCTGCAGAGTCAGCAAGAACTAGCAGTTAATTATAGCAACTGTGTGGGTCTTGGAAGACCATGAGCTGTCAGTGCGATGGGGAACCCCCTTAAGTAGCACTACAGCTGCGGTGATCAGAGTGTATGTAACTCAGCAACGACTCTGGATGATAAAATATCTCCCTTGGGTTGTCTCACGGAGCACAGCAGGCTGCTCCTCAGCTCAATTCGGCTCTGTGGAATTCAGTCTAGTTTGGCCTGGTCCAAGCACTGCGGCTCAGCACAGTTCCATACATACCTTCCCTGTTGGCGCATCTCTCCCCCAACTCCCCGGAACCTTCTGGGTATTTTTATATTATAAAATATAATATATTTTATATTATATCCCCCCTTCCTGTCCTGGAGCATTGATGAGCATGACACAGCAAAGGTACCCATGTGCAGGGCGAATGACCTAATCCACGGTGCCTAGTGTAGCCCAGAAGAACCCACCCCAGGGTAGGCCACTTTTATCACCCTACATTTTGGTGCTCAACTAGAGGGACATGGAAGGCCTAGGTATCCTTCAATCTGGTACATATAAAAGGCTGTCATGTGAACTACTGTATGTGGTCCACATACTTAAAAATAAATATTTAGTTTTTTATTGGCCTCATCAACAATTCATATTTTCAAATCCATTCACAGAGACTACACTACAAGCACAAAATGGAGAATTTGATTAGTTGCTATGGCAAAAATGGAAAAGTTGAGGCCCAACATGACACACTCCAAGGCACGAATGGAGATAAGTGTTTCAATATTTTGCATGTTTTTCTTTTGTAAGGGGCCTGCCAATCAATCTCAATCTCATTTCTGGCAATACCAGCCCTGGGCTTAGCAAATAAATCCTGTAAACTGGAACCGACGTCTTGTTTACCTCGGCGGCTAATTCTATACAGCACATTGCTTACAAAAACGCACGGACCTATCATAGTCATTTTTCAAAGAACAAAAGTTTGCAGTTTGTTCTCCCTTTCAGTGTACTTCTCAGTGCTCTGATGCTATCTCTCAAGCATTGCAGCATGTAATCTGTAAAAGATTTGGACAGATGTTGCTTCGTCTCTTTGTACACCATTAGCCCACACGCATTTCCCTGTCTGATGTTTTTCAACAAGCTCCATGCTTGCTGCAAGCCAACAAAATGTTCTTTTGATACAGAGGAGCTTGATCCACCTTCTCATCATTGGCTAGTCTATCAGACAGGAAAGAAAAGTAATTAACCAATACATATGCTGGATGTTTAGAGCTTCGATCATGTCCCATTATTCCTGAGCCATAACTACTAATAATCTTTTTCAGGGAGAAGCCTGTAGCAAATATGTTTGGCATCAATACACAAGTTCTCAAATGCATGGAGGACAAAATGAAAAACTGGGCAATGATATTATGCAAGGCTCTATACAGTCATCCCTCCCACATAACAATATCTGATGGATGGGAAATCTGTGCACCTCTGGCAACCCCTACTCTCAATAATTTTGTATGTGGGCATCTATCATGTCCCATCTTTCCTGAGCCAGAACTACTGTTTATACTTCCTGGGAAAAGCCTTCATGAAATCCCCAGGATACATACATTCCTGTTCAGTTTCATCGCATCTGGACTACCTTAAAAAAAGAGTTTGTTGGCCCTGGTACGATTTATATTTGGTCACTTATATAAAACTGGAGTCACCTAACCTGTCTTGGGTCAAATGTCATTATAATTTGTCAGTTGCATCAATACCAAAGTTCTAGAATGCATGTTAGACAATAAAATAACTTGGCAATGATGTCATAAAAGGGACTTTACGGTTATCCCTCCAACACTTCAATATCTGATGGATGGAAGACTTGTCCACCTCTGGCAACCCTTCCGGTCAAGAATCTTGTATTTGGGTATCTATCATATACCATCTTTCCTGTACCAGAGATACTATTAATATTTTCTTGGAGAAGCCTTCATCAAACCTCTGAGATACATACATACTTGTACAGTTTAACTGCTTCTGGACTACCTCAAAAAGAGTTTGCTGGTCTTGATCAGCAGCCAGATACGAGTATATTCAACCACTTGTATAAAAGTGGAGCCACTTCACCCAGCTCAGTCTTGGGTGGCCAAATCAGTTCATAGTTTGGCAGTTGGCATCAATACCCAAGTCTTAGAATGCATGGAAAACAAAAAACTCGGAATTTACAGTATGTCATAAAAAGATCTATACAGTCATTCTTCCCTCATACTAATATCTGAAGGATGGGAGACTTGTGCATCTCTGACAAGCCTTCTGGTCAATAATTTTTACTTTAGGCATCTTTAATCTGGCAGTTCAAAGTTGGACGCTTATATGGTGGTTCTGAAACTTTCATTAGATCTACTAACCTCCAGTTATTTGCACTGTCTTATTCCTGTTTGCTCCATGTACTTTACTACATCTCCCCACTCTTCTCTCTGATACCACTACAATACTTAAGCATGTCACCATACTTTTGCTCAATTCACTTTACTAAATCTACGGACTCTGATACTGACACTATATTTTACCGTGTCCTACTCTCCTCTTCCTGAAATCAGAGTCTAGCCTAGATATGTGCAGTTCGTATCATTCTAAATTGAAATTCGGATTAATTTTCCATAATTCAGAGATTTGGATGTATGCAAATTCCAAATGAAAATAGTAATGAATTAAACAAATCTGAAATAGCGAAACTAAATTTGGCCGAAATTTGAATCGATTCAAATTCAAAAACAAATTGGAAAACCAATTCAAATTTAAAAACAAGAATATAATAAAATAGAACAGAAAATAAAGAAATAAAAAGGAAGAGAATAGAAAAGAAAAGAAAGGAATAGAGGAAAAAAGAACAGAATAGAAAATAAAAGAATAGAACAGAATACAGTAAAAAATAATAGAGTAAAACAAAACAAAATAAAATAGAAAATAAAGGAATAGAAAAGACTAGAATCCATTAGAATAGAATAGATTAGAATAGAATATCAAAGAATAGAAAAGAAAAGAATAGAAAAGATTAGAATAGAAAATCAAGAATAGAATATAAAATAATAGAATCAATTAGAATAGAATAGAAAAGATTAGAATAGAAAATCAAGAATAGAATATAAAATAATAGAATCAATTAGAATAGAATACAAAAGATTAGAATAGAAAATAATAGAGTAAAACAGAGCAAAATAGAACAGAAAATAAAGGAATAGAGTATAATCAATTAGAATAGCATAGAAAAGATTAGAATAGAACAGAAAAGTGGTCTTATACCCATTACAAATTTCCCCTGGTTCTTACATCTTGAGATATATCCCTCCCTCCTAGATTGTAAGCTCGAAAGAGCAGGGCCCTCGATGCCCTCATGTTTTGCATTGTATTGGTATTGTTCTGTCACATGTTCTGTCCCCCTTTGTAATGTACAGTGCTGAGCGAACTATTGGCGCTTTATAAATACTGTATAATAATAATAATAATATACATTTCAACTAAATCACTCTCTAAAATGGGACCATCTTCTTTAAACGTAAGTCATCCTAGTTATGTGTTTTTTGTTTTTTTTAAATTATACATATATAGATATATTCAGATGCAATTTGTCCTTCAGCAGCCTGGGTGTGGATCTCTTGTCCAGCTGCACATGGTGACCTCAGTGGTGTGGGCGGAGGACGAGGGCCCAGATAGTACCATCTCTCAGCATGTTGTTTACATACAACCTCTGGTTCTTTTAAAGTACCTTTTTGGCTAGAATAATCTCCTTATCTATATGGGTCAGTACAAATCTCCTTGTGCATGTTCAAATCGACAATTTGGGAAGACTTTATCAATATATTTTTTCTGCATTTTAAATGTTAATACATACTGTTCTTGTATTATAGAATATAGGTTACAGTCATCAGCTGCATCCCTGAAGAAGAGAATCAGTGTCTTGAAACGCATTGGATGCTTGACTGTTATATTGATATCCTGGTTGCAAATTCTTGTAATCACTATTGCCAAATATTTTTGTTGCGATTTTTACGATTTTTGGAAAACAAACATTGTCATTTTTTATATAAAACTACATTTGGCTCCTTGTCTAGTACTGCCTTATAGTCCCATTGTTTTGGGGAATCCTTTTAGTGACCAGGCTGAGAACATTGCTATGGGATGCAGACCACCAGGGGAGATAATGCTGACAACTCCCTTGCTGCAAGAGGACATCCCGCCTGTAACAGGAACATGCTTCACAACAGGCTGCTTGTAATGACTGAAGACTTCTGTTACCCTTGGTAACCACTTGCTGTCTTCATACCCCCATGTGCTTAGTGACCCAGACGGGAAATCATGTGTGCCGGCGACTTACATACACTGCTTTCAAATAATTTCAGACCATGCATAGGCAAGGTTTCAAAGGCTTTACTGAAGATTTTTGGCATAACGGTTCCAAGAGAATGAAACATTCTCTTGACTATCTACCCTAGTCCCTAACTCAGGCTTTTTGGCTGCCCTAGCATGCCTGCACAGGTGAAGTCTATAAAAAGGCAAGTCCATGGTGACAGATCTACAAAACTGGTACCTTCAGTCTCCCTGCATTGCAGAGTTTTCCTGTTCACAGGCAAGTAGCTGATTGCTGGAATCAGGACTGGGACGACCACTGATATACGGGCAGACTGACAGACCGTGCTTCCTGATCCCGGACCCTCATCCCTTTTATAGCCAAACAGGACTAGTGGGCTGAGTGCAGAAAGCCCACAAAGAACACCCTGGGAACGGAAGCAGAGGATGTTAACCCCATCCCTCCCAGCCAAGGCAGCAAAAAACAAAATACAAAAAGAAAATGAATGCAGCCAACACATCTAATAATTGGTAAGCTGCAATATAATAAATACTTGCTTTTGGGTTTAATACCACTTGAACTTTAACCACTTCTGCGCCGCGGAATACGTGATTTTGCCGTTCTAGGTAAGGGGTCTGCACGTCCTCCCTGCGCCACCATTCGTGGCCTCAGCTGTCAATCACCAGGTCCCAGCTAGTGATTCCCCGCCAGCACCTGGCAATTGCTGAGTATCACCGACGCTATAAATTTCATATAAACCAATTAATTTACATGTATTAGGATTTTTTTTAGCAAAGACATGGAGCAGAATACATTTTGGCTTAAATTTATGACGAAATTTGATTTTTTAAATTTTTTTACATGACATGTTTAATAGCAAAAAGTAAAAAATATAGTTTCTTTTTCAAAATTGTCAGTCTTTTTTTATTTAGAAAAAAATAAAAAACGCAGAGGCAATCAAATACAACCGAAATAAAGCTCTATTTGTGGGGGAAAAAAAGGAAGCAAATCTAATTTGGGTGCAGCGTTGCATGACCGCGCAATTTTCAGTTAAAGTAACGCAGCACCATATCACAAAAAATGTGCTGGTCAGGAAGAGGGTAAATCCTCTGGAGGGCAAGTGGTTAAAATATGCTCCTACAATTCCATAATAAGAAACTGTTTATCGATCCAGTTTCTTGTGAACAGTGAACTCTTCCTTTAAAACAATCCTGTGAAGTTAATAACCCTTTTAACAATGGTTTTTATCAGAATAAATAAAAATGAATCATTTTGAGTAGTATAGTAGTATATCAGTGAGGTTATTTCATGTTAAGCCTGTGATAAAAAACCATTAGCGGAGTGCATTAAATAACATTAAAAAGTGAAAAATGCAATAAATAAATTGCCCCCTCTTGAGATCACCTAATATATACATCAGATGGCTGGTTAGGACTGTAAAATGGGAAAACACAGTGACATAAAGCATCCTATAAACTGTTGGTGTTCACATGACGTCATAGTGCCATCATAACTTATGTTTCTTATACTTGACCGCTGTTTGGTGATCTCAACAATCCGCATGACAGGGTCTCATCAACCTCCAGAAAGTGGACCCCTACAAGTGCATCCTAAGCAAACTATACTTTGTAATTAATGTCAGTGCCATTCAAGGTGAAATCTGACAAGGGAGCAGTGTGTAGTTTTAAGTTTAATTTACGAGTTTTGTAAGTTTCTGCTAATTTATGGCTTGTTTGATTTACCATGAGGTCAGTGTGATCTTTTTCTGCTTGTTTATGCAATTCCATCTTGCAGTTATGACAGTGATGAGTTGATAGTCCTAAAGCACTTAACGGAGTAAATCTAAATGAATAACTGCCAAGCAGAGCACTCTTCATATCCCCTACGTGTACAATATTGTGGAATATTCTCCCTTTTTTTTTTATAAAATATTATTATTATTATTATAGGTTCACATCAATGCATGTGCAGATGATGTGAATTTTGTTAATGATTTTTGTGGTGTGTTTTTCATGCATTTTTTATGCCTTTTCATACTTCTTGCCATTTTATGGTAGGGAAAGTTATTAAACACAGAACCCTACTAAAAACACATAAAAATGTATACATTTCTTATGTGGTTCTATTGACGTCTAGGGAGCCAAAAATGCACCTTTCCAAAAAACGCATTACAGATGTGATTGGGACCCATAAGAATCAATTTTAAATGTATTGTAATGCATACCTGCAAAATGCACTAAAAATGCATAGATGTCAAACTAATCTTAACCCCTTCCCGCCGCCTTTTAAGAGTTTATAAATGCCTGGAGGCAGGCATTCAGGTCATGTGACTGCTGTGATTGGCTGTCACAGCGGTCACATGATTGGAAAGCTACCTATCGCAAGTTTGCTTCAGGAGTTTTCTGGTCCCTGTTGGTAACTGTGCTGGGGGTGTGCAGGGCATCGCTCTCAGCACAGAAAAGTGTTTACATAGGCTCCTGTGAAGAGGGATCGGGGGGTGTGGCTTAATGATGCCGCATGTTTATGGATGCACACAGCATCTTTAGCACCCGGTTTGCTACAGGAGGCACCCAAGGGACAGGAGGAGCCTACAGCACCAGTGGGGACTTTGAGAATAGGAGGAAAGTGACTTTGCTGTGTAATATTGTTGACTTTTCTGTGTAATATTGTTGCACAAAGCTGGTAAGTGTTCCTCTTTTTTTTTTTTTTTTTTTGTTATTTGACTTTAATGTCCCTATAAACTGTACATAATTACATATTTTATAGGTTGGAAAAAAAAAGACACAGGCTCAAATCAGCTCAACCTATGTATGTGTAATTTTTATTCTCTAACATTTCCCTTAACCCTGTATATTCTGCTTCCATTCTCAACATAAAAATATATCTGATGTTAGGTCCACATTAAAGTGGTAGTAAACTGAAAAAAAAAATCTAAAAAATCTTCTCCGTGCAAGTTAAGAGCATAATGTGCTAGTGTGCATTGCATACCAGCATATTATGAAAGACTTCTCTGAAAACAAAGCCCTCTGGCGGAGCTCTGTCACAGCTCCCCGAGGCTTTCCTCTTCACCCGGACCTCCTTCTGGGTTCGCGAACTGCAGCCATCTGATCAGGGGCGGACTGACAACTCATGGGGCCTCCGGGCCATAGGGGATCATGGGGCCCCCGTGTCCTCGCCCACACCCAAAAAAGCCTATAAAAAGGTACCAGGGGCATCTCATGGGGCCCCCTACTGACCCCAGGCCATCGGCTGTGATGTCGCCAATCCCACACATTGTTGCTTGTTGCATCAAAAAGGTCAATCTTGCCATCATCTTCATCAGTCTACCCTTGATGAAAGAAATATGTTTTTCTGAAACGCATCGGTTACTTTACAGAAGAAGCCTTTTCTGCCCATTTCCATTACTGGGAGAAAGAGGATACCTATTTACATCAAGTTTTCACTTACATATCAAGTATCGAGACTTTTTATGTTTTTGTTAACATTTGTCTATGTGATGTGGCTCTTACCAATTTGTAATAAAATTACTTTGTATTTTTAGTTACTAATTGAGTTTCCTTTAAAGTCCCACTTTTTCTCTCAGTGGGATATTTTTGGTTCTGTGCATTTTTTGGATGTTGGCAACACCTGAGTGACTTATGTGGTGACTCTACAAACACTTAAAAGTGCATGCCAAAACAAGCAATAGATCCACAGGTATAGGCAGCTAAAGATATATGCAAATTCAGATTTTTCCTCTAAGCCTGGGTTCACATTAACACGGTGCGGAATTCGCAGCGTTTTCTGTGCGAATTCTGTACCGCATCACATTTGCACCCTGTTCATGCAAACTGCGTGTATGTTAACAACACCCCGAAATCAGTCTGCAAAATGCGTTGCGATGTGCAGAATTGGATCGCATGGGTGTGAATACCCATGCTATTCGGTTGTAGTGCGGACCAAAAAAAGGGTCCTGCACTTTTTTGGTGCGGATACGGTGCAATTTGAGCCATACAAAATGTATGGCTCCAATCGCACCACACACAATTCGCATGTGATTTGCACCGGAATGCAGTTCGGTTCCTGTGCGAAGCACATGAAATATACCGCACTACACATATGTGAACCCAGGCTCAAAGGCCCAAGCCACTTACTGCTGACTGGCTCAACACCTCTAATGGAAGTTTAATGAACTTCCCATATGGAAGAAAAATATATCTGAAATATATTTTTAAAATACTCTTCCCAAATATATTGACATATATTTGAAATGCTACAATTTTGGCCATATTCAATATATTTCAAAATATATTTCAATTATATATATATATATATATATATATATATATATACACAGCTGTTGAAATGCATTTTTATTACAAAATATATGAAAAATATTTTTAAATATACGTTTCAAATATACTGTACGTCTTTAAAAATACAAATCTACATTTTTGGAATACATTTACAAATATATGTAAAAGTATATGTTAAAATGACTCCGATATGTGAAAATAAATCGGAAGAATATGTTTAAAAAATATATATATTTAAAAATATTTTTCAGATATTTTGTAATATATAAAAATGCTTTTCAACATGCAGTATATATATATGTATGTATATATATATTATTTTTTTGTTTTTTTGTAATATATTTAATATGGACAAAATTGTAGCATTTCAAATATATGTCAATATATTTGGGAAGAATATTTTTAAAATATATTTCAAATATATTTTTCTTCAATGTGGGTTGACTTGCCCCTTCCTGACTATTGGGGCTCCTTGTTGGTTAATGGGGTGTTTCCAATGCCAGTTTAAGCCAGTTATGAACTGGTAATGTAGCAGGTGAGGCAATACAATTGAAGGATCTGGTTAACACATTTGAAATGAGCATTGTGTACTTGTAAGAGCAGCACTGTGTGTTATTAATGATGTTCCTATCATGATTACACTATACAGAGTAGCTGTGGAATAGCGCCATTTGTATAACTAATGTCTTATTTTGCTTCACTGGAAAAAAAAACCTTTTATCTTAAAAAGAAAGGTTGATATTCAGATATATTCCCTTAAAAGACTTTAAAGAAAAGCAATTTGTCTTTAAAGTTATATATACAAAGTAAAGAGGCCAGGTTACAGAGACCGTGTGCCTTGGCTCCTTCTGTAAAGGATGATTGAAAACACTTTTTATTAAAAGTTTGTTTGTAGTACACTTGGAGGGAAAACATTCTTTTCTTCTTGAGAGAATCCAGATTATGTTATTGCTGCCTGAGGTTCCAAGCCTATCCAAAGTTTGTTACTTTCGGCTGTGAAAGCACAGACAGGCTTTTCCAATATGGCAGCAAAAAGAGAAATGGTAAAATTTGTGCTAAGTGCAGTAAGCCAGAGCAACCAATCAGCTTTCACTTTAATGCCCCACTCTTGGCATTTTTTTAAATGATTCACTGAAAAAAAAAAAACACACACCAGCTGCAGAACTCACCTTCAATCCAGAGCTGCCCCCAGCAGTACCTCTTGTTTGCCACATGATGTCCTCAGTTTCAAACTGAGTGCAGGGTGTCATGGACCCACCCACTGAGCACAGTGTACCAATGCAGAGAGCAGCATCACCCGCTGCTAGGAAAAGACCAAGAGCAAAAGGACCCAAAGCATCATGTGACAAGCCAGAAGGGAGCTCCTAAGGGAGGAAGGGGTTCTTCTGGGGCAGGCGCACAGTGCAGGAGGATAGGCTTTTAATTATTTCAAGGGGAATTCTGATTGATGGCCATGGATTACTGTACTTTTATCAATGACCCTTGCCTTACTGAATAGGCTCAACTGCCTACCACATTTACTCAACATGGCAATGCACAGAGCACAGATGGTTTGTGTTCTGCAGCAACTAATATTAAACAACCGTATTGCTAATTTATTTGATTTACATACAGAGGATCAGTAGGAAGGCAATATGATTGTACGTCCTGTAGCCTATGTTATGCATCTTCCTCTTTCAGACCTCATATAAGATTTGAATTTAGTAGGTGGTTGTGAGAAACTCTTTAGTACTTGCATTATTTTACAGTAGACTTTCTGTGTGTGTGATAAGAAGAGAGGAATGCATTCCATTGTCTTCAGCACATGTGTTCCAGGATCAGCAAACTACAGATAAAAGGAAGAGGTGTGGTCTGCTGCACACAGCAACATCTGGATAAAACAATGAACTACCTAGCAGGTAGGCTATGGTCCTTAAATTCATCTCAAGGTTTAAAGACTGCAAAGCTGGGACAAAATGACACCTTCTCTTCATAGAATGGACATTAGGCAGGTAGGCTGGTAGGCGTCCTAAATGCATATTTTCCCAAAATACAAAAAATAATGTGGTACTAGCTTGTATATGGCCATAATATTTAAGCTCACCACTTGGACCAAGGGTCCTTGTGTCTAGTGAGCCCTACACTAACGCTAACATTCAAAGTAGTTGTTTATTGATGATCTGAGCTCAGACCCAGGCCACATGCTAGTAAACCATTAAGCCTAGTACACATGAATGATCATCCATTTTTTGGTTGTTTTTGCATGCTAGTCTCATGTTGAAATTGAATAGATTGGTGAAGATACTAAAATTCTCATAGGACAGAATACAACTGCCAGTGATGATATAATGTATTGTATTGTAATGTATTCTTTTATCTCCGAGTATGTATGGTCTTGGTCACTTGATTTTTTAAGGATGAATACTGTACTAATTAAACAAAAATTCTTTGTTCTGTTATCCTACAAGAAACATTTTTATGCTCGTCCCTTCGGATAATTTTACATGAACTGTAGTGACTGGCTCTCAAAATGCTGCATACTAATGATCTGATTATTGGACGAACGCTGCAAAAGTGATATTTACTATCCAATTTTCTCATCAAGTGTACTAGGCTTAAAGCAGAGCTCCACCCAAAAGGGGAAGTTCCGCTTTAAGCCTTTGTCCCCTGCTCCCTGTTAAGGATTGGCATCTTTGGGGAGTGGGGGGGAACGGGTACCTGGTTCTTGACAGGTACCTGCTCCCAGTACCGCTGCAATCGCCTAAGGTGATTGGAAGTGGAAGTTGTACTCCCCCCCCCTCCCTCCCCATAGTCTTCTGGGATACAGGTTCAAGAAGACTATGGGACCATTCACAAAGCGCAGCGCTACTCACGCATGCGCAGTGAGCACCTGGCTGTGAAGCCGCAAGCTGTAGATGACACTGAAGATGCCATCACTGGGGAGAGAAGACAGCCGGTGAAACCAGCTGTGGTGAGGACATTACTGGATCGTGGGATAGGTAAGTGTCTGTATTTTAAGAGTCAGCAGCTACAGTTTTTGTAGCTGCTGACTTTTATTTTTTTTTTTAATCAACTGGAACTCCGCTTTAAGTTGCTAACACAGTCATACTAAAAGTACAAATGCTTTCACATTATGCATGGCTTTAAAAAAAATAGTTGACTTCTCTGATTTAAAGCCAACCCTACCTAGAAATTACCTTTTAGGTTTGAATAGGCAATAGTAAGTTGAATCTGTTTCCAACTTTCTACGTCTCTTTGAATCTCCAGTACAAGATTTCCCTACAGTAATATGTGTCTCTGCCCCTCCCACAAGGCCATAACAAAGGTGTCACTCTCACAGCTGGATTCTCCATTTACAGGAAAATCATTGATGGGTTTTGTAATGGCTGCAGAAAGAATTCCGATGGTGATATATAAAAACATAATGTTCAACTTGCCAACAACCATACAAAACTAAATTATCAATGGAGTTTTCCTTTAAAATAATTTACACATAACTATATTTGTTATTAAACAAGCTCAAGTATCCAATAAACAGTAATAGGCTGCATTTAATACTACTTCCTTAAATTTAAATTTCAATCATCTGCTTTCATTTAAACTGTTTTGCTCGCATTTAATTATAACCATTGCAACACTGTCTCCAAACGCTACGCACATCTGGTCAGTGCTGAAATCTTCACAATTTGTTAGTCTTAGACACTTCATTTCCTTTCTTATTTCTTTGCTTGGGGACAAAAACAGGAAAAGATTTTTTCTGGAGGAAGTCCCTCATTTAGTAATATGTACAAATTTTTAACATCCAGATTTAAACTCTGGCAATTTTCTGGCTGCATGCTTTTACAACAATTAATCATTTCCTAATGATAGCAGAAAATGAAGAAAATCAGAGATAATTGGTGGGAAATTTGGCATGTTGATTCAGAGGTAAGACTGTATTTAATGTAATAGAAGTAATCAGGTGGATTATAGTGGTTTTGTTTCTAATTAAAAGCTAATTCCATGTTTTATGCTTTTTTTGCCAAGCTGATCTAGGGCAGCAAAGTAAACTTTGTAAAAAATAATTATTACCGATGATTTTCTAATATGCTTACAAAGGTCTTGGGTTTTCTATGATGGCCATTCGGCAATATTTAAATCAAACTAAACTTACAGTTTAAGTGACCTAAATACATTCCAGGTTCATTAAAACATAAGAGAGTTAATTTACTAAAACTTCAAAATCCAGTGCAGCTGTGCATAGTAGCCAATCAGCTTCTAACTTCAGCTTGTTCAATTAAGCATTGACAAAAAAAAAACTGGAAAACTGGAAGCTGATTGGTTTCTATATAGAGCTGCACCAGATTTTACACTTTCCAGTTTTAGTAAATCATCCAAAAGATTTATAAAGTCTTACAAGTTTGTTTTCTTCAGAAAGTAGCCGAAACTTGAGTAGGAAAGCCTATCCTTTGCCAGCATGCTGCAGAGAAGGACTCCTTGCTCCTTATGTGGAAGCAATGGTCTATCTGCAGAGGTCCACCATGCCCCCTGCTGAGTCAGATGCAGACACTGTGGCCCATGTCTCCTACCTCCCCACTGGTCAAATGCTGGGATGCCCCATGCTGTGGTTCCTTCCTCAAACCTCACTGTGGAACTCAAAGGATAGGGTCACAGCACGCGGTGGGGAACACTGGTATCCAACACTCTTGAAAGTGTCAAATACTGAAGTCTTATGGAGGCTGCTTCAATTGAATGGAGGGAAGGTAGAATTCACAGCCCCTTGGAGAGAATAGTAGGATACCATTTCATTATTGCATGAACCTGACACCTAGATTTTTTTAAGGGAACTTACAGGGTCACTTTAGGCAAAACGTTACAAGGCTCCACTGCACGGGGGTTTCTAGGATTGTGAAAGATCCAGACACCCACAGACGCCATGTCAGATGGTGACTGTGGCAAAATTGTACTAGCTGTAGGAGGGGAAGCATAGTTAAGTAAATCCTGAGCTTGCTCACTGTATGCATGGCACACATATGCCACAGTCCTTGTACCCACAAAATATGCTTTATTACTTTGCCACAAGAGTTTCCATTACATGCTTTTGTGGAGTGCAGAACATGCAAAGTGCAGGGCTCAGGAGTGCAAAGCACATCGAATGCAGGGGCCAGGAGTGTGGAGAGCACAGAGTGCAGGGGTCAGGAGTGAGTAATGCACAGATTGAAAACACCAGGAGTATGTAACAAATGTGCAAAGTTCAGGAGCGTGAGAGTGAAGGGGATAGGGGTGAGTAACTCAGAGAGTGTAGGGTTCAGGAGAGAGTAACGCATAAACCGCAGGGGCCAGGAGAAGGAGTGGAAAGCTCAGGCATAGGTCTTATATAGTCCAGGCTACAGTGTGCAGTTGTCAGGAGTATGACATATACAGTAAAGTGTACAGAGTGCAGTGGTCAGGAATATAAAATTTATAGCATAGTGTCTACAGTCCAGGGCTCCTGATTGGATAACACACAGAGTACAGAGTACAACCGAAAATGACCCCAGTACAAATCCCCCAAATCCTCCATCAGTACAGATCCCCCCACAGTCTTAATCTCCACGCCCAAGTATAGGACTACGCTCACAACTCCGCCGCACCCAAACCACCCACCCTCCCAAGCACCCCAACCTAGTACAGTCTCCTTCCCCTCCAGCATAAGTCTACTTCCAAGACCTCAGCTGCAGTGGGCACCCCCACCTAGTACAATCTCCTTCCCCTCCAGCATAAGTCTACTTCCAAGGCCTCAGCTGCAGTGGGCACCCCCACCTAGTACAATCTCCTTCCCCTCCAGCATAAGTCTACTTCCAAGGCCTCCGCTGCAGTGGGCACCCCCACCTAGTACAATCTCCTTCCCCTCCAGCATACGTCTACTTCCAAGGCCTCCGCTGCAGTGGGCACCCCCACCTAGTACAATCTCCTTCACCTCCAGCATAAGTCTACTTCCAAGACCTCAGCTGCAGTGGCAGTTCAGAGCAAGAGAAAGTCCTTTCCATGTTATGTGACTGGTGCTGAGGAGGAGCTAAGAGTAGCCCCCTTCATTTTGAACCACTGTTGGAAGGCAGAAATGGCAGTTCAAAATAAAGCTGAGGATCTAGGACACCCCACAAGAGATACAAGGTACAGTGGGGATCGAAAGTTTGGGCACCCCAGCTAACAATTTGTATTAATGTGCATAAAGAAGCCAAGGAAAGATGGAAAAATCTCCAAAAGGCATCAAATTACAGATTAGACATTCTTATAATATGTCAACAAAAGTTAGATTTTATTTCCATCATTTACACTTTCAAAATAACAGAAAACAAAAAAATGGTGTCTGCAAAAGTTTGGGCACCCTGCAGAATTTATAGCATGCACTGCCCCCTTTGCAAAGCTGAGACCTGCCAGTGTCATGGATTGTTCTCAATCATCGTCTGGGAAGACCAGGTGATGTCAATCTCAAGGGTTTTAAATGCCCAGACTCATCTGACCTTGCCCCAACAATCAGCACCATGGGTTCTTCTAAGCAGTTGTCTAGAAAACTGAAACTGAAAATAGTTGACGCTCACAAAGCTGGAGAAGGCTATAAGAAGATAGCAAAGCGTTTTCAGATGTCAATATCCTCTGTTCGGAATGTAATTAAGAAATGGCAGTCATCAGGAACAGTGGAAGTTAAAGCAAGATCTGGAAGACCAAGAAAAATATCAGACAGAACAGCTCGAAGGATTGTGAGAAAAACAATTCAAAACCCTCGTTTGACTGCACGATCCCTCCAGAAAGATCTGGCAGACACTGGAGTTGTGGTACACTATTCCACTATAAAGAGATACTTGTACAAATATGGTCTTCATGGAAGAGTCATCAGAAGAAAACCTCTTCTACATCCTCACCACAAAAATCATCGTTTGAACTTTGCAAATGAACATATAGACAAGCTTGATGCATTTTGGAAACAAGTTCTGTGGACCGATGAGGTTAAAATTGAACTTTTTGGCCGGAATGAGCAAAGGTACGTTTGGAGAAGAAGGGGCACAGAATTTAATGAAAAGAACCTCTGTCCAACTGTTAAGCATGGGGTTGGATCAATCATGCTTTGGGGTTGTGTTGCAGCCAGTGGCACAGGGAACATCTCACGAGTAGAAGGAAAAATGGATTCAATAAAATTTCAGCAAATTTTGGCTGGTAACTTGATGCCATCTGTGAAAAAGCTGAAATTAAAGAGAAGATGGCTTCTTCAAATGGATAATGATCCTAAACACACCTCGAAATCCACGGGGGATTACATCAAGAGGCGTAAACTGAAGGTTTTGCCATGGCCTTCACAATCTCCTGACCTCAACATAATTGAAAATCTATGGATAGACCTTAAAAGAGCAGTGCGTGACAGACAGCCCAGAAATCTCAAAGAACTGGAAGACTTTTGTAAGGAAGAATGGGCAAAGATACCTCAAACAAGAATTGAAAGACTCTTGGCTGGCTACAAAAAGCGTTTACAAGCTGTGATACTTGCCAAAGGGGGCAGTACAAGATTTTAACTCTGCAGGGTGCCCAAACTTTTGCAGACGCCATTTTTTTGTTTTCTGTTATTTTGAAAGTGTAATGATGGAAATAAAATCTAACGACATATTATAAGAATGTCTAATCTGTAATTTGATGCCTTTTGGAGATTTTTCCATCTTTCCTTGGCTTCTTTATGCACATTAATACAAATTTTTAGCTGGGGTGCCCAAACTTTCGATCCCCACTGTACATGTTCCAGATGCCCCATGCTAGTATTAGCCATTCTGCATTGTCTTACTCCTGCTGAGTTATGCATGGGACCCCGGCATCAACAGACAAGTGTTGAATAGTAAAGAGGCTTTCCAAGGCTGCAGCACTGGCACACAGGAGCAGCAGAAGACATAGGATACCGGAGAGGAGAGTATGTGCTTTCTTGTATAGCAGGAACCTTCTGGATTAAACATTTAGAGATCTGACAGGTTCCCTTTAAGCCAAGCAGATGTGTAAATGAAAAGTCCTACACTCTGATGACAGGAAGACAGGCTTGATATATATCCATGCTGATACAGCTTATCATACGATTAAATCCTGGAAATTATCTGAAGTGTCATCTTAAAAGCTGAAAATAGCTGAAGGTTATCTGATATAAAGAGCACACTTGGCAAAGATGTAGATAGATTTCATCTGCACCACGGAGGAAGCCATCCTTACTGATAGCAATATACCAATATACAATATACCGTATGGTTGTCATAGAGGTAATAAAACTTAATACATTTTTATGTTCCCCATTTAATTTTTGTTTTTGGTCCTCTGAAATTGAGTTTCTTAACTAAGCCAGGAGCAAAAAAGTGAAGACATTCCAGTTTGGGTATTTGTACATTTTAGTCGTTAATACATAATTTACACAGAAGTATATAACCCTCCAAGCCCCTGATACTCACCTATACAGCAATTCATCATTGTCAGAGTCTAAAGAGAAAAATTGACATCACCGCTAGCCTTCTCTCCTCACCCCACCCCCTGTCCTGTCATGTGACAGTGCTCAGACATACCCATTGGCCACTAGACCTGAACACCTTCACACTGGAGAAGGTCACATACTTCTCCATGCCCAAAAGTGCCAGGTGCTGATGATGGTTGGAGAAGAGAGTATCAATAGGTCTTGGAGGGGGGCCCTTTTTACAGATGCTACTGGCATCCTAACAACCAAAGACATATCTCTGGAACAATTACTGCCAGCCAGGGGATTTTCTGGTCAGCAGCTGAATATAAACATTGTTTACATTCAGCTTAATGGAAACATGTCATTGGTTGCTAGGATGCAGACAGCCGCCGGCATCCTGCCTACCACTGTTCTGAGCTGTTATTCACTAATGGTGGCAGAAATACCACCACAAATTAATTTCTTTCTCCCTTGCTGTAGGTTCACTGCAGTGGACAGGCAAACAAGCCATTTAGTTCACCGAAGTGCTAACAGCTACAGTTCGGGGCAAACCTTGCATTGTCCTAAACTTCAACCTCATCCCCACTCAAGACGTATTTGTGGGACTTAAAGAAAAGTTAAATAAAATTGACCCAAAGCCATTATGAATTCCCTTTAAATTTGTTTCCAAAGCTGGGCTGTGCCTGAATACCTCAACTTGCATTGGAGATCATTGGGTTGATTTGGCTAAAGAATTTGCTACAAGTGAGCCTCCCAAAAAGTGTTAATTATTGAGCTTGCTAAATATTTTGAATAAAACCTCCAATTTGTCTTTCAGCATTTCAGTCTTTTGATTCAACCAATATACTTATTTCCCGAGGCGTTCCATGGAGGTCCCTCTGTGTATAGCACATCAACCAGATGCCTCGTCGGGATGACATTATTTGAGTTAATTTAATAGGTGCCAAGCAGGAGTGGACTGACCATTTGGAAACTCGGGCACTGCCCGAGGGCCTTGGGTCAGTAGGGGGCCCCATGAGATGCCCCTGGTACCTTTTTCATAGGTTCTTTGAGTTTGGGCAAGGACACAGGGGCCCCATGATCCCCTATTGCCCGGGGGCCCTATGAGTTGTCAGTCCGCTCCTGGTGCTGAATAAACAAAAATTGTTTGTTCTGGTATCGTAGGAGAAAAATTGCTTGTCTCTTCGGATAATTTTGCATGAACTGTTGTGATCGGCTCTTGAAGGCTGTGTACTAATGATCAGATTATCAGATGATTACTCCAAAAGCACTATTTTCCATCTGATTTTCTCATTGTGTGTACTAGGCTTAAAGTGCTGCTAAACCCAGGACCCTGCATTCACTACATCTGGTCTCCCACAGTACACACAACATGGAAGTGCATTTATTTTAGTAAATATAAACTGCTAGATACTTTTTCTCATCAGCAGTATATAGCTGTCTTGTGGCTTCTATCAGAGTCCGGCCAAGCACTGCTTAAAGCTTGTAGGAGGAGTTTTCATTCTCCTCTGACTGTCTTATGAGGCTGCGTGACCCCTGACCCTCTGTCTGAACAGTACTGATTGGCCCTGTGCTGATCACATGCACCCTCCCATGATCCGCTATTGCCCGGGGGCTCCACGAGTTGTCAGTCCACCCCTGGTGCCAAGTAACATCCACTTAGGGTCCCAGCACCATCTAATTCCTTGTCTTGGAGCTCATTGCTGGTATCCTTGGGCTACCTGGTGAAGTTGATGGGTGGGCCTTGATCTGCACCAAAGGGAAAATGGGACATGCAAATTGTGAAACCTTTTTAAGCAGATTAAATATTTGACAACGCTGAGGCTGAGAATCCCCCAAATCTAGCCAAACCATAACATGTCTTTCTTTCTCCAACTAACTTAATTAGGCTTCATCTGCTTGATATATGGATTAAGCCGCGTCTTATTCCTGCGTATTGTAAACAATATTCAGTCTGGTTTTATGAGTTTTCGCCTTAATCATAAGCCTGGAATTGTGGAGGCTTGTTAAACTTTGGCAACATTTTTCAGTGCTGCAAACCAGCACAGTAAGTGAGCACAATTACCAAATGATTATGCGGTAACGTAATGCGAGAAATACATTCTCTGAAACAATCGGCTGTAAATAAGAACAGGCTACAGTCATGCTTACAAAGGTCAAGGATGGTGTTTTGAGTTTCACATAAGACAATAGTTTTTTTAATCCTTGATATGTTATTATTGCCAAATTCCCAAAAGGCCGTGTTGAAAAGTGAATCTTTTAACACTTCGGAGTTATTTCTGGTATTCATGGTAGATACAGGATTTTTTCAGCAGTTATTTAAAAAACATATTCATTAAAGCTGACCTTTCTGCAACTTTACAAGTTTGTATGAATAAATTCCTGACATGTCATAATACATACCAAATAGTATTATTTTTCATTGACGATCCACATTTTATTTATTTATTTATTGTCAAAGTAGCATCCTTGAGTCCAGTGACTTTGCCTAGGCTGAGACGATGCCATCAGTCTGCCGCAGAAAGAAAAGAGCATTTCTTCAGTCTCCTCTTCTCTTATGATCAGACTGCAACATTGTAACATTTTTAGTAGGGGGAGAGAGACGGCAGCAGGGGTTGATCTGTGTCAAACCTTTGTGCACACAGCCAAGAACTAGGAGGATTTGCATAATTGTGTCATCTTTGAACTGGCATCTCAGTCCTCGAAGCAGATGGTGACCATGGATGATGCCTGAACAAAGGTGGCTCCACCTTACTGATATTAACAGCAGAGGAAGCCATTGTGAGGGAGGGTACTGTGATCTCTATGGAGGTAATACATTTTTACATATTACTTGGCATTTATCACTAAAAATATATCTGATTATAGGTGCACTTTAAGGTAGATCTCCAGGTAAGCAGCCAAATACATAGTTGAAAAACGTATGGCAACTGGTCTACCTGCCAATGGATATGTAATTCTGTTTGGCCAGTCTTGTGATCCAGGCATCCCTGATAAAGAGCACAGCCAGGTCTCGATCTGCACGGTAGCAGCAGTAAAGCTTGGTCAAAACACACCCCCAGTCTGCTGATTAGACAATAAAGCAGCAGCAGCACACTGATGAGATCACCCCTCTACTTTGTTGTCTCCTCCTGTCAATATATTCCCTGTCAACACTAATTATACAGATGAAGCTGATTGGCTTCCAAGTCTCAGGATCCTTCTCCAAGTCTGTGACCTGTTATAGAGGGGATTAAAGGCAGCTGATATAAAGAACAAGATCAGGTATTTGCACTAGCTACTTTTAAAATATATATTTTTAAATGAATACATAATTGCATTGATTTGTATTTTTTATATTTTCCTGGAGTTTAGCTTTAAAGTGGTTGTAAACTCTCACATATACCTAGTGAAGTGACTGACCTCAGGTGATACACAGAGATGAAACAAATCCTCCTACATAAGTTATACCTGTTTATCTGTAGTCTTCTCTTCTCCACATCCGTTAAAAGTGATACATTTATAAACTGTGTCTGAGAGTTCAGAGAAAAGGGGGCAGAGAGCTGAAATTACACACTACAGAGCTCAGTGAGGAGAGTTCTGAAAGCAGATTGGAGAAAATAGACACACCCTCCTCCACATAGCTCACAGGCAGAGGGCTGAGTCTGTCACTCTGCTGGTGGTCCCTCCCTTGTTACCATTTTTCTCTTGGTGTCAGGAAAAGTTGTCAGATGTGCTAGCAGAGGCATGAAGCAGCAGACATAAATTACACTAAGTGTCCATAATTGAGACAAGCAGACACTATAGAGGGATATGCTTTGTTCATATTTCATGTCTTAGGTTTACAACCACTTAAAAGGGTCATCCTTCCATGACTGATGTCTTGGTAGACACTGGCAGGGATAAAAAAAACCCAACAGTTTTGTATTGAAAACTAATGCAATGTGTATATTTAAATCTTTTTTTTTGTATAGGATGTGCTAAATATCCCAAATAAATTGCCATGAGCGGAACAGAAGCAGCTCAAAATTGGACTCAGTTCACCCAATCTGTTCCCATAATCTGATCTTTTAAGAACAGAATATATATATATCTATGTGGGTGGCACAGTGGCTTAGTGGTTAGCATGTCTGCCTTGCAGTAAATGGGTTATGGGCTCAATTCCCGACCATGGTGCCTCCTACTTGGAGTTTGCATGTTCTCCCTGTGCTTGCGTGGGCTTTCTCCGGGTACTCCAGTTTCCTCCCACATTCCAAAGACATGCTGGTAGGCTAATTGGCTCCTGTCTAAATTGTCCTAGTTTCATCCCTGGCCATGTAGGATCTCCTGCATGGTAGGGGTTGGGGAAAGACCTGGCAACCTACCCTGTCAAAATAAGTGCTAAGAGAATTCATGGAAAAAGTCGCTTACAAGTGACGGTTCATGCAATCACCAAGGGTCAGATACAACTAAATGAATAGATAGATATATGTGTGTGTTTTTTCCATTTTAAACACAATATAGTTTAAAAAAGAACATGATCTAAGGATCCTGTTGTCCTAGATACCAGCTTGGCACATCTGGACCTTCCACAGAGCTAAGCATGTAGAACATGTAGAATTAAGCTACATGTCTGCCGTCCAAAACCGCCTATAGCAACCGATTAAGGACCTCACAATGGTTTGCTAAATGGAAAAAGGTGGCTAGGTCCATAGGAGGCTGAGCTTAGAGGCAAGGTGGAATCTGATGCCAATTTTTATAATGTGCTCTTGGGATCCAAGAGTTCCTTGGGAACACAAACGTAAATGAGAGGGTTAGCAAAAATGCCTGAATGGACCACAAGGTGCCTGAACTTTAGAAGTATTGTTAGCCTTAACACCTCATGATTGGACAAGTTAATTTGAAGTCCAACCTGCCCCATTTTCCTCCTGTCACCTACCTGAATGGAGACTCAAATGACTAGGTTGGCCTGGACAATGATGACAGCCCAGATAGGCTCTTGAACCGGATGTGACAACATAGCCAGGAACAAAAGTGTGGTCACAGGGATAGCCGAGGTCAGCAGCAGGTGGGCAGCGAGGCACAGAATCATAAGGCAGAGACGTGGTCAAGAACAGATCCGGGGTCCTGAAATGGCAACAAGACAGTAGCAGGCTCCAAGTTAAGGTCAAAGACAAGCCAGTCAGCAACAAGGGCACAAGCAGAGTAGTAGCAGGATGCAGGGAATAGCTGAAAGAACAGTCAGCACTTAAGTATGAGCAGAAGCCTCCTTAAATAGCGCCTCTGGCGCGAACATACACTGAGTGCGCCCGTGTGCATTCCTGCAACCGGTCACTATTCTGCTGACAATGCCGCACACGTGCATTTCTGTGAGCCAAGCGTCTGCTAGGCATTCCCTGACACCTCCACCGAAAAACATACTTCACAGAGAACTCCAGTATTACAAAGGCCACCAATCAAATTACCTAAAGAAAACTCATGTAGAGCAGCACATGCTCACCTTTCATTCGCTCCCCCTCATTCAATTGTCTGGAGTTCTCCTATAATAGTCTTGGGTGCAGCTCCTCCTTAATATGTATCATAGTTTGGTGCCAGACAGATTTTATGGTCCAGTTTCAGTTGTTTATTTTTGCAAGATGATCAATTTTACAATAACTGAAATGTGCTTCCATGTGTTGGATATTTGTTACTAAACGTCATGGACTATGAAAATGCCGGTCATATCGAAAACATAAAAAGGAACAGATGCGTGACACTTCTTGTAATGACCGCATCCTCTGTCTAAGTCATACAAGGAAAAGTCACCATGGGTGAAAATGTAAGATTTATAATGGTAGGTTTCAGCTTGTCTTTTTCTTAGCAAGAGATCTAAGTGAGCGCAAATACTACGCAGAAGACTCTGTTAAAATATTCCTGATGTCATGTACATGTGAGGCTGCATATAAAGTTGCCCAAGATGGCTCCAGACATTTTATATTTTTCTGGTGCTGTGTCAATGCTGGTAGCGTAAGTAGGAAAACTTATTCCACAATCCTGAATCCCAAGTTACAAACTTTGGCAAAATGTTTGTGAACAATTAACCATCACACCTACTATAAGGCGGAAAGTATGAGGGCACCCCTCCAAATTTTTAAGTTCAGGTGTTCCCAGTGAAGGGTATTATTAATGCTACAGCTTACAATGCCATTTTGAACAAAAGGGCACTTCTACCTTATGACAACAGCGTGGTTCAAGGCTTTTTTCTGTTCAAGCATCACTGTGGCCCCGTGCACAAAGTCAGCTCCACAAAAACATGGTTTGAGAAATTTGCTGTAGACCAGGGGTGAGCCCTCTGATGTTGCACACGGAGCCGTCTGATGTGGCCTGTGATCTCAAACAAGGAAAGCGCATGCTCGGGGTCAACCCATTGATTGAGATCTGAGCTTGCTGACCACCATCCCAGAACATCAGAGTACATCGAGCCGGCGCCAGTAATGGAGGAAGCAGCAGGATGAGAAGGAAGCAGGAGCTGCTTAAGCCAATGCTCCCACTGTAGTGTCAGCTCCTGTCCCTGTGCGAAGTGATACCAAGTGCACTTCATCTAGGACCTTTCTAGCAGCCTGGAGAGCAATGCCAGCTGAAGCTGGAATAGGAAAAGAAGGTCAGTGTATTACACAACATACACACACACTGCGCTTTTGCAATTGACATATTAGCACCTATAAAAGGGTTAACAACTATTCAAACTGATCCGGGGGTGCAGCTTTCACACTGATCCGCGGGTGCAACACAGTGCACCTGAAGCTTTCCTGTGGGTTAGTAGGTTAGAAAATTAGCTTCATTGGGCAATAGATTTCTATTATACCCTGCAGGTTTGGTGTGCTTTCTGAAAGCACACTAAAACTCCTGAATGCAGGGGTTTGGCAACCCCACCCTATGCTCCAGGCGGCCCGTGCGGCCTCCCTATCACATTCTGCTTTACACTTGGACAGGAGGGGCATTGGGGGCGGCATATACAGGAACCGATCCTCTCCATTTTCGTCCTGCAACCACTGAAAGATGGTTTCTCCTTCTCTCCGTTCCACCAGCATTCAGCAGCTGCATGAGAAAAATGTTCATTATGAGAGTCAAAATAAACAATGCGAAATTCTGAACCATTTAATTTCATTGTGTCCCATGACCGATTACCAAATCACTTAAGTGGCCCTCGCTCTTTAAGTTTGAGAACCCCTGGTGTAGACAAACTTGAGTGTCCTGCACAGAACCTTGACCTAATCTTGCTGGAGACCTATAGGATAAATTGAAAGCTGTTACGAAACCAACATTGGGAAGTCCAACATCAGTACCTGGCCTCACAAATGCTTTTTTGGCTCCACAGGCACAAATTCCTACAGAAACTCTCCAAAATTTTGTGTAAAGCCTTCCTGGAACAATGGGGGTCTGTTGTTTCAAAGGGTGTGGACAAACCCCATACTAATGCCAATGCTTTTGAAATGGGACATTCAACAGGCTCATAAAGGTGTTATGCTCAGGGTGTCATCAAACTTTTGATTATGTAGTAGAATCTATTCCCACTGCAGCAGAAAATACCACTTTGTTTGGATCAATATATCAGAACATGATTGTTTCTCAAACACCTGAATTTGTTTTCTTTTTTTTGCTTTTGTTTTCTTTTATATATATAGAGTATTTTTAACACAGTTTGGCAATTTAGTGTAAGTGAATTTTTGAGCCTATCTTTGAATTTCGGCACGCACTCAGAGAACTTGGTGTTGCTTTTTTACAGGTTACACTCTCCTCTAAATGCGACAGCTGTCTCAGCGCGCAAAGCTCCAAAAAACACTAAGCCTGACTTGGCCCAGCAGTGGTGCCCCATGCTGACTGAAAGCCATTGCAGCTGTCACAGTCGTGATTGTAGTGTCCGTGCCAGATTAAGTTACACTGACATTTGAACTGGCAAATATTTTAGAACTCTTCACCATCTGTAAAATATATTAATACATTTTCCCAGCCCATTCTCGTCAAACGTCGCTATCAGGCCTTCTTATTTAGTAAGAGGCAGAGATGGATGGTGGGGTGCATTGCAGAGTTTGTGTTTGGTATGGGAGGTTGCTGGGATCACCTTAAATCAATAAAACAGAAGCTCTGTAAACTATTGGAACAAGACCGACCTTCCAGGGTTCTTTTAAAGATAAAGTATAGTGGATTTTCAGAAAGCACATATTGTTGGTTACCTTTGCAGTATTTACATCCATGAAGATATAAAAGACTTACATTTATACAGCTCTCTGTTCATCATTAAATTTATTTTTAAGCAGTGTAAGTACCTGAATTTGATTTCCCCTGTACAACAGAGCTCAAACTGGGGAGGAAGCGAAATCACAAGGAGCCAATGACTTGTGCTCATTTGATAACAAGGGACATGCTGATAGGAGGAGAGAGTAAAGTGACAAGGAAGTGAGATCAAAAGTTTGGCGCTTCTCTTTTCACTGTCCAGTCACAGGCTGGGGGATGGAGAAAACCTTTAAAGCTGTTTTGTAAAGCAGGATAAATTATCTACTGAAATAGCCCAGTGTGACTACTAAAAGCAGAAATAAAGGCTTAGATTTTTTTTATTTCTTTATAGTCCTATACCCCCATATGATATTATTTCTAACTGAATTTTACTTCGAATTCCCTTAAATACTTTTGTTCTTCCAGTGCAATGCTGCTTCCTGCCCTCACTCTCCAGTGTTCTGTACTAGTAGAGCTGAGTAACAGCCACACCCCTCAGCACAAATGTCCCCGCAAAGATGATAGAGGAGGTTTGTGGACCAAGGCTCTTACCGATTGCTGATTACTAAGATCACTGTCTACAGCTGGCCGTACATTGTAAAATATTTCTTGTTCAGCTTTGGGGACTGAACAAAAGAGACCTACCTATCAATTCTCCCCTACTGACCCTTTTATACTGACAACTGACACCCATGGCTGTCAAAAACCCTTCTGATGCAACCACTGTTCATTTGACAATTTTCCGATCATTCCTTCTATTTTCATATCGAAGGATGTCAGGAGAGTGCTGACAGTGTTATCCACTTCTCGAATTTTGACTGGTTTATCTGCAAGCCTCCAAAATTTGCTCCGTGTTTGGCCAGATCTTCTCTGGTGCTTATTGGGCTGCAAAGTCATATCTAGACACCCTGCACAATTGCAATAACAGAGAAGTGGAGATAAGACTATAGAAATGGAGGTTGTTAGCACAAATTTATCTGACTGCATAGGCCAGAGAATCATGGTACTCAGTAGGAAACCCAAAAGAACATTTCAATGCTACTGCTTTCATCATACCTTATACCAAGTTTCCCCATTTTAGCTGTATAAGAATGATCCTGGGGAATGTCTTTCACTATTAATTCTAAAAACACTCTTTGGATGCTATGACTAAAATTAAAAATCACTGTTTAGAAAAAAATTACTCAGAAGTAAATACACTGCATGAGGTTCCAAAATAATATTGTCCACAGAATAAAAAATCTCATTGGGAATGAGAGAATATGAATCTATTAGGCCTCATACACACTGCTGCTCCTAAGCTCAGCTCAATAAAAGCCTATGGCCTAAAGCTGGAGACTGCAAAATCTGTTTCAACTCTGCAAAGAAACCATTCAGTTTCCAGGTTTTATTGTCAAAGCTTAATTGAACAAGGTGAAGTTAGAAGCTGATTTTGAATTCTCATTTTTACTAAATCAACCCCTATGTGTACATGGACATATACAATGGGCTTTTACCAGAGTTTAGGAGGAGCAGAGTTTAAAGGCAGTCAAAGTTCCTCTCCTGAACGAAGAAGAATCTCGACCAGGAGAGAAGCTTTTGGACATAAAAAACGCCAAATGCGCCTAAACGTGCCTAAGTACTAGGCACGTTTAGCACTTCGGCATTTATTCATTTCAATGGCCAGAATAAATTAAAATTCTGGCCAATGAAATAAATAAACTCTCAAAAACCAACTGCTGCTAAATTCTTCTAAACTGGACATCAAAGTTGCATGACAAGTCGTATTGCATGTTTTCCAATTATAACCATTCATATATGAGTGACTTAAAGTTGCATGCACTACTTTGATTCAACTTTCATACAACTTGAAGGCCATAGACTTCAATATTAACCCTCAAACGCTGCATGAAAGTTGTACCTGAATGTTTTACATGCAACAGTGGGTTCAACTTTGCAGAGGGACAAGTCACATTCAAGTTGCACACATCCAAAACTGCGGCAAAGTTACATCAAAGTTGCTTCAAATTTACATCAAAGTTACACTCCGAAGTCACGCAACATTGGAGTGTGAATGGAGTCTTATTATCTTGCCAGTTACACATTTCCTGCCCTTGAGTGACAACTCTTATTTATTTCAAGTGTAGGCAGTTGGTAGAGCAGGTTCACCTTTAAGGTGCCACCTCCCCCTGGGAGAAGGTTGGGAGTTTAGGCAAGACCAGGGAAAGATATTGGTCAGACTGCAGAGGAGGAAGAAGCATCATCTTGCTGCTGTGCTCCTGCTCTCCCCCCACCTGGGGCTCCTCATTCTAGCCCAAGAGAGAGGGGAGCACCTTGAAAGCTGACATACTCCACTGTCCCTCCCATCTTTAGCCAAGAAAGAACATCAAGCCTACAGGGAGGCAGTGCCTTCTGCAGGCATATGAGCAACTACCACCAGTGCGTAGGACCAAGAGGCCATATTGCTGTTGGAATTATGTTGGGGTCTGCGACCCACTGTTGCATGTTAAAGTTGCATACACTACTTTGATCCAACTTTCATACAACTTGAAGACCATAGACTTCAATATTAACCCTCAAACGCTGCATGAAAGTTGTACCTGAATGTTTTACATGCAACAGTTGTGCAACAGTGGGTTCAACTTTGCGACCCTGCGACCCTGCGACCCAGGGTTATTAATTGAGGCTCTCAAATAAAGACATTAACCACATCAAGCCTCATGGTACCTTTATTTGGTCAGAATGATGCTCTGAAGAGAGTGAGAGTGGTTCTACTAGTATCCTTTGGCTGTTAAGCCTGGAATCCTTGGAAGTGAGGGGCTGCATAGCTAGAAGGGTGGATCGGGAGTTGGTCTATGCCTGCCACCTACACATCGGGGAGAGTCATGGGCAAAGGTATTGTATTAACCTGAAGGTCAGTTCTACATTGGGGGTCGGCTACGCTGCTCTCTATGTTCACATGCGAGGCAGTCTGCCACCTGCCAACACACTGAATACATAAAGGAACAGCAGAGTTGTCACCCTAGGTTGCTTTTACTGATTTCCACACAAGCACATTCTCCTGTCTTCTTCTCCATCACATGGGGGATTTGTGGTTTACAGAACATAGTTTGGAATGAAGATAACATTGTTTGAGATTTCAGCTCAGTTCATGGGCAGTGGCAAGCATACTGCATTTTTGCTAGGATAAACTGATATTTTCTGCACCTGAAAAGGTTCTTAGCCTGAAAAATTAAACCTAATTCAGCCAACACATTTAAGTACTAGTAAGCTATGTTTATTTTTCGTGGGTTAAGATATTCTTTAGGTGAAAAAGAATATGTATTTTAAAGAACAGGTAAAATTAGGAATCAAGTATCCTATTCCAAATGCTAGATTCACTAAATGATCTACCTAAAACAGTTATAAAGAACTGTAAGACCCTCTTACATGGTTGTTCCAACCAGGTTCACCTGTCAGTCCTTCAGGCAAACTTGATTGGAAACTCCATGATAGTCTATGGAGAGCCAGCTATAAAGGAACTTGCCTATGTTTACATCCGATTATGTCCAAATCTGTAGTGTTCTAAAAGAAAAAAATGGAAAAGGTCTGCGCCCTTGTCCATTTTTTAAGACCCAACTCTTTTACATAGTTGGTCCAATCAGGACCACCTGCCAGTTTTTTTAGCATAACTGATTGGAAGCTCCATGATAGACTATGGATGGCCACTTGTAAACAAACTTTCATTTGTTTACATCTGATTATGTCCAAGTCTGTCCTGTTCCGACAGAAAAATTGTAGTGAGTCCTTTTCCATTTTCAGACCTAAATGTGATGAATTGGAGATAATCAGATGTAAACAGATGCTAGTCCGTTTACATTTGACTGCTTATAGATCTAGTATGGGTCCAAAAAGATATGGCATTTCCATGCAGCATGTCATAAAAGTGAAATACATTCTGTTCTTCGTAAAGGTCAGCATGGGTTCGTTTGCTAATCGGATCAGAAGTGGCCCATGTGAAAGGGGCCTAAGAGAGAATGTAGTTAATAGTGAAAGTGTGAATATGGATGTGCAAGATACAAAAAAAGCAAAGTTCAAAAAGATTGAAAACTGTTTGTCCACAAGATCATACTTGGGGTGAGGGCAACAATTACTGCAAAGACCCACCCAACACATTTGTCCTGAAGGCCAGGTTCTAGCAATGCCCCTGCTCTAGTCTGCTGAATATAGGTTTGCTTTAGACTTTTGCTTGAAGTTAGCCATACAGTAGTAGAATTTCATTACAAATGTTTAATTTCAAGAACATTCATTCGAATTTCTAACCTTTAGTGGGGTCAGATTGATGATTGCTTTCAGAGAGAAAATTCGAAAGAAATAAAGTTCACCCCAAAATCAAATGCTACAAGGAAACAACATTTTTTAATGCTTTAGAACAGGGGTGGGCAAACTTTTTGACTTGAGGGCCGCAATGGGTTCATATATTGGACCCGGGGGCCGGACCAAGAGTAGATGAATGATGTGTATGTGTCATCCATAGTAAGTATAGTAATATTCCCCCATAGTAAGCATAGTAATTAATCCCCCATATAGTAATTCATCCCCCAAAGTAATTCATCCCCCATAGTAATTCATCCCCCATATAGTAATTCATCCCCCATAGTAATTCATCCCCCATATTAATTAATCCCCCATATAGTAATTCATCCCCCCTATAGTAATTCCTCCCCCCTATAGTAATTCATCCCCCATATAGTAATTCATCCCCCATATAGTAATTCATCCCCCATAGTAATTCATCCCCCATAGTAATTCATCCCCCATAGTAATTCATCCCCCGTATAGTAATTCATCCCCCATAGTAATTCATCCCCCATATAGTAATTCATCCCCCATATAGTAATTCATCCCCCATAGTATTTCATCCCCCATATAGTAATTCATCCCCCATATAGTAATTCATCCCCCATAGTAATTCATCCCCCATATAGTAATTCATCCCCCATATAGTAATTAATCCCCCATATAGTAATTCATCCCCCATATAGTAATTCATCCCCCATAGTAATTCATCCCCCATATAGTAATTCATCCCCCATAGTAATTCATCCCCCATAGTAATTAATCCCTCATATAGTAATTCATCCCCCATAGTAATTCATCCCCCATATAGTAATACATCCCCCATATAGTAATTCATCCCCCATAGTAATTCATCCCCCATAGTAATTCATCCCCCATATAGTAATTCATCCCCCATAGTAATTCATCCCCCATAGTAATTCATCCCCCATATAGTAATTCATCCCCCATAGTAATTCATCCCCCATATAGTAATTCATCCCCCATAGTAATTCATCCCCCATAGTAATTCATCCCCCATATAGCAATTCATTCCCCATAGTAATTCATCCCCCATAGTAATTCATCCCCCATATTAATTCATCCCTCATAGTAATTCATTCCCCATATTAAGTCCCCCCTGTGTCAATTCACTTACCTTTGCTCCGCACGTTCCTCTCGCCATCTTCCCATGCCGTTCAGGTGTAGCATGAAAATCTGTCTCCTATGAGGATCTGTCCCCCTCGACGTATCTGCGCATGTGCCAGTTTCAGGCATTAGCAGCCGATCGGCGATCTCCGGCACATGCGCAGATACGTCGAGGGGGACAGATCCTCATAGGAGACAGATTTTCATGCTACACCAGTCTTCAGGGCGGACTGTGAGAGGAGCCTAGCGGGAGCCTAGCTCCGCGGGCCGGATTAAAAGGTCCGCCGGGCCGTATACGGCCCGCGGGCCGTAGTTTGCCCATTGCTGCTTTAGAAGGACATTTGCAAGTCATCAAATGTACTGATAATTTGCTTACAACTTTTCATACATATCTACTTGTGTATGTTGAACTTAGACTTTTAAGGGGATAAGAGAAGGCCTGTCCTGAAAAGACCTCCACAGATGTGATCCATGTTAATTCTCTGCAATTACATTGGAAAGTTGTCCTTAAAGGCCTCATCTCATAATAAAAATGTGACATTTCACAGAAGGAAAGCAGGTCTTGGTGCACTTCACAGCCATGACTGATAATAAGGGCATCGATCTTTTAAAAAGGAACTCATTTGATAAAAATCTGTGCAGTGTCATCGCAAATTGTAGGGAGGATAGAGACAGTCAGCTTGACACTTGTTCCATTGTATTTGGAACTTCAAGGACTAGGGACAGGATCATTCTAATGCTGTCTGTAAGCCTCAGATAGAAACCAGGGCCGCAGCTTAATTTTTCATTTTAGAAATGTGACATAATTAACCTTTATACTAAATAATATCTCCAGCGATGAAATCCCGGCTGTATTTAAATACATGTGCTGTTCAATGTCAAGGCACTGTCTCATAGTCTGAACAAAATATTTGTGCTGGCATAAATTCTTGGAGAAGGTAAACTGTCATAACATTTAGCGTCTCCATCTATTAATAATGGAATTGGACGACTTCTATATATATTTAGAATTTTGCTTTGTAAATAGCATTACGGATGGTTCTTAGAAAAGTAGAGCCACCTCAATGTTTCACAGCGGCTGACGCCTAAATGCATTGTTTGCATTTTAACATTTATTTTTTCAGGCTGTTACTGTGCTCACTGTTAAGATGTTGAAAAGGACACTTAAAGCCCAATTGAAGTCTTTTATAAAATTCCACTCTTCATTTTAAGGTGCATCATTATAACGATTATAAATGTTTTACCTAAAGCGCACCTATACCCCAAAACAAAAAAAAAATGTATTGCAGCTTACCAATTCTGAGTTGTGGTGGCTGCATGCGTTTTCCTTTTTTTAGGGTTTTTTCTTTTATTTTCACCTGATCAGGACAGTAATTCTGTCATTTTTCAACTTCTTTTAAATGATCAAGCTGTCCAGCAAACGTGGCAGTTAGAGGCTTGAGACAAACTGTAACGGACCCCAGACACCCATGACTGGGTATCTTCATCAAGAAGCTGCTTCTCAGGCTCTGGAACACAAGACCAGTGGCTATTGCTACCCCAAGATCCAGACGACACCAGATTTGATGTAAGCCAGAAGGTAGACTAATTTATTTGAACACAGATACAAGACATATACACTCAGGGGACAGTCCCCCATCCCTGCATAATGACACAGGGCAGGGCCCAATCACATTTAGTAACAAGAGACACACAGGTATTCAAACTTCACACCAGCAGACAGTCCCAACAGGAGGGAGGGCTGCTGGAGACACCCCCCAATAAGCTAATACACATAAACACATACATCCCATAATAGTTTGCTCCCAAGCAAGACAAACAATAGAACAATGGGATGCAGCCACACAACACCAAACAATTTACAACCCCCACCTATCTCCTAGACATGTCTATACAATATTAGGACAGATCACCCTGTACCCCTAACAACACGGGGTGACTTACACATAAGAGGGATATGGGGAGCTGAGACAGGGGTCTCCCCACCTCTCCAAAGTGAGCTGGGTTCCATGGGCCCCCCACTCAAAGTGACTCCCGTCACACAAACCATTTAGCACTGACAGGCATGCTTACAATGGTCATTGGTCATATATATAAAACCTTTATCCCAAAACTATAACACCAAAAGATCCAAGCACTGAAATCCCAGATTGTTGGAAGCCAAATAGTCCTCAGCTGCTGATGCCACACTAAAGAAGTGATGAATAGAGTCCAGAGGAACACCGGTAAAGAGACTTAGGCTTAAGGTTGTAATAACCCCACAGTGTAACTCCAATAAAAGGTAGACATTTATTCCATTAAAATAGCAATATAGTCATCCAATAACAGCAGTAAATGCCCAATATGTGGCCGTGATGGAATATCTACTCACCTAGGCAGCAGAAACCCCTAAGTTGGAGTAAATGGTAATGCAAGGTGATCACTGGAAGCAAGCTGGCCAGACCGGGGACTGCGGCGCAATGGAAATTATGTCACAGATCCCGGGAGGAAGCAGAAGTCAGCCACCTAAAACAAGGCAGAACCGCAAATTGAGCTAGTTGCCAAGACAACGCGTTTCGCGCACATGTGCTTTGTCAAGTCCTTCTGCTTCTTCCCAGGACCTGTGACGTCAGTTCTGGTGCACCGCAATCCCATTTGTGTGCGTTCCCCTACGTCATGTGTAGGGCACACCATTTATTTCAATCGGAAAATAATTCCCTGACCCTTTTGTATAATTGTGCCGCAGCAAACCGCACAGCACCTCCGTGTGTGCATTAAAGAGTGTTTCTGTGTGTGTCGGGAACGCGCCCGATTTTTCTGACGTTCTAGGCATGCATAGAAGTAAACCAAGCAAGTCCAACCAACACTGAGGAAGATTTTGGTTGGAGGATTAAACATCATTATTAACATAATTTACATTCTGACTTCTCTGTGGCCACTAGAGCCACGGCATGCACAGAGCACCTCGCAGGGTCAGTGGTTGGGAACTTCCTAAAGCCTGTGCACTTAAACGTTTTACAAAATATTTGCTGCTGACATACCAGTCACCTGGGCTGCTGATAAGGCAGTATAGCTGGCTTTCCTGTACCAGTCCCAGACCCCATCAGTTCAAAAGGTGGTCCTGGGCACCTACCGAACAGGAGGGCTGGCTGTACTGCCTAACTGCTGACACCCCGCCAGGGGCGGACTGACCATTTAGAAACTTGGGCACTGCCCGAGGGCCTGGGGTCAGTAGGGGGCCCCATGAGATGCCCCTGGTACCTTTTTCATAGGCTTTTTTGAGTCTGGGCAAGGACACAGGGGCCCCATGATCCCCTATTGCCCGGGGGCCCCATGAGTTGTCAGTCTGCCCCTGCAGCCCCCTCACCCTGCAGCGCTGCCAGCTTCAACTTCTCTTTCTCCTTCTTGCTGCTTCTTGCTCTTGGACCTGAGCCCCCAACCACCTGCTGTTGGTACCCCTGTGTACCCTCCTCCCCTGCAGCACTGCCAGCTTCCTTCCTCTCCTGCCGGCAGCTGCTGCGGCACATAGAGGATTGTTTCAGAAATATGTCCTATTTACCGGCTCCTTCCTTTCCTGAATGAGCACAGTGAGTGATCGGTACCTCTGCAGTTCGGTACCTTCCGCAATCCTCTCAAGCATTACATACATTGAACATTATGTGTGGTCCTTTGGTGATGTCAGGGGCCATATTTAGCTCATAGGTTGACAACCACTGCTCTACACGCAGGACCAGAAACTCTCCCTCTTCATCTCAGCTCTGTGGAGGAGGCACACTCAAAACCTGCTGGAGGGAGCAAAGCCAACAATGCCAATCAGTGGCATCCCGAGGCTTGTGCGGGGGGTGCGGTCCGCACGGGGTGACACCGACCGCACGGGGTGACACCGGACCCGCTCCACAAGTAAAGCAAGCTGAGGATCCATCCTGCGGGGATCGTTGGCTTTCTTTACAACTTACCTTTTCTTGCAGCGGGTCCGGTGTCACCCCGTATAGGTTGCATACGGACAATCCTGCTGGGTGATATTGGTGTATCGGCAAGATGTGTCTCCCATGTAGATATGTCCCCCTGAAGCAATTGCACCTGTCCCGGTTTCAGGCATGGTCATTCGATGATAGAACTACTGCTATCATCGATTGATCGTGCCTGAAACCGGGACATGCACAGTTGTTCCGGACCCGCTCCAAGAAAAGGTACGTTTTAAAGAAAGCCGACAATCCCCGCAGGATGGATCGGATCTGCGGACTGAGCATAATGGATCAGAGTCCGGTCCATTATGCTCAATCCGCAGATCCGATCCATTCTGCGGGGATCGTTGGAGCCGGTGTCACCAAGTGTTACCGCACAGGGTGACACCTATCCTAGGGATGCCTCTGATGCCAATGCCATACTTGCCTGGGGTGAGAGAACCTCATCACTGTCTTGATGGCACCATGTCATCTGAAGACTCTCTGGATGGATCCAAGAGGACTACTGCTTAGTACTCAGATCTCTGCTGAACTGCACCCCACCATTCACACTGGTGTGCTCTCTCCAAAGCTGTCCATATACTAGTAAAATTTCATTAGAAAATGTTCACTTTAGAAATGTTCGTCCATTTTTATAACAGTGAGGTCAAAGCGACGATCATTTTTGACTGCAGAAAATTTGAAGAAGCCAGATGGAAAATTTATCTCAAACTAACTAATTTCTAACAATGAATGTGTTTTTTTGAATGACATTTGTCTGTGTATCAAATGTACTGATGAGAATTTTCATACGTATGTTCGTTCAAAAATCTACTAGTGTATAGTCAGCTTAAACCAGGAAAATCAGGCGCACCTACAGCAGCCCAGGTCACTTTTAATGTGTAGCGGGGAGCCGTCAGAACAAAACGGTACAAACCTCACGGCTGTTACTGCATCTCTGAGCTTGTTTTAAACCCTTGAGTTCCAGGCCATTTCAATACGGCTTGTTAAGGTCAAGTGGCTACTTCATCATATGTGTAAGATGACATCAAGCTGTGCCGTGGAATAACATCCTTACAGGATGCCTCCAACTTATAAGCCGACCTCAATTACTGTGTAATTGGGCAGCTATGCGGCAAATGATGTCTAATGTTGATAAATGTAAGGTTCTGCACTTGGGGGCTAAGAATATGCATGCATCATATATACTAGGGGGGGGTACAACTGGGGGAATCAATGGTGGAGAAGGATCTGGGGGGTCAATGGTGGAGAAGGATCTGGGGGGTCAATGGTGGAGAAGAGTCTGGGGGGTCAATGGTGGAGAAGGATCTGGGGGGTCAATGGTGGAGAAGGATCTGGGGGGGTCAATGGTGAAGAAGGATCTGGGGTTTATGGTAGATCACAACCGTAATAATGGCATGCAATGCCAAGCTGCAGTTTCTAAAGTGAGCAAAATCCTCTCTAGTATTAAAAGAGGTATAGACTCCAGAGAGAGCGATATCATTTCCCCCGGTACAAATCATTAGTAAGACGTCATCTGGAATATGCAGTTCAGTTTTGGGCACCAATTCACAAAAAGAACATTGGGAAACTGGAGAAAGTACAGAGAAGGGCAACCAAACTGATACGAGGCATGGAGGAAAGATTAGAGAAACTGAATTTATTCTCTCTTGAGAAGAGGAGATTAAGGGGGGATATGATCACCATGTATAATACATAAGGGGGGATATGATCACCATGTATAATACATAAGGGGGGATATGATCTCCATGTATAATACATAAGGGGGGATATGATCTCCATGTATAATACATAAGGGGGGATATGATCTCCATGTATAATACATAAGGGGGGATATGATCACCATGTATAATACATAAGGGAGGATATGATCAATATGTATAATACATAAGGGGGATATGATCACCATGTATAATACATAAGGGGGGATATGATCTCCATGTATAATACATAAGGGGGGATATGATCTCCATGTATAATACATAAGGGGGGATATGATCTCCATGTATAATACATAAGGGGGATATGATCACCATGTATAATACATAAGGGGGATATGATCACCATGTAAAATACATAAGGGGGGATATGATCTCCATGTATAATACATAAGGGGGGATATGATCACCATGTATAATACATAAGGGGGATATAATCACCATGTATAATACATAAGGGGGGATATGATCTCCATGTATAATATATAAGGGGGGATATGATCTCCATGTATAATACATAAGGGGGGATATGATCTCCATGTATAATACATAAGGGGGGATATGATCTCCATGTATAATACATAAGGGGGATATGATCTCCATGTATAATACATAAGGGGGATATGATCTCCATGTATAATACATAAGGGGGGATATGATCTCCATGTATAATACATAAGGGGGGATATGATCACCATGTATAATACATAAGGGGGGATATGATCACCATGTATAATACATAAGGGGGGATATGATCTCCATGTATAATACATAAGGGGGGATATGATCTCCATGTATAATACATAAGGGGGGATATGATCTCCATGTATAATACATAAGGGGGGATATGATCACCATGTATAATACATAAGGGGGGATATGATCAATATGTATAATACATAAGGGGGATATGATCACCATGTATAATACATAAGGGGGGATATGATCTCCATGTATAATACATAAGGGGGGATATGATCTCCATGTATAATACATAAGGGGGGATATGATCTCCATGTATAATACATAAGGGGGATATGATCACCATGTATAATACATAAGGGGGATATGATCACCATGTAAAATACATAAGGGGGGATATGATCTCCATGTATAATACATAAGGGGGGATATGATCACCATGTATAATACATAAGGGGGATATAATCACCATGTATAATACATAAGGGGGGATATGATCTCCATGTATACTATATAAGGGGGGATATGATCTCCATGTATAATACATAAGGGGGGATATGATCTCCATGTATAATACATAAGGGGGGATATGATCTCCATGTATAATACATAAGGGGGGATATGATCTCCATGTATAATACATAAGGGGGGATATGATCTCCATGTATAATACATAAGGGGGGATATGATCACCATGTATAATACATAAGGGGGGATATGATCACCATGTATAATACATAAGGGGGGATATGATCACCATGTATAATACATAAGGGGGGATATGATCACCATGTATAATACATAAGGAGGGATATGATCTCCATGTATAAATACATCAGTGGTCCATATAGTGAACTCTGTGTAGAGCTATTCACCCTGAGGTCATCGCAGAGGACAAGGGGGCACTCTTTACATCTGGAGGAAAAGAAATTTAATCTTCAAATACGGAAAGGTTTCTTCACAGTGAGTGCTGTGAAAATGTGGAATAGACTCCCTCAAGAGTTGGTTCTGGCCAGCTCAGTGGATTGCTTTAAAAAAGTCCTGGATTCTTTCTTAGATACACAGAATATAACTGGATACTAACATTTATAGGTAAAGTTGATCCAGGGAATGTCCGATTGCCTCTCGGGGGATCAGGAAGGAATGTTTTTCCCTGCAGGAGCAAATTGGATCATGCTTTTCTGGGGGGGGGGGGGTTCCTTCCTCTGGATCAACTGTGGGTATAGGATTATAACTTTCTTTTCTTTTTTTTAATGGTTGAACTGGATGGACTTTTGTCTTTTTACAGCCAGACTAACTATGTAACTTATCCAGGCTTAAATTTTCAGTTTTGATAAGTTAGTACTTCTCTTCAACCTCATTAAAAAGGTAAATAAAATCCAGCACTTATCCCACAACTGGTTGCTAACTGAAAATCTAACCATGCTAAGACATCTAGCAGTGAAAAAGTGTTGTAAATTAGGTGTCCGCTTCATACAAACACTTCTAGCCCTTTGTTCTGTGTTAGTGGCCATTTAGGCTAGGGAAGGCGTAAGAAGTGACAGCTGTATCATTTCCTATGGGAATCTTGGGCACATGGCACCACCTGTGTGAAGACAGTGTTCCACCTTGCACCATCCTGTTTTTTAAAGTGTTAGCTCACCTGTGCAGGAAACGGTGTTCTGTGCGAATGATGGAAGAATCGAATGAGACTAGACTATTTTGTCTCCAGGTCAGATGTTCTTCATTCAAAGCATAACATGAATCAGTAAAACACCTCACTATGGTCATTGATGGAGCTGGCAATCTTAGTAAATAAGTATTTATTTCCTGTGATCATCAGCTCCATCTAGTGGCCATAACGCAGTATTTTTCTGATCATGATATACTTACAATGAAGAACATTTGTCCTGGAGAGTAAATAGTCTCGTGAAATTCGATTTTGCCAGCACAAAACAAATTTACATGTAGTTGGATGGGATGAGTAGCTCTGCAATTTTTTTAAATATATTCCAAAGTGTTATTTAAGAAATAAAAACTGTTATTTAACCCCTTCCCACCAACCATACTCATATAGGTGGGATTTATTCTGTACTGCCACATATATGGGGCACTGTATTGCACTCAGTTGTACGCCCTTGGCACTTTAATCGTGTGGTCACAGTAATCACATCATCAGGAAGCCTGAGAAATGTCTCTCCTTCGTTTCAGTAATAACAATTCTTCTAACAGGCAGACAAGAGGGAATAAAGCCCAACTTCAGCCAACACTTTCTATGGTGTATTGAATATAGCAGGAAAGGATTAAAGCCTCTGTCAAGTTTTATTTGCCATCCGTGTCCTGCTGGGGAGATTTACCCTTACTTCCTATCAGGATAGGAAGCAATGGTAAATCGTTCCAACGAGGACATCAACAAAAAACACATTTTTCGTAGTGTGAGATTTGGTTAGAAAGCCTGACATTGTTTTTATTGTTGTCTCTGCCTTCCTGACCCAGAAATAACTGCACCAGCCCTTTCTTGAAAAGGGTCACAGACATAGGAAGTGAGAAAAAAAATCACTGCAGTCGATTTACAACCAGATCTGAAAAAAAAATGAAAATTTTAACTTTTCCCCACTCTAAATTTAAAATTTTAATAATGTAATTAATTGTATTTTATTAATGTAATATTAAAAATGCTAATAATTCAATTATTAAATAAAATAATTGGAATACATAAGCCTTTAAAAACATTTTACAATACTGATATAAAGAACAGATTTATAATTTTAAAATAAAAAAAGAGTTTTTCACCACTTTATCCAAATAAAAACAATAAATTAGGTTTGGGCAGCACAGTGGTTAAATGGTTAGCAGTACCAGGGTCGTTGGTTCAACTCCCAGCCTCGGCACCAGCTGCCTGGAGTTTGCATGTTCTCCATGTGCCTGCTTGGGTTTCCTCCGGGACCTCCGGTTTCCTCCTACACTCCAAAGACATGCTGGTAGGTTAATTGGCTCCTGTCTAAATTGGCCCTAGTATGGATATGTATGAATGTAAGTTAGGAACCTTAGATTGTACACCCCTTGAGGGTTAGGGACTGATGTGAATGTACAATATACAGTGGGGATCGAAAGTTTGGGCACCCCAGCTAAAAATTTGTATTAATTTGCATAAAGAAGCCAAGGAAAGATGGAAAAATCTCCAAAAGACATCAAATTACAGATTAGACATTCTTATAATATGTCAACAAAAGTTAGATTTTATTTCCATCATTTACACTTTCAAAATAACAGAAAACAAAAAAATGGCATCTGCAAAAGTTTGGGCACCCTGCAGAGTTAATATCTTGTACTGCCCCCTTTGGCAAGTATCACAGCTTGTAAACGCTTTTTGTAGCCAGCCAAGAGTCTTTCAATTCTTGTTTGAGGTATCTTTGCCCATTCTTCCTTACAAAAGTCTTCCAGTTCTTTGAGATTTCTGGGCTGTCTGTCACGCACTGCTCTTTTAAGGTCTATCCATAGATTTTCAATGATGTTGAGGTCAGGAGATTGTGAAGGCCATGGCAAAACCTTCAGTTTACGCCTCTTGATGTAATCCCCGTGGATTTCGAGGTGTGTTTAGGATCATTATCCATTTGTAGAAGCCATCCTCTCTTTAACTTCAGCTTTTTCACAGATGGCATCAAGTTACCATCCAAAATTTGCTGAAATTTTATTGAATCCATTTTTCCTTCTACTCGTGAGATGTTCCCTGTGCCACTGGCTGCAACACAACCCCAAAGCATGATTGATCCAACCCCATGCTTAACAGTTGGACAGAGGTTCTTTTCATTAAATTCTGTGCCCCTTCTTCTCCAAACGTACCTTTGCTCATTCCGGCCAAAAAGTTCAATTTTAACCTCATCGGTCCACAGAACTTGTTTCCAAAATGCATCAGGCTTGTCTTTATGTCCATTTGCAAAGTTCAAACGATGATTTTTGTGGTGAGGACGTAGAAGAGGTTTTCTTCTGATGACTCTTCCATGAAGACCATATTTGTACAAGTATCTCTTTATAGTGGAATAGTGTACCACAACTCCAGTGTCTGCCAGATCTTTCTGGAGGGATCGTGCAATCAAACGTGGGTTTTGAATTGTTTTTCTCACAAACCTGCGAGCTGTTCTGTCTGATATTTTTCTTGGTCTTCCAGATCTTGCTTTAACTTCCACTGTTCCTGATGACTGCCATTTCTTAATTACATTCCGAACAGAGGATATTGACATCTGAAAACGCTTTGCTATCTTCTTATAGCCTTCTCCAGCTTTGTGAGCATCAACTATTTTCAGTTTCAGTTTTCTAGACCAGCGTTTTTCAACCACTGTGCCACGGCACACTAGTGTGCCCTGAGATATTGTCTGGTGTCCGTAACATGTGGCCTCGGTTCACAAATAGACCAATCATTAGAACAGCAATGGGCAAACTACGGCCCGCGGGCCGTATACGGCCCGGCGGACCTTTTAATCCGGCCCACGGAGCGTGATACTGTCAGGATGATATGTCCCCCTCGACGTATCTGTGCATGTGCCGGAGATCGCCGATCGGCTGCTAATGCCTGAAACTGGCACATGCGCAGATACGTCGAGGGGGACAGATCCTCATAGGAGACAGATTTTCATGCTACACCGGAACGGCGAGAGGAACGCGCGGAGCAAAGGTAAGTGAATTGACACAGGGGGGGCTTGGGGACTTAATATGGGGGATGAATTACTATGGGGGATGAATTACTATGAGGGATGAATTACTATAGGGGGGATGAATTACTATGGGGGATGAATTACTATATGGGGGATGAATTACTATGGGGGATGAATTACTATATGGGGGATTAATTACTATAGGGGGGATGAATTACTATGGGGGATGAATTACTATATGGGGGATGAATTACTATATGGGGGATGAATTACTATATGAGGGATAAATTACTATAGGGGGGATGAATTACTATATGGGGGGTGAATTACTATGGAGGATGAATTACTATGGGGGATGAATTACTATATGGGGGATGAATTACTATGGGGGATGAATTACTATGGGGGATGAATTACTATATGGGGGATGAATTACTATATGGGGGATTAATTACTATGGGGGATGAATTACTATATGGGGGATGAATTACTATGGGGGATGAATTACTATATGGGGGATTAATTATTCGATTCCTGCCAGAATATCAGCTTTGTGTTCAGCCAAACAGGCCCAGGTTTCGCACTGAGTAAGTAAAAAGAAATATGAACAATTATAAAATACTTTATTATTTCATAATAAAGTAATTATAAAATAATTTCTTTGTGTTTGATTCCTATTCAAGAGAATTACTTTATATATAGTCAATATAGCACAGAGGTAAATTTTTTTAACATTTTCAAATGGTGGTGTGCCTCGTGATTTTTTTCATGAAAAAAGTGTGCCTTTGCACAAAAAAGGTTGAAAAACACTGTTCTAGACAACTGCTTAGAAGAACCCATGGTGCTGATTGTTGGGGCAAGGTCAGATGAGTCTGGGCATTTAAAACCTTTGAGCTTGACATCACCTGGTCTTCCCAGACGATGATTGAGAACAATCCATGACACTGGCAGGTCTCAGCTTGGCAAAGGGGGCAGTGCATGCTATAAATTCTGCAGGGTGCCCAAACTTTTGCAGACGCCATTTTTTTGTTTTCTCTTATTTTGAAAGTGTAAATGATGGAAATAAAATCTAACTTTTGTTGACATATTATAAGAATGTCTAATCTGTAATTTGATACCTTTTGGAGATTTTTCCATGTTTCCTTGGCTTCTTTATGCACATTAATACACATTTTTAGCTGGGGTGCCCAAACTTTCGATCCCCACTGTATATGTGTAAAGCTCTGCATAAATTGACGGCGCTATAAAAGTACCTGAAATAAATAAATAAGTTTAATTAACTTTAATTGTAAACATTTTAATAATTCATTTAATAGCTAAAACACACTATGCTTTATATAAAATATACAATTCTGATATAAAAAGCATATTTATAAACTTGAAATTAAAAAAAGATAAACGTTTGTCCACTCTATCCAAATAAAAAAATAATTAATTACATTTCAATAATTTAAAATTAAACATTTTAACAATTCAATTAATAATTAAAGCACATTAGCCTTTAAAAACATTTTACAATTCTGATATAAAGAACAGATTTATAAACTTGAAATGAAAAAAAAAAAAAACTTTTGTCCACTCTATGCAAACAAACAAAAAATATATTAAATTTAATCCATTTAATATTAAACATTTCAAAAATTCAATTAATATTTAATAAATAAAATAAAAGATACGCTTTTGTCCACTCTATCCAAACAAAAAAATAATTAATTACATTTCAATAATTTAAAATTAAACATTTTAACAATTCAATTAATAATTAAAGCACACTAGCCTTTAAAAACATTTTACAGTTCTGATATAAAAACAGATTTATAAACTTGAAATGAAAAAAAAACTCTTGTCCACTCTATCCAAATAAAGAAATAATATATTAAATTGAATCCATTTAATATAAAACATTTAAAAAATTCAATTAATATTTAATAAATAAAATAAAAGATAAGTTTTTGTCCACTCTATCCAAACAAAAAAAAATTAATTACATTTCAATAATTTAAAATTTAAAATTTTAACAATTCAAATAATAATTAAAGCACATTAGCCTTTAAAAACATTTTACAATGCTGATATAAAGAACTGATGTATAAACTTGAAATGAAAAACAAAACAAAAGTTTTGTCCACTCTATCCAAAAAAAAAAATATATTAAATTTAATCCATTTAATATTAAACATTTCAAAAATTCAATTAATAATTAAAACACATTAGTCTTTCCAATACTGAAAAAAATAATAAATTAAGTTTTATTAATTTAACTGTAAACATTTTAATAATTCATTTAATAGTTAAAACACACTATTCTTTATATAAAATATACAATTCTGATATAAAGAACAGATTTATAAACTTGAAATTTAAAAAAAAAAAATTCTCCGAATAAAAAAATGAATTAATTACATTTAATTAATTTAATATTAAACATCTGAATAATTCAATTAATAGTTAAAAACATTAGCCTTTAAAAACATTTTACAATACTGATATAAAGATCAGATTTATGAACTTGAAATGTTTCCTTTATTCAATTATCATAATCCTTTAAGAAAACTTTGATGTATTGATCCATGAAGGCTGTGAAGTATATTTTATACAAACCATCTTGTAGTTTATTTTATTAATTGATCTATAGGAGTGAAGACATAAATTGTTATTCGTGGCTTGCAGGAAGAAAGGACACGACTGACAGCGTTTCCTGTAAACATGGCTGAGCACCTGTGAGCTTCCATTCAGCTGGGAAAGTTGTTTAGCATGGTGGTCCAGCTCATTAAACTCACCCTTTCATAGGCCGGAAGGGGGTGATAACTGATCACTGGCATCTGGAGGCCCGGTCACACACACGACTCATGTCTTGCATGCTGTTCTCGCCTGTGATCAGTGCAGGTGGATGGAGCGTTTGATGTCAGGGCAACTTCAAAAAGTCCATGCTAGCTACCAAACCAATGCATCAATAATGGTCGTGCTTCTTCATCAGCATTCCTACTTGAAAATAAGGGATGGGGTTTTTATGGGTCATCGGTTTGTAGTCTAAAGCAAAGTTGTCATATCTGACAGGTAGTGAACTTGACATAAAAAGGTAAAAGGAAACATCATGCACGTATTTTTTGGTCAATCTGAACTCCTGACAAAGGCAAAAACATTAAAAATGAAAAGGCTCAGGGTCCAGGATGGGGGAGTCACAATAACCACAGTAACTCAAAAGGATTAAAGAGGGTCTATAGCTTTTGGATATATTCCACTTTATACTGGTCTTGTAGCACCATATACAACAGACAGCTATGGGAAGTAAATAGATACAAAACAAAAGTAAACACCTAGGGGGCACAGACCTAGTGCATGGATAAAATAGATAAACGTAATCAGTGGCGTCCCGAGGCAGTTGCGGGGGGTGCGCGCTGCACTGGGTGACACCTACCGCACGGGGTGACACCGGACCCACTCCACGAAAAGGTAAGTTGTAAAGCAAGCCGATGATCTCCGCAGGATGGATCAGATCTGTGGATTGAGCATAATGGTTCGGAGTCTGATCCATTATGCTCCCCAATCCGCAGATCCGATCCATCCTGCGAGGATCGTCGACATGCAACCTATACAGGGTGACACTGGACCCACTCCACGAAAAGGTAAGTTGTAAAGCAAGCCAACGATCCCCGCAGGATGGATCGGATCTGTGGATTGAGCATAATGGTTCGGAGTACAATCCATTATGCTCACCAATCCGCAGATCCGAACCATACTGCGGGGATCATCGACTTGCTTTACAACTTACCTTTTCGTGGAGTGGGTCCGGTGTCACCACGTATAGGTTGCATGTCGACGATCCCCGCAGGATGGATTGGATCTGTGGATTGAACATAATGGTTCGGAGTCCAATCCATTATGCTCACCAATCGCAGATCCGAACCATTCTGCGGGGATCGTCGACTTGCTTTACAACTTACCTTTTCATGGAGTGGGTCCGGTGTCACCACGTATAGGTTGCATGTCGACAATCCCCGTAGGATGTATCGGATCTGCGGATTGGGGAGCATAATGGATTGGACTCCGAACCATTATGCTCAATCCACAGATCCGATCCATCCTGCGGGGATCGTCAGCTTGCTTTACAACTTACCTTTTCGTGGAGTGGGTCCAGTGTCACCCTGTATAGGTTGCATGTCGACGATCCCCGCAGGATGGATCGGATCTGCAGATTGGGGAGCATAATGGATCGGACTCCGAACCATTATGCTCAATCCATTTCATTTCAGTATATCTTTTTCAATTTTGACAACATGGTATGTGCACTGTCTCTGTGTGAAGATATCCGTTCTGGTAGAGGCAGGGCTTTGCTTCCTCCTTTCAGAGCTGCTCCCCTGATGACTAGTGATCTGATAAGTGAGAAAGAAAAACAAGAAGCAACAGTAGAGGTGGAGGAATGCTGTAAAATGAATGAAGCAAAAACGGGGGTCTTCTTCCACTACAGGTCCTCACATACAGCTTCCTCTCCAGCAAGGAGATCAATAAGCAGCAAAAGTAGTGACATCACCAACTATCACTCCTAATCTCATGAGACTAGATACGTTTAAAATGATTAAGATGATTGTCCATTAATCCTGCTAGCCTTTTCCTTCACTTGCCTTTAGGATCTGTCAGTCAATAATAAGTAATTTCCTGCAGCAAGACAATAATAAATGGATAGGTGATGGACTGCATGGTATAATAGGCTTTTTTATTTATTTACTTTTATTACAGGTACTTACATAGCACCAACAAGTTACAATATATATTGAATACACGAATAGTCGTGAATAATTGAATAATTATACGCAGAAAACTTGCTTTACTGACATATTTATTGATGCCATGTTTTATGCACAAGCTGGACTGCTGATAAGGGAGTACAGCTGGCCCTCCTGCACTGGACCCAGGCCCCATCAGTCAAGCAGGAGGGCCAGCTGTACTGCCTTATTGACGATTCCTGTGGCTCCCCCTGCAGAGAATCCGGCTTCTCCTCCTTCTTTTACTTCCAGCTGCTCTGCAAGAGAGATCAGTATCTGTGCCCCCACCCATATTGCCTCCCCACAGCCTACTTTAACCCCACACTAGCGCACCAGGAAGCTTGCGGAGCAGTGCTTTTCACCTGAATGGGTCTTGTTCAATGGAGATATATTTCTGCCATGGCTGTGAAGCAAAGTATCGTGTCCGTGGTACTTTACCAAAAATATAATCTAAAAATTGTCGGGGGGGGGAGCTGCCAGGTAGGCTGTACAGGGCCTGTGATGTCTAACAGCAGCCCTGTGCACAAGGTTTATCTCACCCTATTGTGCGTTCCCTGACTTGTATATGAGAGACTATAACTATATTCCCCTTCGCACACATTCCTGGAAGTACCCACATGGAAGAAAAATATATTTGAAATATATCTTTAAAATATTCTTCCCAAATATATTGACATATATTTGAAATACTACAGTTTTGGCCATATTCAATATATTTCAAAACATATTTCAATAAATATATATATATATATATATATATATATATATACACTGTATGTTGAAATGCGTTTTAATTACAAAATATATGAAGAATATTTTTAAAAATAAATTTTTAAATATTCTGTGCGTCTTTAAAAATATAAATCTATATTTTTGAATGCATTTAAAAATATATGTAAAAATATATTTTAAAATTACTTTTTTATATGTTAAAAAAAATCTGAAGAATATATTTTATGAAAATATATTTTAAAAAATATTTGTCATGTATTTTGTTATATATAAAAAAACACATTTCAACATACAGTATATATATATATATATATATATATATATATTTTTTTTTTTTTTTTATTGAAATATATTTTGTAATATATTGAATATGGTCATAATAGTAGTATTTCAAATATATGTCAATATATTTGGAAGAATGTTTTTAAAATATATTTAAAATATATTTTTCTTCCATTTGGGTATGGCTCATACAGTAAATAGAGGGTGCTGTAGCGACTGCCATATAGGTAAACGTACATATTTGCCAGCACACCGCAGATCTTGATATGGTCCAAAAAGGTTTTTATATGCCAAAAAGATCACATCGTAAAGAAAAGTGCAACGTTTCAAAGTCACGCAGGACCCCTTCCCCAGGCATTTGATACACATCACATGCCTGACGAAGGGGGCCTGCGTGGCTCCAAAACATTGCACTTTTCTTTGTGATGTGATTTTTTTTAGATTAAAAACCTTTTTGGACCATATTCTCCGGCACATCGCGGATCTCGATAAGGTCCAAAACGGTTTTTACTCTAAAAAGATCACATCACAAAAAAAAGTGCAACATTTCAAAGTCACGCAGGACCCTTTCCCCAGGCATGTGATACACATCACATGCCTGACGAAGGGGTCCTGCGTGGCTCCAAAACATTGCACTTTTCTTTGTGATGTGAACTTTTTTAGATTAAAAACCTTTTTGGACCATATTCTCCGGCACATCGTGGATCTCAATATGGTCCAAAACGATTTTTACTCCAAAAAGATCACATCACAAAAAAATATGCAACATTTCAAAGTCACGCAGGACCCCTTCCCCAGGCATGTTATACACATCACATGCCTGACGAAGCGGTCCTGCGTGGCTCCAAAACGTTGCACTTTTCTTTGTGATGTGATCTTTTTGGAGTAAAAACCTTTTTGGACCATATCGAGATCCGTGGTGTGCCGTAGAATATGTACGTTTGTATATGAGAGACTCGTGATTTTGTATCTCGTGTACACAGTGATCTTTGTAAACCACTTTATTGGATGTTACCGTTGAAGGTATCATAGATGTTGGAAAATTTGGCAGAACAAAAAATGAGTGAAAAAAAGCCAAAAGGTAAGTCTTAACAGTTCTAGATGTTCCGTATATGAGAGCAACTCTTCCCTTTTAGGATATAGTGGGGCTTTTTTTTTTTTTTTCTTTTTTTACATGACTGCACATTGAAGGGATATTAATGATTTGTTAACACTCAAAGCAATCAGTTTCCTCTTGAAAACGTTCTTGTCAAGGGTAAGCCTTTTCCAGTGTTCTTTGTCCTTTTAACACCACAGAACACTCCAGTTTAGTAAATAGGCATGAGAAGGCTCTTAGTTTGCCCGTCATTTTATCATGATGGATGGCTGAGGCAGATGGACTTAAGTTCCTGAGCATTAAAGCAGATGAGCATGGTGAATTAGAGAAGGATGCAAGAGAGCAGAGAACAAAGGCCAAACTCTGCCTGGCTAAGTCACATCTCTACGGCTCGTCTCCCTTCTGTTTTATGCAATTAAAGTTCTCCATTGCATGTGTCGAAATCTCATTTGGATATATTCTCCCCAGTCAGACAATAATGAAACATTGTCATTGGCTCTTGAGTTTTTTTTTTTCTTCTTTCTTCTTTTTATGTTCAAAAAGCTGGAAAACCACTTCAAGGTCGCCTTTCAGATCTAGGATGTTCCAGGAGAAGGAAAAACTTGGCAGATGAAGGCCAGACACTTTTTCAGTGGATAAACCTCAGACGGTTGAATTAGGAGGGAAATTATCTATCGTGCCGGATGACATCCTTTTATAGAAAAAGATTAATTTTGGAAAGTTCTGTTTTTGTAGAGTTTGATGCAGTTTGCACTTGTGAGCATGTACCTAAACATCCATGAGGAGAGATCAGAGGCATAAAGCTGACATGGAAGTATACATAAAAATGGCAGAAAGCTGTCCACTTAATGTGTATGTCTGGACAAGGTTTTTCTAAAATGGTGAAAATTAATATTGAGATAAGTAATATTTAAAGGATAAGTTCACTTTTTGGAACATGTTACTATTTAGGGTGGAACATGTAACATGTTTCAGCAGCTGCAGCTTCTCCCCCCCCTTCCCAGTGACAGAGAGCGCATGGATCTTCTCCGTCGCCCGCTGTCACTATTTGAAAATAATGCAGCCACGCAGGGCTCCGCTCCCTTGAACTTCAAGTACAGCACCCTTTGCAGCTGACAGTTTGAAGTTCTGGATGGTCTTCGGGGTCCCTGATGAGAGGCCTCGTAATTCATTCACAAGCCCTGCAGCTTGTAAACAGTCATCCCGTATGTAGGCAGTGGCGTCCCTAGGCAGGTGCGGGGGGTGCTTGCTGCACTGGGTGACACCTATCACACGGAGTGACACCGGACCCTTTCCACGAGTTCCACGAATAGGAAAGTTTTAAAGCAAGCCGACGATCCCCACAAGATGGATCGGATCTGCAGATTGAGCTTAATGGATCGGAGTCCGATCCATTATGCACCCCAATTAGCAGATCCGATCCATCTTGCGGGGATCATCAGCTTGCTTTAAAACTTTCCTATTCGTGGAACTCGTGGAGAGATCAGTTAACCCCGTATAGGTTGCAAGCCGACCATCCTCGCAGGATGGATCTGATCTGCGGATTGGGAAGCATAATAGATCAGAGTCTGATCCATTATGCTCAATCCACAGATCCGATCCATCCTGTGGGGATCGTCGGAGGGGTGACACCAAGTGTTACAGCACAGGAACGCCCCTGTATGTAGGTACAGGCTGAAAGCTGCAGGGCTTGTCTGCAGTAGTCTGGCATTGCACCCCTGATCCGTTAATCACGGGTGCAATGCTTTTCAGGCTACTTAGGGAAAAAATAATAAATGTGCTTTTTTTCCTGAAAAAATATGTGCATTTATTATATTTTCACAAAAGATGAACTTATCCTTTAATATTTACTAAATTAAAAAGAAGGAATTTTTTTAATATTGTATCTTTCAGTGCTATATACAATATTAAAAAAAAAACAGTAAAAGAAAATTAGGGAGGCATACTTGATCTGGTCCTTGGAGAATTATTTATTCACCCATGAGAGTGGGAGGCAGCACTGTTTGGTGAGTGCACACCTGAGAGGGGAGCACCACACAGATTTATATATTTTTTTTGCACAGGTATTCACGTGATGATTGGTTGATGGGCTGAATTAATAATTTTCATGAATTATTCATGATTTTTTCACATGGTGATCACTTGATGGACTGAATCATTTGGACTTTTTTTTGTATTATATAGATTATTGTTATTATCAATATTTATAATTATATATTGTTGTGGGAATTTAATATAGGTGATTGATGCATGTGCCACTGGAATATTTTTTCTTTTAAAATATTTTTTTGCACAAATAATAGAAAATTGCATTCCCTTTAACCTATTGACTACTGGACACTTATACCCTCTTCCTGCCCAGGCCAATTTTCAGATTTCAGCGCTGTCGCACTTTGAATGACAAATATGCGGTCGTGCAACACTGCACCCATATGAAATATTTGTCATTTTTTTCACACAAATAGAGCTTTCTTTTGGTGATATTTAATTGCCGCTGAGTGCTTTATTTTTTGCGCTATAAACAAAAAAATAGCAAAAAATTTGAATAAAAAAAGTTTTCCTTTATTTCTATTATAAAATTTTGGAAACGGGTAATTTTTCTCCTTCACTGATGTGCGTTGGTGAGGCTGCACTGATAGGCGGCACAACTGGACACTGACTGATGGCACTGCTGGGCAGCACTGTTGGGTGGCGCTAATGGGTGGCACTTCTGGGCACAGGTGGGCGGCACTGCTGGGCACAGGTGGGTGGCACTGATGGGCACAGGTGGGCGGCACTGCCCAGCGGCACTGCTGGGCAGCACTGATGATCAGTGCCGATCTGCTAGCTGACAATTGCCGGTTCTCAGCAGTACTTTCCTCATGCTACGACAGCGTTAGGAAAGTGTAGCCAATAACCGGCAACTGTATTTACCTGGTGATCTGCTGTGTCATTGGACACAGCTGATCATGTGGTAAAAGTCCGCTGTGATTGGCCTTTTACCACATCATGTGATCAGCTGTGTCCAATGACACAGTGATCACGGAGATCGCCGGGTGCGTACCCCTGTGGGCGCGCGGGAGGGCGCATTCTGGTAGGATGTCATATGACGCCCTCCCAGAACTGGACAACCACACCGCAGCTGTCATTCGACTATAGTGCGGTTGGCAAGTGGTTAAAGGAGACATTTGGGGTATATAAAAAAAAACAAAGCTTCATACTCACATCTATGCTGCAGCTGTCTCATGTCAGCTCTAAGACTGAGAACTGAGCGATCACATAACAGCTAATATTTCAGCTCTCAGTCTGCTCGGAGTTGAGAATGGTGGCTGTCAGTTAACACTCTCCGCACTGCCCCTCAAGTGCTCACTGGAGTGCTGTGCAGAAGAGGGGGTGGGAGCATCTGGCTTCGGCAATCAGCTGTCCGCTGAGAGGTGGAGACAGCAGTAAATCAGGTATCTTTGTGGATCCTGACAATACGGTCGGGATATTTCCAGAGCTTGGAGCGACTGTGATGTGAGCTCATAGTGAGCTTTAGCCCACTCTGGGTCACAGAACTGCAAAAGTAAGTACACAAAAAGCTTTGGTCATATTTCTCTTTTAGGGTAGTGCTGGGCTTTCTTATTAGAAAGTGAAAAAAGAAACAACTTATTTTTCACACTTCATATGCTTGCATTTATTGGATTTTTTTTAAATGGATTTCATTGTGCCTTAATATATACATAACTCCCTTAATTGGTTTATTTCTATTTCTAACTAGAGTTTAACTCCAAGCAAACCCTAAATGCACAGCTAAATACAATTGTGTTCAAAATAATAGCAGTCAGACATCACTAACCTGATCAATCACTGTTTTTGGTAGCAATGATATTTCTACATGGCAAATAATTTACTAGCAGGTGTAGTAGAGTAATAGAAATCCAACAGACCCAACAGTCATGACATGCATGCTGCTGATTCTGTGTAATTGAATCACTAATTGAAAGGGGCATGTTCAAAATAATAGCAGTGTGGAGTTCTATTAGTGAGGTCATTCATTCTTTGAAAAACAGGTGGCAATTATTGCCCTTATTTAAGGAAGGAAGGCAGCAAATGTTGTACATGCTGGTTACAGTGCATTTCTCTCTGAAATTCTGAGGAAAATGGGTCGTTCCAGACATTGTTCAGAAGAACAGCGTACCTTGATTAAAAAGTTGATTGGAGAGAGGAAAACATATAAAGAAGTGCAGAAAATGATAGGCTGCTCAGCTAAAATGATCGCAAATGCTTTAAAATGGCAACCAAATCCTGAAAGACGTGGAAGAAAGCGAAAAACTAACATTGGAATGGATAGAAGAATAGCCAAAATGGCAAGAACTCAGCTAACAATCAGCTCCAGGAAGGTGTAAAGTTCCCTGTGAGTACTGTTACAATTAGAAGATGCCTATGTGAAGCCAAGCTATCTGCAAGAAGCCCCCGCAAAGTCCCACTGTTGAAAAAAAGACATGTGCTGAAGAGGTTACACTTTGCCAAAGAGCACATTGACTAGCCTAAAGAGAAATGGCGCAACATTTTGTGGACTGATGAAAGTAAGATTGTTCTTTTTGGGTCTAGTGGCCAGAGACAGTTTGTCAGACGACCCCCAAACACTGAATTCAAGCCACAGTACACTGTGAAGACAGTGAAGCATGGTGGTGCAAGCATCATGATATGGGGATGTTTCTCATACTACGGTGTTGAGCCTATTTATCGCATACCAGGGATCATGGATCAGTTTGAATACATCAGAATACTTGAAGAGGTCATGCTGCCTTATGCTGAAGAGGAATTGCCCTTGAAATGGGTGTTCCAATAAGACAATGACCCCAAACACACCAGTAAACATGCAACATCTTGGTTCCAGACCAACAAGATTGATGTTATGGAGTGGCCAGCCCAATCCCCGGATCTTAATCCAATAGAAAACTTGTGGGGTGACATCAAAAATGCAGTTTCTGAGGCAAAACCAAGAAATAGAGAAGAACTGAGGAATGTAGTCCAATCATCCTGGGCTGGAATACCTGTTCACAGGTGCCAGAAGTTGGTTGACTCCATGCAACACAGATGTACAGCAGTTCTCAGAAACAGTGCTTATACAACCAAATATTCATTAAGTGATTCAAAGGAAAGCAAAATCTTCAAACATTTTTCAGTTTATATAGTGAATGTTTGAGTTTGTAAAGAAGAATACAAACACTGCTATTTTTTTGAACAGTCTAATATTCACTTTTCTTCAATTTCTTTAGAGGAACAACACAAATTTGATATATTTTTCTTCATGTTTTGATTTGGAATAGAATGTGTAGTGTTCCCAATGCATTTGTGTGTATGGATATAAAAGCTATTAGAAGGATTTTGAGCTTTATTCACTTTTTTCAACACACTGCTATTATTTTTAACACAACTGTACATATTGGCAGCTGTTTAGCCTGCCAGAGGATTTGTACATCTGTCAGTCCAGTCCTGAGATTTACACAGCTCTTACCTACAGCACAGCCCTGTCTATCAGGGAAAGGGACCTGACTTTTTTCTACTGTAATTTTACTTACACTTTCAGATTTCTTTTCCATGGACAGTGAAGGGGTAAGCAGCACACTGATGAGCTCATTTCTCTGTAACTCTGATCTCTCCTGCTGTCAGCATTCTCCTTGCACTGCAGTGTAATTTGTACTGCTTCTCCTTCTCCCTCTCTGCTCTGTGTACTGTAAAGTAGATTACAAGAGTAAAGATGCAGGCACTAACACTGAATGCATTATACAAAAAATTATTTCATTCATATATGAACGATTACAGAGCTGTATTACTGTTTGCTTTTTATATCTGCCTGAGCTCATCTTTAAACAGTAAGGAAACTTTCTGCAAGGTTCCCTTGGCTTTTACCCCTCCTTGTGGAAGGCGCATCTGCACTTCACATGGGCTCTCCGGTGAACCAGAAAAGTGAAGACAGAGGCACAGGTTCTCAAAAACACTATTTCCTAAAGGGTAAGGAAACTTTCTTTTGCCCCCACCCTCCTAAATAGGTTTAGCCCACCCTCCTCACAAAATAACTATACTTATCTAGATATCAGTCTGAAGCGTGAAGCATGATTTACATCTCTTGCCAGCTTCCAGATGGATAGGAGCTCCTACACTGGCCATTTTCAACCGGGGTTCTGTGGAACCCTAGGGTTCCTCCAGAGGTTGCCAAAGGTTCTTTGAGCTGTGGCTGATTGACCTCCCAGCTGATGGTCCAACACCACTTGGCTTGACACCAATGATCTTTTTAATAAGATATAGTGCTATTGCGCTTAGGAATAAATATTCATGCAACTTTGATATATATACCCTGCAGTTCTAATTTGTGAACCAATAACACAAAAACAAACAAAATGCCATGTGGACCGCACATAAATAAAGTGCATTAAATTTGACAATACATGAGTAATATTGCTTCACATATGCAAAGTGAATACTTGTAACATTCAGTACCAATACGGAAAAATAAAGTGTCCAGGTGTTGAATACTAATTGGTGAACTTCGTGGAAAAAAAATGACAGGTGCTCCTCTGTGCTCAATCAGTGCCCCACATGGATGTGCACCCACCGTTAGCCGTGGACCACCTATCTCTAGGTTGTTCTTAAGCACCTGGTTAGGGACTAGCCCAATGCGTGATGGTAATAATGGCACCAATATTCATTCCTGGGAAAAATGCGATCTGGCTGATAGTAACCAATAGGATCCTAGATTGTAAGCTTCAAGGAGCAGGGCCCTCCTACCCCTCTTGTATTGAACTGTATTGTTGTTGTATTTTCTCCCGTTATATTGTAAAGCGCTGAGCAAACTGTTGGCGCTATATAAATCCTGTATAATAACATAGGATGCCTTCCTGATGACAATCTATTGATCGAAACCGGTCGAGGTTTGATGACGCAACTTTCGCTGATATCATTTCTGCCCTTTGGAACGCACGCTGGAATGCGGCGGCCATCTTGGTTCCTACTCACAGGCAGCAAGTCTGAATACACTGAGTGCCAGGTTATGGGCACTTTGCTTGTGAGTTTCATTCTTATAATTTCTTCCCATCATTAAAGTTTTTATGGTTTTACACTATGGGATGTTTGCTTTTGTTTCTTTTCACATGCTGAAACTTGGTTTACTGCCTGGGAGGAGAGGAGAAAGTTTAAAAAGGCTCTTTTGAAACTACACTGTCATTTATATCCATGCTGGTCATCATCCTATTGGTTACTATCAGCCAGATTGCATGTGGAGATCGTAAGGAGAAATGTTTTCTACTGACCACCAATGAGTTAATTTCAGTAGGGGTTCCCTCAGGGGTGGATTGACAACTCATGGGGCCCCGGGCAATAGGGGATCATGGGGCCCCCATGTCCTCGCCCACACCCAAAAAAGCCTATAAAAAGGTACCAGGGGCATCTCATGGGGCCCCCTACTGACCCCGGGCCCTCGGGCAGCGCCCGAGTGCTCAAATGGTCAGTCCACCCCTGGGTTCCCTAAGACTAAAGGGTTCCTCTTGGGTAACAAGGTTGGGAAAGGCTTGTCTACACCAGGGCTTGAAAGATCCGCCTGCTCGCCCGCTCGCCAAATGTAAGGAGAAATTCCTCTGTGGCGAGCAGCGAGCACAGATGAAGCATGGAGCTCCAAGCCTCATTGTGAAGCCGAGTTCCGGTTTGCAGCTTCCGGTTTCCGGCTTCTTTGGCTCCCCTAAGAGGAGACACCCTCTCCACCGCCACAGGGGACTCGGAGAGACTAGGAGTAAGTACTGTACACAACACGTCATATCACTATAATGGAGTACAGGGGAGCTGGGATATACATTACTCAGTAATGTATATCCCAGCTCCCCTGTATTCCATTATAGTGATATGACATGTATACAGTAATGTATATCCCAGCTCCCCTGTACTCCATTATAGTGATATGACATGTACACAGTAATGTATATCCCCCCCTCCCCTGTACTCCATTATAGTGATATGACATGTATACAGTAATGTATATCCCCCCCTCCCCTGTACTCCATTATAGTGATATGACATGTATACAGTAATGTATATCCCCCTCCCCTGTACCCCATTATAGCGATATGACATGTATACAGAAATGTATATCCCAGCTCCCCTGTACTCCATTATAGCGATATGAGATGTATACAGTAATGTATATCCCAGCTCCCCTGTACTCCATTATAGCGATATGAGATGTATACAGTAATGTATATCCCAGCTCCCCTGTACTCCATTATAGTGATATGACACGTATACAGTAATGTATATCCCCCCTCCCCTGTACTCCATTATAGTGATATGACATGTATACAGTAATGTATATCCCAGCTCCCCTGTACTCCATTATAGCGATATGACATGTATACAGTAATGTATATCCCCCCTCCCCTGTACTCCATTATAGTGATATGACATGTATACAGTAATGTATATCCCAGCTCCCCTGTACTCCATTATAGCGATATGACATGTATACAGTAATGTATATCCCCCTCCCCTGTACTCCATTATAGTGATATGACATGTATACAGTAATGTATATCCCAGCTCCCCTGTACCCCATTATAGCGATATGACATGTATACAGTAATGTATATCCCAGCTCTCCTGTACTCCATTATAGTGATATGACGTGTATACAGTAATGTATATCCCAGCTCCCCTGTACTCCATTATAGTGATATGACATGTATACAGTAATATATATCCCAGCTCCCCTGTACTCCATTATAGTGATATGATATGTATACAGTAATGTATATCCCCCCTCCCCTGTACTCCATTATATTGATGACATGTATACAGTAATGATTACTGTATACATGTCATATCACTATAATGGAGTACAGGGGAGCTGGGATATACATTACTGTGTACAGTTTTATATTTTGGACTCTTTATTCTAAAGAAAAATGTAATTTCATAAGCTTTAAGGGGGCGTGGTTTGGAGCGGGCTGGGGGTGGGGTTTGGGGCGGGGTGGGGTTGGGGGTGGACCTGGGCAAGGTTGGGTGGGGCAGCTGGTGGAGAGTAAGTTTTGTGACCAGCTAGTAGGTTTGGACTCGAAATTTTAACCCCTGGTCTACACTATAGGGATGAACTGTGCAGGTGTGCATCAAGAAGGCAGCGGAGGGATGTTAACAATACTATGGGCCTTAAAGAAAGATCTAGGTAAGTATCACAGGGGAGGGGTAAGTATATATAGAGGGGAGGGTACAACAGACTTACTTGAGGGGGAGGGTAATGGAAAGTTTCCTTACCCTTTAAAAAAAAGCAGTGTTTTCCAGTGCCTGTGCCTCTGCCTTGCACTCCTCTGGTTCACCAGAAAACCCATGTGAAGTGCAGATGCGCCTTCCACACAAGAATCTTTTTATGGGTCTGGAGATGTGTGTTTTTCAGATGCAAACTATATCTCAGCAGGGATGCTGCCTCTGTTTAAACAATGCCCTGCTGCATCCATTAGCTCTGGGAGCCTGATGCCCCTTTGAAGTTTGTTTGCATTCCATCACAATTTCAAATACACATTTTCAGTGGGGGAAAGAATCACAGGCTCTACAGTATGATTAATGGTTTTTACACCTTAGTGCTAGGGAGGTCCAATGGCTGTGTTGACAGTGATTTTTCCAGCTCAGTGTGACTTTCACTGCATGGTACAACTGTTGTCTGTACAGCCTGGGGGGAACACAGGCACTTTCACACACCAACTTTTATAATAAGTCCCAGGCTTAAACCGCTTTCCATTTTCAGTACTGTGTTTGAGAAATAAGCAGTGGTGAAGGAAAGCAAGTAACTGCTCATGAGCATAACTAATCCGAAAATATTTACATTAATCACTTTCTTCTTTTCTAGATAAATTCGGAAGAAAAGCTTTACCCATATGTCAGCTGTGGCTGCAAAGATGTTCAGCTTGACAAATTTGAATGGACTAATGGCTAAGACTGTAGCTGAAAGTTGAAAAGGCTGTCTCTTAAAACAGGTGCAAGCTATTCCATGACCAGCATTTTCTTGTTTAATTTTTTGCCAAACTTTTGACGTTTTGTTTTTTTTTTGTCTTGAGTGTATCATCTTCAGGTCAATTAAGAGCAGGAGATTTAGCCCAAGTTCACACTATGTGCTGCGGGACTCCACATGTAATTCGCACAGTAAACGCACCACATTCCTGAGCGAGTTACATGCAAATGTCTGTGCGGTGTGATTTGAGCCATACACTTTGTATGGCTCAGATTGCATTGCATCCACACCAAAAAGGTGCAGGACCCTTTTTTAAATCTGCATCCGAATCGCATTGCATGGGTGTTCTCACCCATGCAATGCGATTTCTGGTAATCGTGTTCTGCAGTCTGTTTCAGGGTGTCTTTAATTTATCATTGACACCTGCACAAGATCGCATGAATGCGATTCGATTGCTATGCGGTGTGGGAAACACACAGGATTCGCAGTGGTGTGAACCGGTCTCAAAGTGTTTCTAAACCCACAACAGTAAAATCAGTCTGTATATGCAGTAAAGCATGCTTGTTATACTCACTGTGGAACCTAAGGGGTTGATCCTCCGCATTGTGAAAAAGGCTGTTTGATCCTGTCTTCTCTGATCCTCCCATTCTTATAATGTCCCCAATCCATCTGCTGATAGTACAGAACTCTAGGAGTCACTCTGCACATGTTCAGTTTAATGTGTATGGCTAGAGAGTTTTTTTTGGGGGGGAAGGTGCATGTGATCAGCACAGGGCCAATCAGTACTGTCCAGACAGAGGGTCAGGGGTCATGCAGCCTCGTAGGACAGTCAGAGGAGAATGAAAACTCCTCCTACAAGCTTTAAGCAGTGCTTGGCCGGACTCTGATAGAAGCCACAAGACAGCTATATACTGCTGATGAGAAAAAGTATCTAGCAGTTTGTATTTACTAAAATAAATGCACTTCCATGTTGTGTGTACTGTGGGAGACCAGATATAGTGAATGTAGAGTTCTGGGTTTAGCAGCACTTTAAGCCTAGTACACACAATGAGAAAATCAGATGAAAAATAGTGCTTTTGGAGTAATCATCTGATAATCTGATCATTAGTACACAGCCTTCAAGAGCCGATCACAACAGTTCATGCAAAATTATCCGAAGGGACAAGCAATTTTTCTCCTACGATACCAGAACAAACGATTTTTGTTTATTCAGCACCAGGGGCAGACTGACATTGTTTATTCAGCAGCAGGGGCCCCCCGGGCAATAGCGGATCATGGGGGCCCTGTGTCCTTTCCGAAACTCTAAAAAGCCTATGAAAAAGGTACCATGGGCATCTCATGGGGCCCCCTACTGACCCCGGGCCCTCGGGCAGTGCCCGAGTTTCCAAATGGTCAGTCCACCCCTGTTCATCACAGTATTTGTCCAAAAAAAATCGAGTGACCACGACCGTGCATGCTCAGAAATGAAAGAATACATTACATTAAATCCAATGTTGTATTCTGTCGTACGAGAATTTTCTAAACTTTAGTCATCTCTTCATTTTCAATGTGAGACTAGCATGCAAAATAAAATGGGTGATCATTCGTTTGATATTCTCATTGTGTGTAGAAGGCTTTAAAAAAAATGACAGGTAAAGATTGTAATCTATGCACGTAACCAGGCAACTAGACATGTCCCCAAAAACAATAAATACACAAAATACAAGGTGGTTAAAGCACAAAGAGCATAAGTATTTGCTTTTATTATAAAAATAATTCACCACTGACACATATGTATATATAGTATGTATTCTATTTTAACTTTAAAGTGTTTGTAAACCTCAGACATGAAATATGAACAAAGCATATCCCTCTTTAGCATGTACTTGTATCAGTTAAGAGCACTAAGTGTCATTTCTGTCTGGCGCTTTGTTCTTCTGTTTTCATCATGAATCACTTCTGACAAGTTTTCCTGATGCCAAGAGAAAAAAGGGGAGGGATTTCCAGCTGATTGACAGTCAGCTCTGTTCCTGTGTGCTGTGTGAAGGGGGGTGTGTCTCTTCCCTCCAATCAGCTCTCAGAGCTCTCCTCCCAGAGCTCCGCAGAGTGTAATTTCAGCTCTCCTCTGTTTTCTGAAAGCTCAGGCAACCTTTAAAAATTCTGCACTTTGAACAGATGCAGAGAAGAGAATATTGCAGATAAACAGGTACAACTTATGCAGGAGAATTTGTTTCATTTCTGCATATCACTTGAGGCAGTCGCTTCACTGGGTATATCTAAGAGTTTACAACCACTTTAAAATGGTGCTAGAGTGGTATGGAAATCTTTGAATGCTGTATTAAGAAAGAAGTGATAGAGCAGGAATGACTGACAGTGAGTATTATGTTTTTCTATTAGCAGTCAAGTTGTGGGATAATTTCTAGCCTTCTCCTATTAATCTGAACAATGTTAAAGTTTGTAAACTTACTATGTGAAGATCTGCACACATTTACTTTCCTGAATTCTGTGACATGTAATCACTATGCCCTGTGAGTAGCACTGCTGTGTCACACATTTCACAGAGCCTGCCTTCTGAACTACAGAGGTGCTGCTATATGCTATCACCCCAATATTTTGTATGGGATGCCCAACAGGCTCATTCTCATATGATACTCCTTTGATAGCAATATATACTTGTTCATATAGTTCACATAGGACAGATGGCATGAATGGAACTAAGAAATAAATGCACAGGATTTTACAAGCGTGTATGGCTAGTATAACATGGATTTTGCCTTCATGACCAAAGTCTGCCTTTGCATTATGGAAACCACTGTCAAGGGAGGACTTTTATATCAGACAACCTTATTGCACCAGGGTGGACAAAATTACCCCCCCACCACCACCACCACCACAACCCCAGAGATCCTTCTTGCAATGTGTTTAAATACCCTCTTTTAACAAGGGAGATATTGAAATATCCAGGTTGATATTTAGAAAAGAAATGCATTTTGTGAATAATGCAATTTATCAAATATTCAGAAGAAGATGGTCTAGTATGTTTGACTGTAATGCAATTTCATAATAGAATTTCATGGTCTGGAGACCATACTTTCAAGATCATCTTACAAAGGCTGAGTGAAAACTGATACTATATGACCTGATGGAATTGTCTACAAAATCTAAAATGGAAAAATTTGGAGTATGAGCCCTAACAGCAAGAACAGGTCCACAGCTTAGTGACAGAAGGCAAATCGATTCATTATATTAGGGACAGTGAAAGATGCCAAGCACAAAAATCCAAATCAACCAATCAGCTGTCATTGTGTTGCCTGCTATATACTCATGAAGAGGAAGTCAGATTGTTATGGGTTAATTGCTGCACTTTGAACTACCTTCCTCAATAATACGACTTTATGTAAAGTCAAGAAATTTTTTATTTTTTTTTGAATTTCAGGGGTTAAAACTCCTGTCAAATAATTTTTGCTGCCTTTGTCCCACTGGGGATATTTCTTTTCACTTCCCATTCTGCTGTTTCAACAGGAAATGATAGGAAATTTCTTTAAAGTTAATAGAATTTCCATTTTAGAGAGCTGTCACACATATAGCCTTCCCTCATCTCTTGCTCTAGTAACCACACTTTTTAGATAGTTTTCTTAGTTTACTATAATCTCAATATATGTGTTACAGACATACTTGGTAGACTTTTTGTAATGTTTCTGGGAAGGACTGTATGCCTTGTATGTAGAAGAAATTAAAGTGAACATAAAGAAAAAAGTTTGGCCTACAGTTTAAAAAAATTTATATGCCCACAGCTAAAGTGATTTAGATTAGTCTCCACAATAGTTATGTGGTTCCCAATGATTCCTCCAGAGGTTGCTAAGGGATCCTTCAGTAATTTCTGATGTCTCTTTTATGGAACTTTTCCCCCATTTCCAGTAAATGTAAAGGAGCCCTTCTCCAAAAGCCCACCATTTTAAGAGGATCCTTCTCCCATTGACCACCAATGTAAGTAGAATTTTAATGACCAGCAGTGTAGGGGGCACATTTACACTGACCCCCTAATGTACCATGGCATTTTACCACAGAGCATCCATGTGATGAAACGTTTTAACCATTTATTTCTTGGTTATTATAAATTATGTTATTATTGAAAATAATCCCCATATTATAACAATGATCAATAAGATTTGGAATATGTACCATTAGATCCCAAGCTTTGTCTATTGCGAATGTTGGATGAGGAACTGTTTACTCCACATGTCTTGGGCAGCACAGTGGCTAAATGGTTAGCACTTCCGCCTGGCAGTACTAGGGTCATCGCTTCAAATCCCAACCATGGCACCACCTGCCTGGGGTTTGCATGTTCTCCCTGTGACTGTGTGGTTTCCTCCCACACTCCAAAGACATGCTGGTAGGTTAATTGGCTCCTGTCTAAATTGGCCCTAATATGTGTATGTATGAATGTAAGTTAGGGACCTTAGATTGTACACCCCTTGAGGGTTAGGGATTGATGTGACTGTACAATGTGTGTATGTAAAGCGCTGTGTAAATTGACAGCACTATATAAGTACCTGAAATAAAAACTATAGCTATCCTTAGAGTGCTGTTTATTGCTAGGAAACCTATAGCTCAGAAATGATTATCGCCCTCACTTCCTTCCCACACTCAATGGATTAAAACGGACAATGATACTCTGATTAGAGAAAAATTAGTTTATCAGCATAGACGATGTGCACAGAAATTTACAAAAGTCTGGGATGCCTGGTTGGGAACACCGGGATTAGCACCAACACAATTAGTTAAGGACAGGCTCTTAAGCAGTGGAACCCCATCGACCTACTATGAGATAACTATCCTTCCATCAACCATTGAATAGGAATTGGGATATAGATGTATTCATACAGTAAAACTATACTATTGGCAAAAAGTTAGATCAGACTCCTTATTTACTATGGTGCACATGGATGAGCTAAGGAGGTTTGACTCTCGAAGTTCAGTTCAAAGAAGGCTGGTTTTTGGTTCTTCTTGTTTTTGTTGTTAAATTGTTGAAAACTATTTTGATTTTACAACTCATGCTATTTTAATTTCCTTCTGTTTTTTCCCAGCCTTTTTGTGTTCCTATTTCTCTTTTTCAAAAAAGGATCTGGAAAATGTTGTGGTCTGGAATCTGTGGTTATATCCTTGGTCTACATGATTTTGTACCCCCTTTTATATTATAACAATGTAATCTGTTGATATTAAGGCTACATCTGTTGGAGATTGTGGTTGGCTGATTATATCTGTACATGGATCCATACTTCAACCAATAAAAAAAGATGTGATTTAAAAAAAGAAAATAATCATTATCTATAGAACAATGCCAGGTATTCTGCCCCCATGATTACAGGAAAGAAAATCGCAATGTTTATGTTTAGCTGGCGTTAGACTACTTTTCTTTTTCAGGTTTTTTTCCTTTATTTTCTCCTGGTAATCCAGCAAATAGCACTCTTTCTGCTGCTGTGCGACTATGTTCACTTCTCCACGTTATCTATTGAGGGAGCCATGATTGTCACCTAGGCTGGACTTTAAACACATCTGCCTTTGTTCATCGCCATTACGCCATGAATTATCTGAGCCTTCAATTTTCACATTTTAATGCTTGACTAGTTTAACATATCCTAGCAAAAAAATAAACGAATAAAGAAAAAATAGAAATTAACATATTATAAAACATTTCTAGAAAAAATATTTATTGTATCTTCTGGGCCCCGATATCAACAATTTGATAAGAAACTATCTGTTGAATCTTTTACTCGCCATATCATAATGCCTTGAACAGTGATACTGCATCTTGTTATCCCCAAAAAGTGGTACGTGAAGCTAGGGCTTACCTCACTCGGCAGGACAGCAAATACACAAAGCACAGTACACAGTCTCCATGAACATTGCTATAAATGGAAATAAACAAAATTAACTGGAAAGTGAAATGTCCTAACGGAATACAAAAACATAATGACAGTGAACAGTGCTAACTCTGCATCCAAGCCAATGATCCAAAAAGTCACTTGCCCATTTCCAAAGATGATGACTTTATAAACATTATTTTAATAAACTCCAGAGCTGTTAGAATAAAAAGGCCAACCTAAAGAGAAGTTGTCTGCCAATTAAAAAGTAAAAGTTCTGCCTAAAAGCAAACGCTATAAAGTGCCTCTGTTAAGTTGGCCATACACTTATTGAATTTCACCAGTTCAGCCAGGTCTGAGTTTTGACCAGCATGTGACCATCACCGCTGGACAGAGGTGGATCATTTGATCGACTTCTGTATAAGAGACATGTTGGAAATTGTCTGTGTGTTCCTCTTGTAGCTCCCTCCTAATGTAGAGTGGGCTGGTAGACAAATTTAGTTGGCTCCACTGTACTTCTTGCAACACAGTGGGAATAAGGGTGGAGTGGGCAGCCTGAATATTTATGGGACTCCATTCCCTGGGGAGGTGTACCCAGCAGGTGACGAGAAGCCTGAGCAGCAAGAGACCCCTGGGGCAGACGTCTGGGAGGAAACTATCAGGAAGACACAGGGGTCCCAGCTATGCTTAACCGGGAGGCCAATTTGCAAGTTCAAAGTCCGGGGATCAAGTTGGGTCTGGAAACGCTCACTGAAGAAAGCCAGGAGAAAGTTGGTGGGAAAGTGTCCAGTTGTCCTAGGGTGGTGTGAGTCTACATCTCCCTCACTAGGAGCAGCCCAGTGGATATTGGCAGGAGCAGGGGCGGACTGACCATTCAAGCACTCGGGCACTGCCCGAGGGCTCGGGGTCAGTAGGGAGCCCCATGAAATGCCCCTGGTACCTTTTTATAGTCTTTTTTTGAGAGTGGGCAAGGACACAGGGGCCCCATGATCCCCTATTGTCCGGGGGCCCCATGAGTTGTCAGTCCGCCCCTGGGCAGGAGGCAACAGATGATCCTGTGAGTGAGAGAAGGACCCCAGTGCTGAAGACTTAGTGACTGTGTGTAGCTTTTCAACTCCAGCAAGTATACAGGTCGCCATCAGCATAGCGATCCTGTGGGGTATTCATTTTTGTACTTTGCAGCCAGAAATTTGAGGAGTCCTCAAGTTGTTCAGTTTTACAGTTTATCGGGATATCCCCTTCCCTATCCAAGTTCATCATTTCCAGTAACATCATTTCTAGTAACACCCAAAAAAAGAAATCCCTAGACTGTTTTTTGAAGCCAGTGGAAGAGTGTGGAAAATGCTGTGTGCCTGCTTGTGTGGGTGCTCTAAGGGGGGAAATAGGATCTCCTGATGAAGTCACATGTCGTGACGTAACGCGTAGGGTACACTGAATGACGTCAAGCCATAACCGGAAGTGGACATTCCGCCATCTTGGATAGGGAATTGAATGCAATCCAATGCAGTTTCATTCATAAAAATACCATACAAAGAGTTCTTGATCCTGTAGTGTCCCAGGCGGACACATATAAATGTGAGTGGAAGATTTTAAGAGTTTTTAATAAAGTCTGTATTGATTTGATATACTTCACCATCTGGAGCATTTTTTCCATTTCCCTGGTGCGTTTTGGAGTTTGGAGGTGCATGAGGAGTTGGAAATAATATACTGTACACCAGCAAACCCGCCTGGGATAAAGGGAAAGGCGATTTTGACCTGGCGGTTCAGGTCAACTTCCAAGTGGTGCGTTTTGGAGTGTGGAGGTGCAGGAGGAGTTGGAGATTGATACATCAGCATGCCCGCCCGGGTTAAAGGGAAAGGCACGGTTTGACCTGACAGTTCAGGTCAATGCACAAGGTGAGCACATAAGTGTGTCGGAGGTGATATAACACAGGGGGGGTCACATGTAATCACTGGGTGTATATATACAGAGGAGAGATTGCACAATAGCACTTGGAGCACTGAGTTTTAAAGGGATGGTTTAACAAGAAGTATTTATTTATATTGGGACACTGTTAGTATATAAACGCACAGTGAATATGTTTCAGAAAACGCATGGTTAATATGGACAGTATTATGAGAAAGAGTACATTAAGATGTTCATTATAAGGTGATATGTTCTGAGCACGGATGATCCACTTTTTTCTTAATGTCTTGACTTTCTTGAATATAGTGTTGCTGAGCCCTGCCTACCTATCATCCCTCAGTCCAAGGAGAGCACATAGATAACCAGGCGCCATTGGGGGGGGGGCACAGTGGACGGTTGACGCAATATAGTGACTCAAAGGTATGAGATATGGTGTTTGACTTGGTTTGATGGATGGAGTCGTTATTGGGGGATTACTAAGCATGGCTATTGGTTGTGTGATTGCAGGAGCCACACTTAGAAGATTTTGTGTACTGACACATATGAGACATTTGATTATTGAAAGGAGCGTACTTGCATTATACAACAATTGTCCGGTCTTGCATTCTTCTTGCACCTTTCCTTTGGATAGGATTACCAGGTAGGTGTTTGGGAATGGTTTGCCGGATATGATTATGATTCCTTAGAATGTGGATATTTCCATACTGACTTTGATACATACTGTTATATATTGATTGCTTTTTGGAACGCATCCATGGAATATATTGTATACGGATAATACCCACAACAAATATATCCGCTGCTTGTCTCTCGAGTCAGTGAGTGATCTACTGCTAGTTATGCTTGGGAGGTATTATCCCCCCCTCCTTTCCTTCTCCCTCTTTCTCCTGCCCTTTTTCTTTCTGTAGTGGGACTGTCTTTGTTGTTTTCTCTGAAGGGCTCCATTTGAATAAGGACGAGGGGGAGGGGCTCTGGATGTGGAAGCTCACCCAAGATCATGTTTTTATCCTCTATGTAAGTGCTGTCGCCTCGCATCACCGTTTATGTTGGCATGTGAGTCTGCGGAGAATGGTTTTTGTAAGGTTTATGATGTTTTTGTAACACTGAATTTGCATGATTAATGGTGTATATATATATATATATATATATATATATACACACACATCGTCCAGCTGAGGCATTTGAGTTCTTCACTTCCAGTTTTGGGGTCCTGAAGAAGCTAATAAGCGAAGCGCGTCGATCCGTAGAGGATATTGATGCCATAGAACATTATGCTGTGATTGGGCTCATTAGCCAAGTATTGTTTTTACATAATGTGTTTGGAAGATGCATTTCAATAAAAATGTTTAATGTAGAACATGAGGTTGTCCGCTTAATGTACCAGTAAAGTCCCATTAGGTTTTGTTTCTTTTTGTAGAGGTATTTTAACTTGGATGGGGTAAGGGGTGTATAAGATGCCCAAGGAACAGTAAACTGAATTTCCTGGCAACTATGTACAAGTCTTTTTACAGCAAAAGTTCTTTCTTGGAGAGCTCTCCAACTGCTCCTGGTGTACCACGCAAGACCCCAGATGAATCTTCTTCTCATCCAGCTATCTGGAGAAAACCCCTGGACAAGGGGATCCAGTGCCTGCCGATTTAGGTTGAAACAGACTAGGATAAAGAGCTAGTCAGATTTCCCACCAGAATGCCCCTTTCCCCTTAACTGGCCCAGGGAGTGTAAGATTACTCACTCTTCCTCTCCTGTGTGCTTGTTGGGTTGGTGGCTGCCTTCAGGCCTTCCACTGGGCTGGCTCCTTAACTGCTGCACAGGTGGTCCTCTCTGAGGAGACTCCCAAGGTTGAGTGATCCTCCTTTCCAGCACCTCTGACTGGAAGTAGGCCCTTTGCCACTGAGCCCCCTCCTAGGTCTCTGCATCTCAGCCTTCTCTACATCTTCCACCCAAATTTTCCTGCCTCTGAGCAGGCTCAGTCATTCTTAAGGGCTGTCCTGACCCCATGCCAAGCCTCCTGCCTGGGGATTTGCCAGGATCACACAAGAGTGTAGGCCAGCTCCTCCTCATCCCCGCCCACTGAGTTTTAGAGACTTCTCCAAGTTTCTAGATCAGGGGAGGTATCAGTGACCTGCCCTGCAGAGCCTCTCAGCCCTGACCTGAATTTGACACCTCTGACTATCACCCAGGCTGCTACTCAGCCTTCTAACAAAAAAAAAATATTCATCTAGTTCCCCCTAGCTAGCTAGGAGGGTTCTACAGTCATACATTAAATGTCAAATTGTAAAAATAAAAAAAATTGTGTGTATGAACTAAGTGACTGCCAATCAGGCATGCTGACAAGGAAGATGCTGACGGGAGGAAAGAGCAGAGTGAGGAGCTTATCAATTTATTGCTGTTCCTTCACTGTCCGTTCCCAGGCTGGGGACAGGGAGGTGACCAAGTTGTATTGCGTAAAGGCATAGTCCTTCTTTGGAACCATGATTCATGTTACACCTATATTTGGAGCTTAACATGAACATGGTCACATTTCCCAGTCCCACCCTTCACCCCTGACTTACCTGGGGTGCTTCTGCCTGGAACATTCTTCCAGGAATCTGTGGAAAGACTACAAGTCCCATCTTCTACTGTGGCAGAGGGACTCACAGATGATGTGATCGGGCTACAAGTGCATTGGTGTCACCACCACCAGGTCCATTCTTTCATTGTTGATTCATTCAGCCCCATAACAGAAGCTCTCCACCTCTGTATAAACCTGGAACTAGGATGTAAGCAATGTAGGAACCTGTTCTCTGCACTTACAATGCACTGATCATGGTTGCAATGCTCTACAGGCTTCAATGCAAATTATATTAACTCATTTTAATAATGTGGATGCATTTATTACATTTCAGTCAAAGGTGGATTATGTCCAGGGGCAGACTGACAACTCATGGGGCCATCGGGCAATGGGGGATCATGGGGCCCTTGTGTTCTTGCCCAAACTCAAAGCACACCCAAAAAAACCTATAAAAGGTACCAGGGGCATTTCATAGGGCCCCCCTACTGACCCCGGGCCCTCGGGCAGTGCCCGAGTGCTCAAATGGTCGGTCCGCCCCTGATTATGTCTTTAAAGCCCACCCCTAGACTCAGTGCTCCCTATTCCAGAGGACCTGTCCCCTTTTGAGCACCCAGTCCACCCGGCATATATTTTTTTAAGTTTTCTAGCCGGTCGGGTGACACACTGGTTACTCTTCCTCTTCAGACTTCTGATGGAGTGGGCAGTACTGGATGATGCAGAAAGTGGTGCAGATGTGGTGACCTGGGCATGTCTTTGTATCAATATACTGTGAGTACAGGACACTGTACTCAGGGGGTGGGTCCATGACACCCTGCAATCACAGTCCTTCGAGTTGAGTGTCACTAGATATGTAGGGTACTGTAAGGGGACAGCTCAGGATTGAAGGCAAGTATTGTAGGATTAGCTGTTTTTTCTCAAGCTGTTCTTTTTTTTTCTCATGGACCTCATGGACAATATTTAAAATAAAATTAGCCAAAGTTGGCTTTAAATACAGAGAAATAATTGGTAACCAACCTGGCTTTGCTGTCTGGCTGGACTGCCTAGGCAAAGTGACAAATCTTTGGCAGGCACAGCTCCCCTATATGTATTTGGTGTGTGTATTTAGCTGTTTGTCTGGAGTTCAACTTTAAAATCTTAGCAAAAAGTCAGAATTGACCCCAAAACCATAAAACCAATTAAAAATATGTAAAAGACTATAACTTAATTTGAACACTGTCAGTGATTGCAAGGAAAGCAAATGCCTTGTACCAGCATCAGCACATATTTGAACTGTTTACACACGGCCCATGTGCAGGCCCACTGAATCCTCTGTGAGCTTGTCATCTGCAATAAATCACAGCCAGAGCGCTATATGGTGGCAAACAAAGGCTTTTGGCGTGAAGACGTCCTGATATTTAATATCCCGATGCCTGGAGCGTCCTGACTGATATCCCTTGCTGAAACACATTTTTTCCATTCAAATGCACTTTTTTTTTTTTTTCAAAATTTCAATAAAACTGACTTAGAAAACTGCCCCTGGCTGGGATCTGCTTTAACTGTTATAACTGCACCTTGGAAAGAAACGTTATTTAAATTCTCTTTTGTTTTTGTTTCTCTGACTATTTGTATTTATATATGAAAGAACTCAAATTTGAGAAGACAAAAGGGACAGGATTAAAGATGGTTTTTGTTTTTTTCATATTCTATCTGATTAAAGAAGCACTTATGATTAAATAAAAGTGTGAACTGCATAAAGGAAACTTGCCATGACAGTGCAAACTTTTTTTGATAGCATTTGACAGTGACATTAAACATTTGTTTTTGTGGGTTTTTTTACTAATATCAATACCTGCTCTGTGCAATGGTATTGCTGAGAGCAGCCCAGTTAGCAACCCTCTTCTGGGTTTTCCCTGCTGGTGCTCCAGGCTCCTCCATTTTGGTGGGTGCAGGCTCACCCATGATCCACCCTGTCCAGGGGCGGACTGACCATTTGGAAACTCGGGCACTGCCCAAGGGCCCGGGGTCTGGGGGGGGCCCCATGAGATGCCCCTGGTACCTTTTTCATAGGCTTTTTTGAGTTTGGCAAGGACACAGGGGCCCCATGATCCCCTATTGCCCGGGGGCCCCAGGACTTGTCAATCCACCCTTGACCCTGTCCATTGTCACAAAGCAGACGGCTCGGCCCTGCCCCCTGCTGACTCGGCACAGCATTTGATTGACAGCAGTGGGAGCCAATGGAACCATAAATCCAATTTAAAAAATGTAAAAAACTATAACTTAATTTGAACAGAGGCCCACACAGGTGCCCCCACTTTCCATGGGGGACACCTGTGCAGGCTCACCCCTGAGCCGCCCTGTCCATTGACAGAGCAGATGGCTCGGCCCTGCCCCCTGCTGACTCAGCACAGCATTTGATTGACAGCAGTGGGAGCCAATGGAACCATAAATCCAATTTAAAAAATGTAAAACACTATAACTTAATTTGAACAGAGGCCCACACAGGTGCCCCCACTTTCCATGGGGGACACCTGTGCAGGCTCACCCCTGACCCGCCCTATCCATTGACACAGAGCAGATGGCTCGGCCCTGCCCTCCGCTGGCTCGGCACAGCGTTTGATTGACAGCAGTGGGAGCCAATGGCACCATAAATCCGTTTTAAAAAATGTAAAAGACTATAAGGTAATTTGAACAGAGGCCCACACAGGTGCCCTCACTTTCCATGGGGGACACCTGTACAGGCTCACCCCTGAGCTGCCCTGTCCATTGACACAGAGCAGATGGCTCGGCCCTGCCCTCCGCTGGCTCGGCACAGCGTTTGATTGACAGCAGTGGGAGCCAATGGCACCATAAATCCGTTTTAAAAAATGTAAAAGACTATAACGTAATTTGAACAGAGGCCCACACAGGTGCCCCCACTTTCTATGGGGGACACCAGTGCAGGCTCACCCCTGAGTCGCCCTGTGCATTGACACAGAGCAGACGACTCTGCCCTGCCCTCCGCTGGCTCGGCACAGCATTTGATTGACAGCAGCGGGAGCCAATGGCTCCTGCTACTATCAATCTGCCCAGTGTGGAGGGAGACAGCGACGAGAGCCGCTGCTCTGGTGCACAACGCTGGATCGGATCGGATCGGGCTCAGGTAAGTATAAGGGAGGCTGGGGGGGATCCTGCAGCACAGAAGGTTTTTTTCATCCTAATGCATAGAATGCATTAAGGTGAAAAACCTTAAAGTAGAACTATAGGCAAAACTTTTTTTCCATTTTGGATAGAGCAAGGGAGGGTTATAGCTCCTCTCAGATTTTTTTTTCACCATGAGTGCTCCATTGCGGAGATTTCCTTTCACTTCCTGTCCCATTGCCAAACAGAAAGTGAGGGGAAGTCCTTGCAATTTAGAGGAATTCCTTTGGGACCCCCAGGTGACCAGAACTAGTATCTCTATTGGAAGATTTCCCCTCTACTACTTTTCGGGGGTCAACCCAAATTTGGGGATTTTCTTTTACTTTCACTTTCAATGATAATGGTCAACAAGACAAATAGAGAGGTGAATCTCCTTAACAGGGGCACAGAGAGCAATAAAATCTGACAGGGGGTTTAATCCCTCTCCATTCTATTCAAAACTTGGACCCCAGGTCACCAGAACTAGTATCTCTATTGGAAGATTTCCCCTCTACTACTTTTCGGGGGTCAACCCAAATTTGGGGATTTTCTTTTACTTTCACTTTCAATGATAATGGTCAACAGGACAAATAGAGAGGGTGAATCTCCTTAACAGGGGCACAGAGAGCAATAAAATCTGACAGGTGTTCTAATCCCTCTCCACTCTATCCAAAACTAAAAAAAAAAGTTTGCCTTTAGTTATACTTTAAGGCTTTAGAACCACTTTAACTACTTACAAAGGATCTTCAGTCTTTGAAAAAAAAATTAAAAGTCAGAAACTACAAACACTATAGCTACTGACTTTTAAATGGACAATTTCCTGTCCAGGGATCCAGTGCTATCTTCACCCGGGCTGGTTCTTCACTGGTCTTTGAATTCCCGGCGCTGGCATGTTTTCTAAGGGAAGGCGGCTGTGACTCATGGTGGCTTCACAGTTGGATCCTCACTGTGCATGCAGGAGTTGTGCTTTGCTGTGTGAATGGTCCTGCAACCTCCTGTAATGTGTCCCAGAAGGTTACACACGCTGGGGGAAAACCTCCGCTCCGATTGCCTAGACCAGTTTCAAACTGGTGGCTCTCCAGTTGTTGCAAAACTACAAGTCCCATCATGCCTCTGCCTTTCGGAGTCATGCTTGTAACTGTCAATCTTGCAATGCCTCTTGGGACTTGTAGTTTGGCAACAGCTGGAGGGCCACCAGTTTGACACCCGTGGCCTAGACGGTCCTAATGGAATTGGAAGCGGGTACCTTCTAAAATTACCTGCTTTCCCCCAAAAACAGCAAACCTACAAAAGTGGGAAAGGAGGGGAAGAAGGTGTTAAAGTGGAACTTCCCCTTTAGGATGAAGTTCTGCTTTAAGAGCTCATTCAGACTAGTGTACCTATTTATATTCCTGTGTCAAGGGCTGTATTCAACCAGGATGCACAGCTGTTCCTTGCAGGGGCATGCAAGAAGTTTGTTGAAGCACATGGAGGACTGTGCAGGTCCATGCAGCTGGCTACCTGTCAGTTATTTCAATAGGCTGCCTGCACATCCCTGCACAGAACACCCATGCATCCTGGGTGGGTAAAGACTGCCCTTTACAAGGCATACGGATCGGTACGTCCATGTGAAAGAGACCTTTTTTAAACTGTTCCATATCCAGATGCTGTCCAGAGCCTTTTTTCATCATCAGAAATGCATGCAAAGCATTTTCCATGTATTCAAATGAACCCGGTACACCAGCGCAGTCAGTTGCAGGTTTTGCATGAAGGAAATAAATGGTGGAACGTGCTGCATTATGCTCATGATGGGATCCATAGTGAATACGACCAGAAAAGACAGGTCATCTCAACACATACTGCTCTCTCTGCTTCTGCTCTCTCTATTTCTCTCAAAATGTCTGAAATAGTTAATTATTTACTGTTTTTCAGTGCATTTTGGGCATTTGGGAAGGTCTTCTGAGGTTATCTTTTAAAAACGCTTCTAAACGCAAACGCGCATAAACACGGTATGCAAACGTGGCTAAACTGTCGTTTTATAACCTACATTTTCCAGCAGTCAGTTTCCATTGTTCAGAAGAGTTTTCCAAACGCCCCCTAAAGCTGAACTCCAGACACAGCACAGTCCTGTCTAACAGGGGAGGGAACATCTTCTCCCCACCCCCATCTTGTAACTGGACAGTGAACAAAGAAGTAGTGCAGCGATGAGTTCATCTTTGCTCTCTCCTTCAAACAGCATGCTCTTTGCACTGTGACATACCTGACTGGCTCCTGGTGTTGCTTCTTCCTTTTCCTCTCTGAGCTCTGCTTTATAGGACATACATAAAACTACAAGAGGCTGATATTACGTGAAATTACACTGCTTGGTTTAAAAAAAAATACATTTAATGATGCATTAATGAGTAAAGAACCACATACATTTGGGTATTTTATATCTGCGTGGAGTTCAGTTTTAAAGTTGAACTCTGTGAATTACAAAAAATGCCCTTCCAGTGCCCCCCCCACATACAAAGGTTAAATGCTCATAAAGTCCAGGGGTAGAGGAATAAGCTTTAATACTGACCTTTTTTTATTTTCACTCCAACAGGCATCCTCACCATTATGGAAACTTCTTCTCTAAGACGCTCTGCTTGTAGCTGGCCAGCTAAGACCAGTCCTAGGTTGCTAATATGGTTCACATATATGTGTATACCAAACCTGCCAATAACCTTAGTACAGTATATATGTGCATATGTTAAAGCCAAAAGCAGAATCATTGCTGTAATTTATGTCTTTGATTGTTATATGACATTTTTATATTAATTGTTAGCAGAAGCAGAAAAGGAAAATATGCCTTTAAGAGTTAGTATAAGATGAGCCAATCACAGACAGCCTCACACTGTACAGAGCCTTAACCAATCCCAGCCAGTTTCACATTTATGCCTGTGTAAAACTCCCTGTTAGGATTTTCTAGAGACACATGCTCACCAGACAGAAGAGGAAACAGACAGTTCCAATCAGAAAAGCTTTATGGAAGCAGAGAAGGCCAAATAGATATTTAATGCACTTGTGTGTTCCTCTATTGTTTAACAGTGCAGGTAGATCTGTGTCTAAAAATGTTGTATGTGTTTACTTTAGTTCCACCGAACTTACGAACGTATCGAATTTACGAACTTACGAATCAAGTCACTGTAGAGTAATCTAACAAATTTATAAATCCAAGTGAATTTATCAATCTATCGAATCAACCCAATGTAATACGAATGAAACCATTGTAATATGAAAGAAACAAGCCATTGTAAGCAGTGTTATATGAAGAAGATTGAAGTTATTAAAGAAGTTAACTAAAGTATTCGGTTTGCTCTTTAAACCTACTGCATCCATAGAAAGGCATTGGAGGAATTACAGAGTAAAGTCAGTCTAATCAAACAAAGAAACAGCAATTGCAAAATTTTTCTAATGCCACAGCGCACAAGGCACCAAAGGGTGCTGCGCCTGCCACACTGTTTGATGTTGTGAAGTACAATGCAGGACTAATAGCCCTGCATTGTATGTAAGGATGGCGAGGGACCACCCAAAACCTAAAGCATAATAGAGTGTCCAAAGCCTGCACCTTGTTCCTCTATCCCTGGACTTAAGGGCTTAGTTAAACAAAGAAACAAAGCAGCTGCGCTCAACCGTACAAACCTCATGGAACTGCGAAACCGGTGCTCTGACTCAAGTACCTCCACACTCCAATGGTGATCCAACAATATAATTGAGCCAGCTACTCGGTATCATTCATGAGTAAAAATCTCTATTTATGAGATACAGAAAATAGCACGCTGACATGTTTCAGCTAAGAAGTCTTCCTCATAAGGCGTAGTTCACCTTTACAAATAACTGCCTATGTGGGTAAGGGGTGCTTGAAGGTAAAAACTAACTGCGCAGCTTTGACCAAAGTTATATAATTCCCTTGCCATTGTAGGCCATTTACATACCTGAGAAAGCCTGATTGAAAAACTCCCGAAGATGGCACCATCCCATCCTGCCTTGTTGTAAGACAGTGCTAAGACATTACCCGCTGATTCGAACCCCCTTGCATTTCTATGTGCTCTCTCTCCCCTGTAGCAGTAACTCTGAGCTCAGCAATGCTGTGATGGAGGAGAGAGTGGACCATACATGTGCTTGCTCCTGTGATGGTGGGAGAGAACTGTAACAGCTGGGAGTTTCTTAGCAATGTCCTAGCAACAAGGCAGGAGGGGATTATGCCATCTCTGGGGGCCAATCACTCAGCTTTCAAGAGGTTTGTAGATGTCCTTCACCTATAATAAGGGCAGTACCCAACCTTGGTCAAAGCTTCACTGCTTGCTTTTATTTACAGGGGTCCTTTTCTGCAATGGAAGTTTTTTGGTGAGCTAAGCTTTAATGAGCATTTAAAGCTCTGTTCGCACTTTGGTGTTTTTGGCCCAGATGTAGGCAAGTGCCGTTAGCCACATTGCCACTAGTTGGCTCTGTACCAGAATAGTGTCAGGAATAGACTTGCCAATAATGGTGGGACTCACCTGCCTTGTGGGCTGCAGTACCAGGGCTGGCCAGCGGGTGCTCTCAGCAATCAGAGACTCACCCCTGCAATCAGCCAAACACCTGAAGCTGATTGCAGGGGTTGTATTTAAGGAATGGCCAGACTCACAGTCAGGGCCTTGGTGTGTGTTTGTCCATGGGCCCCTGTACCTTGTATCCTGTATTCCTGTTCCTGTCTGACTTGTTGCCGACCCTGCCTGATCCTGACCTCTGCTGACTTCTCCTGCTTGATCCCTGGCTTGTGACCCTGACCATTCTCTGCCTGACCCTCTGTACCGTGCTGCCCGTGAGTTACTGAACCCAGCTTGTGACCCCGACCACTCTCCCGCCTGTTCCTGGTACTCCGTTTGCCCGTTTGCTACTGACCCGGCCTGCCTGACTACTCTTTGTATTGTATGTATTGTTATCGGTGGGTGGTTTGGTTTGGTTTGTTTGCACTGTGTTTATGTTTAGTTTTTCACTGCGTTTTGTATTGTTAGTCTTAATAAATTATATTGTTTATACCATATCTGAAGCCTGCGTTCCCCTGTGTCAGTCCACACCCCTCCAGTCATACCTGGAGCCCTGACAAATAGTGTCTGTTTCATCAGGTAGTGACACTAGGTGTTAGGCCCCTTTTAGGTAGAGCCCCCCTACACTGCTGTCAGGGGTGAATCAGCACCCACATATAAGCCAGATGGGGATCAGAAAACAGAGAGATTTGGGGCATGGGAGCTAAACATTCCACACATGTGAGCATGTAACCAACACATGTAGGCCCTGGACAGGGCAGGAGGCTGGGTGGAGTGGATCTGTATGCAGGAGGAGCCATCTGTAGTCATTCTGTCCTTTACGGAGGGTGGGGGCTAGGGCAGATTGCAATAGGCCATATACGCAAGGCTGAAGATCGCTGGATGAGGTTGCTTCCGTGGAGGGTTCCCAGAAGAGGTGTACCCAGCTAGACGGTGTCTACCGAGAGCACAGTCCTGTGATTAATGACCCTGGGCAGGTGAGACTGTAGGGAGATTGCTGTTGAAGTGTGCACGTGCTTTCACCTGTGACTACTGTGGACTGTCCACTTTATGTGATTAATTGTGTTTGTCAACTGACTCTGGAATGTATGTCCTTGTGATGTGACTCTTTTACAATTCCCTGAACAACACCACTAAAGTGCAGTGAAGTTATTTATAGTGCGGACATTTCTTCTTTGGGTCATAAAGTTCTATGGCCAGGAATGTCATGAGGAGGCCTATGGCAAGGAGCAGGGCACAAGATGGCTTCAGCAGGTTATAGCAGGGCTGGAAGAGGGGTAGGGCCTTGGGTGCCAAAATCAGCCAGCTACAAATCCCCTCTTACACAGTAATATGAAAAAGCTGTACACTAAGCTTTTGCCGAAATCTGAGCCATTACAGCCAATGACACCATTCTCATCTCTATATTTTCATCCTTGTGTGTTTTAAAAGCCCCCCGAGCAGCATACTTCCTGAACATTGGTAGAAATGAAGAAAATGCCATGGAAAGTCACATGCATTTTTCATACATTGTAATACAGGAGGTATTGTTTGTCTCTGGAAAGCATGTATGCCAAACACATACAAAAACACCCAAAACACGAATGTCAAAACTGAGCTCAACTTGAGTGAACCGGCTCTTGTGAACGCAAAATACCATCCTATACGTAAATGTTTTACATCAGACACACAGTGCGAAGCAGAAAAAACATCTGTTTGAGCTGATAGACCTATAGAGCGACTTATCACTGGAACCATTGACATTACTATGGCACACAGCAAGATCTAAAAGTCACTGATACATTATCTGCAATGTTATTTCCAAGTCATTCTGCGCTATCGGTGTCCTTGTGATTACACGCTGCGTGAGAACACACGGCGGCTTCCTGTGCCTGTTTATTGAAGGAGTTCACTTTCTATAGGAAATAAGTGATATGTGTTTTCTTCTGTTCAGAAGAGTTGTGTGAGCAAAACAAGAAGGATACAACAAAGTATGAGGAGCTTTAGGTGTCCCTCGAAAGTCTTGGCAAATCAATACACATACAAAAAAAAATATTTTTGGCAAAAAAAAAAAATCTTTGTTAGCTTATCTACACCCCAAAACCTTAACCCATAACTACTATCAATTAAAATAATCAACAATGTATATAAGTGCAGCGCTCGGAAATAAAAACAAATATATATATATTGGAATGGAGGTTGATCCCATACAAATGCACAAAAAGCAAAGAAATAGTCCAGGAAATTAATATGAAAATTAAAGTGCTCAGGTGACATGAGAGTCCGGTATCTGTGTGGTAGTGATAAAGTAATGCGCACTCACCGGGTGCGCATATTAAATGCATTTTTGTGTATAAAAAACCCAGATGTCACCTGAGCACTTTAATTTTCATATTAATTTCCTGGACTATTTCTATTATATGAAAATTAAAGTGCTCAGGTGACATCTGGGTTTTTTATACACAAAAACGCATTTAATATGCGCGCCCGGTGAGTACGCATTACTTTATCACTACCACACAGATACCGGACTCTCATGTCACCTGATCACTTTAATTTTTATATTAATTTCCTGGACTATTTCTTTGTTTTTTGTGCATTTGTATGGGATCAACCTCCATTCCAATATATATATATTTGTTTTTATTTCCGAGCGCTGCACTTCTTATATACATTGTTGGTTTTAGGGTGATATTGGTACCTTTTTTGTGCATAGCAGCTTGTTACTTATATATAGACTTAGGTGCTTGAACTACTTTCCGCATACAATTAAAATAATCACATCACCTGTAGAATCAAGTAGAATTATAAACATAGAAATCAAGAAATAAAATATACACACAAAAATTATTAAAAATTTAATTTTATACATGTTTGGGATGCAGTTAAATGAATAATGTTATACTGTATGTAGTATTTTTTATCAAAAATGTTTTTCTTTTTCTGTATATGTATTGTGATATGGGGGTTGGTTAGCTCAGAGGTAGATGCTTTTTATAGTGAAGTCCAATCCGAACTGTGGTTTAGGGCCTCGTAGCTCACTTTTATTAAAACAGAATAAAGTAATGTTAACACCCACATGGAAGAAAAATATATTTAAAAATATTCTTCCCAAATATATTGACATATATTTTAAATACTACAATTTTGGCAATATAAAATCTGAAGAATATATTTAAAAAATATATATTTTTTTTAAATATATTCTTGGTTTTTTTAACATATAAAAAAGTTTCATATATTTTTACATATATTTGTAAATGCATTCCAAAAATGTAGATTTGTATTGTTAAAGACATACAGTATATTGGAAATGTATTTTTAAAAGTATTTTTCATTAATTTTGTAATAATCCATGTATGGCCGCCCTAACAGTGAATGTCGTTTTTGCCGGGGAAAAATTGTACATACATATCGTACATGAAACCTGTTTATTAAAACCTGGGATTACATTCAAACAGCAGGAAATGTTACAGGCTTTCAAATGAAATGAGTTGACTCAATGATAGCAAGATCAAAAGTGCTGACAAACAATTGCCATCTGAGCCCGGGTTCACACTGATGCGGTGTGGAATTCACATCGTTTTCAGTGTGAATTCCGCACCGCATCAGAGTCGCACCCTGTTCATGCAAACCGCTGCGGGTATGTATGTTAAATTAACAACACTCCGAAAGTGGTCCACAAAACGCAGTGCGATGTGCAGAATTGGATCGCATAGGTGTGAATATCTATGCGATCCGATTCTAGTGCGGACCAAAAAAGGGTCCTGCACGTTTTTTTTGCGGATGCGGTGCAAATAGAGCCATACAAAATGTATGGCTGCAATCGCACCGCACACAAATCGCATGTGATCTGTGCCGGAATGCGGTGCAATTCCTGTGCGAATCACATGGGATTGACCGCACTGATGTGAACCCAGGCTGAAAGTTCATATGAAAATCTAACTCTGTATGGCCAGCTCTAGTACAGTAAGTATTACCAACTTACAGATTATATATATATATATATATATATATGTATATATATATATATATATATATATATATATATATATGGGCAGCACAGTGGCGAAATGGTTAGCACTTCTGCCTGGCAGCCCTAGGGTTGCTTGTTCGAATCCCAACCCCGGCACCACCTGCCTGGAGTTTGCATGTTCTCCCTGTGACTGCATGGGTTTCCTCCGTGTACTCTGGTTTCCTCCCACACTCCAAAGACATGCTGGTAGGTTAATTGGCTTCCGTCTAAATTGGCCCTAGTATGTGTATGTATGAATGTAAGTTAGTGACTTTAGATTGTACACCCCTTGGGGGTTAGGGACTGATGTGAATCTACAATATATATATGTAAAGCACTGCATAAACTGACAGCACTATATAAGTACCTGAAATAAATAAATATATATATATCACACTACAATATCTACAAAAGGTTTTCTTTCTACACTCTAAAAACTATTTAATAAATTTGTCAAATTATATCATCCTTCGATCTCTGCTCTCTCACACTCCCTGTTGTGGCTATGGCACAGAAAGCTCATGGGACATATATGACATATGATAATAAAATAGATAAATGAATGGGGGTTATAATACAAAAAAAAAAGTTTGGGGTTTTTTTTTTCTATACAGATCCCTGGGATTCAAACCTGCAGGCAGAATAAAAGTTACTTTTTAACACACAGATGATCTTGATAACTTTCTTTCTGCCCACAGGTACACTGATTTCTCTGATGGCTGTGGGGGGAATTCTAGGTGCTGGACGGATGAAGCAAGGTAAAATACGGGTTGTTTTTTGAACAGCAGGAAAGTGATGAGCCACCACCAGCATAGCAGAGTCAGCAGAAGAGGAATTCCTGTCAGTCACTGAGAACAATTCAGTTTGTCATTTCTTAGTAACACGCTGAATTGGTTTCACCTGGAAGGTGTGGGTGAGAAAGCAAAACATACCAGTATGACAGTTATCTACACACTGAGCCCTGGTTCACACTGATGCGGTGCGGAATTCCGAAGTACGAATTCTGCACCTCATCAGAATCGCACCCCGTTCATGTGAACCGCTGCGGGTGTGTATGTTAACAACACCCCAAAAGCAGTCTGCAAAACGCGGTGCGATGTGTAGAATCGGATCGCATAGGTGTGAATATCCATGCGATCCGATTCTAGTGTAGACCCAAAAAAGGGTCCTGTACCTTTTTGGTGCGGGTGCGGTGCGAATAAAGCCATATAAAATGTATGGCTCCAATTGCACCGCACACAAATCACATGTGACTTGTACAGGAATGTGGTGCAGTTCCTGTGCGAATCACAGGCGATATACCGCACATGTGTGAACCCAGGCTGAAGGCTATATGAGACAGGACAGAGGACAAGACTGATGGCTGGAAGTTTATGTCAGAGAACACAACTATATTCTGTATATATCTCCTGCAGGAATTAAAGCAGATGAAGGTGATCTAGGGAGATTAGATGGGTGCCCGTAGCTGAAGGGGGCATAGAAAGAGTGGGTGGGTGCAGGGGTTGACTGACAACACATGGGGCCCCCGGGCAATAGGGGATCATGGGGCCCCCGGGCAATAGGGGATCATGGGACCCCTGTGTCCTCACCAACACCCAAAAAAGCCTATGAAAAAGCAAAGGTACCAGGGGCATCTCATGGGGCTCCCTACTGACCCCGGGCCCTCGGGCAGTGCCCGAGCGCTTGAATGGTCTGTCCGCCCCTGGGTGGGTGCCAGGGCCCCCCTGCAGGAATTAAAGAGACTGAAGCAGGAACGGACTGACAACTCATGGGGCCCCCGGGAAATAGAGGATCATGGGGCCCTTATGTCCTTGCCCACACTCAAAGCACACCCAAAGAAGCCTATAAAAGCTACCAGGGGCATTTCATGGTGCCCCCTACTGACCCTGGGCCCTCAGGCAGTGCCCGAGTGCTCAAATGGTCAGTCCGCCCCTGGGCTGAAGGGTACCTTAGATTGTACGCTCCTTGAGGGTTAGGGACTGATGAAAATGTACAATATATATATGTAAAGCGCTGCATAAAATGATGGTGCTATATAAGTACCTGAAATAAATAAAATAAATAAGGGGACCTAGGGAGAATGAGTGGGTGCCAGGGATGTCCTGTGCCAGGGAGGTCTATAGTAAACTATGTTTACTATGCTTCAGTTTATGAATCAGTTTATTATGCTTCAGTTTATGAATAAACAGTTTATGTTTAGACCCCTGATATCTCACCTATGCCCCCTTCCCCAACAGCATTGTAAAAAAAAATGTAAAAATATTTTTAAAAAATGTAAAAAAAAATGTAAAAGCTGTAATTTTTTTAAATAGTAAAAATCATAATTTTAAAACATTGTAAAAAAATATTTTTTTAAAATTGTAAAAAATAACTAAGGGTTCATTCACATAGGTCCTCTGGCCCATGCAGTGTGATTGAGCTGGTTCTTTGTGCAGCTGAAGCCGCATTTTACTCTATGAGGATGCAGCGGTTTTATTTATTAACCTAATACAGCTTTATTTTTTAGATCAGCAAGTTATGTTATGTTGGTGTCTGCTAATAATGATGGGCCCCATGATTTGTAACAGCAGCCCTGCAGATATCTGTCACATTATAGAGGTACCAGCTATCAGAAAAAACACCAAATTAGTTAGAGGAGAGGGGGAGGATGAGAGGTACTTTCACTTTTAATTCAACGTCATCTGTAAAGGCTCAGAGCATGTTCACTTTCCAGATAGTAATACTTGGGCCAAACACTGCATTGTTGGACTAGGGGGCATGCCTGAGCTCCAACTTTAAGGCATTTAGAAGTTACAAAAGAACTTAAATGGGGGAAGCCAATAGGCTTTAGAGGGACCAATGGTGAAATCAATATACCTTGAAATCCTATAAAGCCTTAGGCTAAGGCTACACAGTTGATTCTTATATTTACTGCTAAAAGATTTATCCAGTAGTTGGCTGCACATTCCGGTGCCCATGAAATGATAGCTAACAAGACCTGAACTGTGGAAGTTGTGCCCAAAAAAGGGGAAGCAGATGTTAAAGGACTAGTCACCAGTATTGCCTGTGGTCTCCTTGCAGCTGACCTATTCCTCATGCTTTAATCTGCACTGCATTGTAGTGTACTGTGGAGGGGCCATCTTTGTAGGGGCAGGGTTTTGCTTCCTCATGTCAAAGCTGCCCCCATGAGAACTGGTAATCTTAATACTGGTAGAGTAAAGATAAGGAAGCAGCATAAGAGGTGGAGGAAACACAAATCCTTGTAATGAATGAATCAGAAGCAGGGAGATTCTTCGATTGCAGGTCCTCAGTTACAGCTTCCTCTACAACAATGAGAACAGCGATCAGCACAGTAGTGACTGCACCAAATCTCATTCCAATTCTTGTGAGACTAGCAATCAGAGGCAGCAGTGCCTTTGATCTAACGCTGCAGATATATAGTTATGAGGCTCAAGGCAGAGATGTGCATAGGAAAAGCAAATGCACTGCTAGTTTTTATAAGAAATTCAAGAACTAAGGTACAGTATATATTTCAAGGTACAACACAACTAACAATTTGAGATGTTCCCTGTGTTATAGCAAAACTTTTTGAGATCAGGTCAATTTTAAACTCTAAAGCTGGACACAGATGGAGCGACCCGTGGTTGCAGGAAAGAAAATTCCTTGATTTCCCCACAAACACATTCAGTGTTGATGGGGGAATCCCTCCCACAGAACCATTGTGTTCTTCAGGGTGGGCAGTGGGAGCCATCGCCAGGAGCGGACTGACCATTTGGAAACTCGGGCACTTCCCAAGGGCCCAGGGTCAGTAGGGTGCCCCATGAGATGCCCTGGTACCTTTTTCATAGGCTTTTTTGAGTTTGGGCAAGGACACAGGGGCCCCATGATCCCCTATTGCCCGGGGGCCCCATGAGTTGTCAGTCCGCCCCTGGCCATCGCAGCCAGGAGTGATTACTGCTAGCAGTTAAAATAGTTGCTAGCAATAATTGTATGTAAAATCCAACAGGCTGTTTTTACCCAAGTTAATCGATCTATCAACGTGGGTACATTCAGCCTGCCATACATGGTTCGAATCTTGTTGGTCCCTGCTAAACCTGCTGAGTATCAAACAGATTGAATTGCCTATGTAGCCCAATATATGAAACTACCACAGTTTGGATAATCTCAATATACCCAGGTGTTCTTTATCGCTAATACCATTCTTAAACAGCATTGAACCCTATACAAAAGTAAGACGCTTCAAATTTGCTGCATAGAAAAACAACAATCAAACACAAAAGACAGTGAACAAAAGGACAACAAACACAGCCTTTGCAGCTTGCATTTCCAAAATTCCACCATCAAAAATAAAGTAGATTTGTTTTGCAAACACTCTTCTGCAACACTGACACCCTTGTGAGGGGCCTCCATAATGTAGAAGGAGGGGAAAACAACACGTGTGTATTGTAGGCTTGCTGTCAAAATCCAGCACATTGCATAACTCGTTCTCAAGCCCTCCAGTCCTGCAGGTGTGGATCCGGCAAGCTCAGAAAAGTGTGATTAATGATAAATGAAGTTATGAAAAGAAAAAAAAAACACCTTGACATGCATTGTGGTTTTAGGCTGCTTGGTTTCTAAACTGAGATCAGAGTGTTAGGACAACTGGGCAGAGTAAAGCAGCAAAGAGTATTAAAAAGAAATTTTAGTTTATAACTTTGGCTGGAAAAAAAATCCAGCACCCTTCAAGTGGTTGTAAAGGCTCAAGATTGTTTGTCTTCATGTACTCTATGTATGAAGGTTCAAAAACCTCTGTGTGCAGCAGTGCCCCCAGCCCCTTCAATACTTACCTGAGCCTCATTGAGATCCAGCGATGTGCACGACAGCCTCGGCTGTCCTGGGTCTCTGCCTCCTCATTGGCTGAGGCAGCAAGCGGGAGCCATTGGCTCCCCCTGCTGTCAATCACAGCCAGTCTGCCAATGAAGAGGGGAAGGGGGCGGGGCCAAGCAGCGGCTCCATGTGTGAATGGACACACGGAGCAGTGGGTGCCCCCATAGCAATCTGCTTGGTGCAGGGGACACGGGATGAGAAGGATCCAGGCTGCTCTGTGCAAAACCCCTGCACACAATAGGTAAATATAGACATGTTTGTTATTTTTATACACTTACCCCTAAAAGCTGGAAATCACTGAAGTATACACCGCTACTCCAGTGATCTCCTGTGCTGAGCAGCTACCCTGTTGTATTGTGAGCACAGGCAGGGCTGCTGTTAGAAAACACGGGGCCCCTTACAGCCAACTTGACAGGGTCCCTCAAACCACAAGGCCCCTTACAGCCAACCTGACAGGGCCCCCCAAACCACAGGGTCCCATACAGCCAACCTAACAGAGCCCCCCATCCCACAAGAAAAACGCAGTTTACTATGCTTCATTTATGAATGAACACAGTGAGTGATCAATACTGATTACTATTGTGTACATTCTGAAATGGAAGAGGCTGGTAAAGTACTGGAACCGATCCCCTGTATGTTTCTCTCTGCAGCAATTGAAAGCCAGCCGGGAGGGGAAAGGAGAAGAACCCAGCTTTCAGCTGCTGCAGAGAAAGCCAGACAGGAGATCAGTTCCAGTAATTGCCCTGCTCACCCTTCCTAACCACATTCGATTCACCCAGCTACCTGGGCCCTGTACAGGAGGGCTGGTGGTACCCCCTTATCCACGGCGCTGAGTACAGGAGGTTGTCCGCTTGGCATTTTCTGAATGAATGTAAAGCATTCTCTGGACGAGGTGGAGAGATGAGCAGGTAACATCACACCAACCAATAATAAGGCTTACCTATAGGTACAGGAAATGTCTCCTGTCTCGTTGCAGCAGCTGGGTACATCACCAGGCGCATGCGCTCTGAAGGAACAGCATACCCATGCCTTTCAGACATGTGCAAAATGAAAAAAATTTGTTTTGTTTCAATTTGTTATTTGACTAATTTTGTTTTGTTTGATTAGTTAAATTAGTTTAATTCATTTTTCAGAATTAGTTTCATTTATTCAAATTCAACCAAATTCAAAATTTCAAACAAATTTGAAATTAATTTTAACGGATTCGAAAACAAGTATAATGGATTCGATAATAATTCTAATGTTACAAACTATAATCCACAATTGATGTGTTTTTGATGGTATATGGCCTATATGAAGAGTTGCGTGACCATATTGGAAATTTCTATTTCAGCTAAATTTTCACAGTGCCTTTGTTGATCACTAGTCACGTCACCATAGCACAGTTCACAATTTTTTGTAAAGTATTTTAGTCTTTTCTAATCTATTCTATTCTTTTCTATTTTTTAATTTTCTTTTCTAATGTAGTCTGTTCAAATTCATTCTATTCAAAATTTTAATTTTGGAAGGCAGTTATACTCTTTCTATTTTATTCTATTCTTTGATTCTCTATTCTAATCTTTTTTATTCTATTCTTTGATATTCTATTCTAATTGATTCTATTCTGTTCCTTTATTTTCTGTTCTATTTTGCTCTGTTTCACTCTATTATTTTCTAATCTATTCTTTGATTTTCTATTCTATTCTATTCTTTGATTTTCGATTCTAATCTTTTCTATTCCTTTGTTATGGATTCTATTCTTTTCTATTCATTTTTTTTTCTATTCTGTTTTATTCTGTTTTACTCTATTATTTTCTACTGTATTCTGTTCTACTCCTTTATTTTCTATTCTGTTCTTTTTTCCTCTATTCTTTTCTAATCTATTATTTTGTTTTCTGTTCTATTCAGGGGTGGATTGACAACTCATGGGGCCCCCGGGCAATTGGGGATCATGGGGCCCCTGTGTCCTTGCCCACACTCAAAGCACACTCAATAAAGCCTATAAAAGGTACTAGGGACATTTTATGGGGCCCCCTACTGGCCCTGGGCCCTCAGGCAGTGCCCGAGTGCTCGAATGGTCAGTCCGCCCCTGGTTTTATTCTATTCTTTTCTATTTCTTTATTTTCTGTTCTTTTTTATTTTCTATTCTTATTTTCACATTCAAATTGGTTTTCAAATTAGTTTTTTCGAATTTGCATTTGTTTTTGAATTTGAATCAACTTGAATTTCGGACGAATTTCGCTTCGTTATTTCAGATTCTTTAAATTCGTTACTATTGTCATTCAGAATTTGGATACATCTAAATCTCCGAATAACAGAAAATTCAAATTTCAATTTGGAACAAAATGAACTGCACATGTCTAGTATTTTTTTCCTCAGAGCTCTGTGCCGCGGCCGTGACACCCGCGTGCATGCATGAGAGTGATGTCACAGCTCAGCCATTCATACAGCTGAATCCTGCAAACCTGGAAGGAAGACCAGGTGAAGATGGAAACGCTGTGACAGCACGCCGCTGGAGGGCTTTGCTTTCAGGTACGTCTGTCATAATTGAGAAAAACCTGGGGGGGGCATTTTTTTTTTTTTTCTTATTTGGTGCAGTTTACTTCCACTTTAATGGATAACAGAGGAGTGTTTCCTGAATCAAATACCCAATGTATGCAATAAATTCACAATGAGTTCCTGAGCTTTGAGGCCCATGTACACAGCATGCATCACACACATTAAAGACACGCCAGTACTCCTGCCTGACTTTGCATGTGCCAGCTACTCCTGTTGCATTCTCCATCATATAAAATTCCAGCAAGGAGCCTAGGAGACCCTCATAATGGGCAGATCTGGAAGCTCAGCATTCAACCTGATCTGATACCAACTGCTGGGGGGGGGCAAAATCAAGGATGAGGTCAGTGTGGGGGCCACACTGGATGGTAATGATGGGGGGAAACTGAGACTTGAGGGGTTTATGGAGCTTGTGTGTACTGGCTACTCTCGCCTTTTCTCCTCTGTTAATTGCTCCTCTATACCACCTCATCATCATATGATCCTCCATCATCAAATGTCCCTCTCTGGAAACTCAGCACAACAATCTCACCATCAGAGATAAGGTGTCTTCATTCTCCTCCATCCACCAAAGACTTCATTTTCAGATTTGGGTGGACTGATCCATTAGCAACACCGGAATGTTTTGAAGGATCTATTCAAGTCATTTCTCAAATCGCCACCCAAGGACGGTCCATTTGGAAGACATTATCTGTAATCATTAAACAATTAGATGGTTAATGTCCTAACCATGTTGAACAGATTTTGATTTTTTAAATGCTTTTATTGAAAAAAGAAAAGAAAAATATTCATCTTTAATCTCCCTGTTTATGGAAAATGTCTATTTTTAAACCGTTGATGCGAATTTTGGATCTAGAAGTATATTCCTGCGGAGATTAAAAAGAAGGCTCGATCTCAGCACTCTCTATGGATAATTAAAGCTGGGCTGTTTTTGCGTTTAAGAACTTTCTGTGAAGAGAGATTTTACGGAATGTGGAACTGTTTAAATGCAATTTGTATCCAGATGTGAACCCTGGAAGTTACACACACTGATCTCCTTTCTCTTTGTCTCTCCCTTGCTGTGTTTTCTTTCTCTATTCTATTCTCTATTTTACTTCTAGGACTAGGAAAAATGTTGTCATTTTTACAAAAATCTAAAATGTAACTTGAAAAACGTGCTACAAAGTATAATACTTACAGTATATCAGTATAGTCATCAAACATAAAGGACGTCTGCATCTCAGTCTTAAAGCGACTGGTATTTATATAAGGTTCCTGTAAAAAGCGTACACTTTAAGGGTCCATGCAGATTCGCTTTTTTTTTTTTTAAGTTAAAAAAACACTGGATCAGGGGTGGACTGACAACTCATGGGGCCCCCAGGCAATAGGGGATCATGGGGCCCCTGTGTCCTTGCCCAAGGAAAAAAGCCTATGAAAAAGGTACCAGGGGCATCTCATGGAGCCCCCTACAGCCCCCAGGCAGTGCCCGAGTTTCCAAATGGTCAGTCCGCCCCTGCACTGGATAAAAAGCACTGGTAATAGCAGTTTTTAGTAGCATTTTAATAGTTTTTTTATTAGCAGTTAGAAGTGTATAGGAGCGTTTCAGTTTAGCAGTTTAGGAGTATTTGTGAGCATTTAGGAGCATTCAGCATTTTTTTTTTTTTTGCTGGAAAAATGCTCCCAAAAACTACAAAAACATTTGTTTTTCTGCTCTTAAATGCTGAAGCATGAAAAACGCTACTAGCCGTGAATAGTGTGCACATAGGATAACACCATTTAGCTTCAGAAAAAAGAAATGCTGATAACAGCTTCTAAGAGCTGAAGCCCGGGTTCACACTGATGCAGTGCTGCACATCGCATGTGATTTATTTATTTATTTCAGGTACTTATATAAATAATAAACAGTGAAAAATGCAGCGCTAATCTATATCGTAATAGATAATCATAAAGTACAAATGTTCAAAAAAAGTTTGGATATATTGCACAAAGAGGAGTTCGGCACGATCCACCATCACCAAGGCGCACGAATGAATAAGCGCCTTACCGGACGTTCTGACCGAAAAAAAACGCAGCCCAAAAGAGGGATCAGTGGTGCAGATGATGAAGCTGGCAATCCTTCCCAGGATCCTTCTTTTGGGCTGTGTTTATTGACCGGTGTGTTTCGGTCAGAACGTCCGGTAAGGGGCTTATTCATTCAGGTGCTTCGGTGATGGTAGATCATGCCGAACTCCTCTTTGTGCAATATATTCAAACTTTTTTTTAATATTTGAACTTTATGATTATCTATTATGATATAGATTAGCGCTGCATTTTTCACTGTTTATTATTTGTATATTGCCTTTTATGCTAACAGCTTTTTTATTTTAATTTAAATAAATTTTTTTAAATGTTGTGTATTAATCCAAGTGCAGGTTTGATTTTTTTCTATTTCATTGAGGTACTTCTATAGCACCAGGGGCGGACTGACCATTTGGAAACTCGGGCACTGCCCGAGGGCCTGGGGTCAGTAGGGGGCCCCATGAGATGCCCCTGGTACCTTTTTTCATAGGCTTTTTTGAGTTTGGGCAAAGACCCAGGGGCCCCATGATCTCCTATTGCCCGGGGGCCCCATGAGTTGTCAGTCTGCCCCTGTATAGCTCTGTCAATTTATGCAGTGCTTTACATATATATATTGTACATTCACATCATCCCTAACCCTCAAGGGGTGTGCAATCTAAAGTATCTAACTTACATTCATACATACACATACTATGGCCAATTTATACAGGAGCCAATTAACCTACCAGCATGACTTTGGACTGTGGGAGGAAACCAGAGTAAACAGGAAACCCACGCAGGCACAGGGAGAACATGCAAACTCCAGGCAGGTGGTGCTGTGGCTGGGATTCGAACCAATGACCCTAGTACTGCCAGGCTGAACTGCTAACCATTTACTGTGCTGCCCAGGAACCTCACTGCATTCCTGTGCAAATCAGATGCGATTTCTGTGTGGTGCAATTGAGCCATACATTTTGCATGGCTCAGATTGCACCGCATCTGCACCAAAATAGTGCAGGACCCTTTTTTGTCTGCACCAGAATCGGATCGCACAGGTATTCACACCCATGTGATCCAATTCTGCACATCACAACGTGTTTTGCGAACCAATTTTGGGGTGTCATAAACTTAACATACACACCTGCAGTGGTTTGCATTAACGGGGTGAGAACATGATGCAGTGCGGAAACCGCAGAGACCAGTGCAAATTCCACATCACATCAGTGTGAACCTGAGCTAAAGGAGGTTAAAAAAACGATAGTGTGTATGGAGCAAAAGGGCACTTTGTGGTGCTTTGGTTATCACGCATTATGTCACATGTTAACGTGTTACGTTATGGTAGACCATTTGAAATGAATGGGCAGCCAATGCAACCTAAAATGCTTAAAATCCCTAAAGACCCTTTTTCCCAACACGAGTCAACACAGTTCAATGAAAGTGCACAGTGCGCAATGCAGAAATGTATGTTACAGCACATTGCAGTAACACACAAGCAAGGGCGGACTGACCGTTTGGAAACTCGGGCACTGCCCGAGGGCCCAGGGTCAGTAGGGGGTCCCATGAGATGCCCCTGATACCTTTTTCATAGGCTTTTCTGAGTTTGGGCAAGGAAACAGGGGCCGCATGATCCCCTATTGCCCGGGGGCCCCATGAGTTGTCAGTCCGCCCCTGGACACAAGTTACTACAACATGGAAACATAAATACAGTTTTAGACTGCTTTCCCACTGCTTTGCAGCAAAAACGCGGTAAAAGCACATATGCATTTTAGATGCATTTTGCCGCACCTGTGAAAAATGGTCATGTGGCTCAAAAAAAGACACCAAAAACACAAATGTAGTATATTTTTGGTGCATTTTTTATGCACTTTTGCTGTGTTTTCCATTAATTTCAATAGGGAGCTGAGTTTTTGGTGCAGTTTGGAAAATGCAGCATACAGGACTTTTGAAAACGTACTGTACCCGCAGTGCAGTGGTGCGAAGAGTCCCTTAGGTATTACAGGGTAAAAATACAGGAAAAATGTATCAGTGTGAAAGCACCTTAGGGCCAGTTCACACCAGATGCAGTCCAGTGCGTTTTTTTTTCTCCATCATAAACATATGGCTAGTAGGTTATATGTTTTGTCTTGGCATAGTTCACACCAGTGTGGTCCGTTCTAGTGCGTTCCAGTTCCAGAAAAAAAGGTAGAGCACGCGGCATTTGCAAACAAACTGTGCAGCTTTAACTAACGTTTAATAATCCCCTTGCTATAGGTATAGACCATTTACACATCCTATAAAGCCTGACTTGCCAACTCCTAGGAAGTTCCTAAGAGACCTCTAGCTGTTACTGTTCACTTTCACCATCACAGGGGTGGGCTCTCAAATGCTGAGCTCAGAACTGCTGCATCAGCGGAGAGAAAGCTCATTTGCGGGGGTTTGAATCAAAGAAAGAGCTTGTTTCTGTGATGGTGAAGGTGAACAGCAACAGCAAGGCTTTTCTTAGCAACGTCCTTAGCAACGTCCTAAAAGTTTTCCAGTCAGGCTTCATGTGGTGAGTCAATGGCCTACACCTTTAGCAAGGGCATTATTTGACTTTAGTCAAAGCTGCACAGCTTATTTCATCTACAGACATCCCTTATCTGCACAGCCAGTTTTTGGTAAAGGTCTTTAAATAAAAAAGTTAATAATTTTTCCTCTGGCTGCCTGACTGCTGACTACTGCTCCATTTTGTTGCAATCCTTTCCTGAAGTGAGGTGTCCCCCAAAGCATTCAGTGGTTCCTCCTTTTAGAGTTGGCAAAGATGTTCTATCTATCTATAATCTATCTATCTATTTATCTATCTATCTATCTATCTATCTATCTATCTATCTATCTATCTATTATCATCTATCTATCTATCTATCTATCTATCTATCTATCTATCTATCTGTCTATCTATTATCATCTATCTATCTATCTATCTATCTATCTATCTATCTATCTATCTATTATCATCTATCTATCTATCTATCTATCTATCTATCTGTCTATCTATCTATCTACCTATCTATTATCATCTATCTATCTACCTATCTATTATCATCTATCTATCTATCTATCTATCTATCTATCTATCTATCTATCTATCTATCTATCTATCTATCTATCTATCTATCTATCTGTCTATCTATCTATCTACCTATCTATTATCATATATCTATCTACCTATCTATTATCATCTATCTATCTATCTATCTATCTATCTATCTATCTATCCATCCATCTATCTGTCTGTCATGTGATGCACAGAGTCCAGAGTCTTCTATCTTTTGGACCGCATGGTTAGAAGATGTGACTTCTGGTGCCCTACCTGGGTGTTGCAGACATTGCCAATTGGCTGTCCAGTTTTGGATTCTGCAATGGAGTGACTTCACTACAGGTGGTTCCTCCTTTTAGAGTTGGCAAATATGTTCTATCTATCAGACCGTCAATTGGATTTAAACCAATCTCTATCTTTACTGTCACTTTAACTAGTTCGTTTGGGCCAGGTTGGAGCAGACGAACTAGTTAAAGTGACAGCAAAGGTAGAGATCAGCTTTAAAGTGGTTGTAAATCCGTATATTTGTCCCCGTTTAGGTGACTCATACACAGAGATGAAACAAATCCTCCTACATAAGTCTTACCTGTTTATCTATTGTATATTCTTCTCCACATCCATTCAAAGTCCAGATTTATAAAGCTTGTCTGAGCTGCCAGAAAAAAAGGGGATGAGAGCTGAAGTTACACACTGCAGAGCTCAGTGAGAAGAGCTCTGAGAGCTGATTGGAGGTTAGAGACACACCCCCCTCCACACAGCAACAGAGTTGAGGCTATCAATTAGCTGGAGCTCCCTCCCATGTCACCTTTTTTTTCTTGGTGTCAGGAAAACCTGTCAGAAGTGACTCATGTTGATAGCAGAAGAATGAAGCAGCAGACAGAGATGACACTTAGTGCTCCGGATTGAGACAAGTACACACTATAGAGGGATATGCTTTGTTCATATTTCATGTCCAAGGTTTAAAACCACTTTAAAGCCTATCTCCAGAAAAAATGTTGTCCCTGCAACCATTTAACCCCATTACCCCTCCCACAGACTCCTAAAATTCAGCAGGGTTAAAAAGAAACATTATTTTAGCTCACCTTTATCGATCTTCATATGATCCTCGCTAGTGCCTCTTTTGGGGGGTGGAGGCTGATAACCCAGTATTGCACTTTATGCCCACCAGCAACCAGACCACCTGTGGTGAAGTCACTCCATTGCAGAATCCAAAACTGGACAGCCAATTGGCAGTGTCCACAACACTCAGGTATGGGCACCAGAAGTCAGATCTTCTAACCATGTGGTCCGAAAGATAGAAGACTCTGGACTCGGTGCATCACATGACAGATAGATAGATAGATAGATGATAATAAATAGATAGACGATAGATAAATGATAATAGATAGCAAGAGCGGACTGTCCATTTGGAAACTCGGGCATTGCCTGAGGGCCCGGGGTCAGTAGGGGGCCCCATGAGATGCCCCTGGCACCTTTTTCATAGGCTTTTTTGAGTTTGGGCAAGGACACAGGGGCCCCATGATCCTGTATTGGGGGGCCCCATGAGTTGTCAGTCCGCCCCAGATAGATAGATAGATAGATAGATAGATAGATAGATAGATAGATAGATAGATAGAACATCTTTGCCACTTTTAGATATCAAAACAAACCAGACTTTGGGCCACTATATTTTTTATTTGAATTATTTTATGGCTGTCAGTCTTCTCAAAATGCTAACTGACTGGCTGTTTTTCTGATTCATAGACCTCAATGCCTGAAGTGCTTAATCTGGAACCAGTATGCAGCCCAGGAGATCTGACTTTACTGGATGCATACTTGTTCCAGGTCATTGATTCAGAAAGCATTGCAGCCAGGCCACAATTATTTTCAAAAGCATTTTAGCAACGCCAGCCCATGTTCATCTCAGTGCAGGTTCCCTTTCAGAGGTGTTCATGCAGTGATGGGGTTAAAGTTTGGAGCCCATCAAGCCCTTGTCAAAGATTTATAAAGGAAAAGTCTTCGGAATTTAATGTCTTCCATCTGCAGCAGGTGCGCGGACTGGGCGGAAAGAGCCAATTACAGATGCCATTTGCTAAATTGGAACAACAGCCTCTCTGGCCACCTTTTGTTCCACAGACCCGTCTACTCATTGGGAGTGTTCTTTAGTATCACAAGTAATGGAGTTACATTATTGACAGTGAAGGAATGTGCAGAGTCTCATTTTATTATATTAGCATCTTAGTTGTGTAAAGATTAGTGGGGCCCAGAGATAGTAGAAGTTGGTCGGACATCAGGAAGCTATCTGAATCCCAGAAATACCTGTTTTTATTTGATCATATCTCACAGCTTACAGTATTTATTAATGGATTGTATATGTATAACCTTTACCCACAAATCATTAATATAAAAGAAAAAAAAGATTTGGGGCGCAGCCAATACATGAGGCATCCATGCTTTCATTGCAGTTTATGAGTATTCATCCTGTTCAGTGTACACTGAAGTCAATTTAAACTCTGATCAGTAAATCTTTTAGAAGCTTGAACGTGTTACAAATTGCTTTCTTTTTTTAATTCTGCAGCATTCATTGAAATAATACTTGGTGATCCTGCCATGAATTCCTTGTTCAGACTCTTCCTGCCATTGGGTAGCAACTGTTTCCCGGTTGTGTTCCTGGATTTGTCACCGTTGTCACTAGCAGGGAGCCAGACCAGAGCAATGATGTGCACGATATGTCAGAATCCCTGCCAAGACCTGCAATGGTACTCGCAGAATCCCCATCAGGACTTCCAATGGTACTCATAGAACATCTGCCAGGACTTCCAGAGTTCCCAATAACAACACTGGCCATGTCCAACAATTTTTTTTAAGTGGCTAGTGCTGTGTCTGGTCACCAGCTACCCTTGTGCAAAGAGGATACTACCTGTATTATTTCCAACCTGATTGACCTGACCACTCTCCTGATTGCAGCCTGCATTTGACTCCTGCCTAGATCTGACTATTCTCCTGTTTGCTGCCTGCCAAGACCCCTGCCTTAACCTGACTATTCCCTTGCTTGCTGTTCTCCTTGATCCTTGCCTGGACCTGACTACTCTTCTGTTTGCCGCCTGCTAAGACCCCTGCCTGGACTTGACTATTCTCTTACCTGATGCCTGCCTTCACCCTTGCCTGGACCCAACTACTCTCCTGTTTGCTGCCTGCTAAAACCCCTGCCTGGACTTGACTATTCTCTCACTTGATGCCTGTCTTCACCCTTACCTGGACCTAATTATTCCCCTGTTTTCCGCCTGCTAAAACCCCTGCCGGGACTTTACTATTCTCTCACTTGATGCCTGCCTTCACCCTTGCCTGGACCTAACTACTCCCCTGTTTGCCGCCTGCTAAGATCCCTTCCTGCACTTGACTATTCTCTTGCTTGATGCCTGCCTTGACCCTTGCCTGAACCTGACTACTCTCCCGTTTGCCACCTGCTAAGACCCCTACCTGTCTCGACTATTCTCTTGCTTGATACCTGCCTTGAATCTTGCCTGGACCCGATTATTCCCTTACTTCTGCCTGCCCTGACCCCTGCCTCGAACAGACTATCCTCTTGCTTGCCACCTGCCTTGACTCTTGCCTGTACCTGACTACTCTTTTGCTTCCTGTCTGCTAAGGCCCCTGCCTGGACATGACTATTGTTTTGTCTGTCACCAATTGTACAGTCTCCATGCTCTAGCCATTCTGCTCCTGCTTTCCCCTTGGAGGGACAGTTCTGAGGGCCGCAAAATGGTGACAGTTTGCAGCAAAGAAGACCAGGGCCACTTAGGTCTCCTGTAAATCTCTACCTTCAAGAGCTCTGGTGAAGCCCAACTGTCACTTAGACTCCACACCTTGGGTGAGCCCGAGTGCATGTGGATAGGAAGTGGCTGAAAGAGGCTGTAGGGGATCAACAGCACAGAGATGCAAAAAAAGCATGAGAAAAAGGTGAAAACTGTATTTACAGTGTCCTGGCCAAGTCAGCGCGACTGGGTTGAGTTCTCGCCAGTTATACTGACATGGTGCAGCATCAGCAAATAAATATAATGGTATGTGATAGCAGTTTTCCATTATCGTGGAAAAAAGAAGTATGACAATTATTTATGGTGAATGGATCTTCAGCATATTGATTGTCTTCCCATTCAGGTTTAGATCTAATTTATAGGATAACTAAACCCAAGAACAAAAATGTGATATATTTGAACTTAGGCCGGCCATACATGGGTCGATTTTCAAATGATTTTTCGTTCGAAAATCGGACCTAAGAATAATCGGACGATTTTCGCTTTGTTAGTGGGACAATGGCACAGGCCGATTTTCATGGTTCCTCCCCATTTCGTTTATCGGGCATGCTGGAAAATTCGTGAAAAACAACCAATGTTCGAAATCATTGGTGGCACCATCGGATTACAGAAGAACGATGTATTCGATTTTCAATCGAAAAATTTTTGGAATTCGACCCATGTATGACCTGTTTTACGGTCCTTAAATGTGGTGACTGATTCGTTTCCTTAGCTAAGAAAATTTTCAGCAGATACAGAAAATACTTGCCAGAAATGCATTGTCCTTGTCACTTCCTGTGAGCTGCACAGAAGAATATCTTCCTTCCTAGCTGTCCTCTGCAAACTAACAATTATCTACAGCCATGTAATGGAGATCAAGAGATACGTACATGTCTGTAGTCCATATCAGGAGAGCAGCATAGAGTGACAACCATGGCCCCATCAGCAGAGGAGTGATGTTACCACCCAGGAAAATGTGTTATTTGCAGGAAGACCAGGCAAAAATAAAGAAAAATAGGCTTTAAAAAAGAAAACAAATGCAGCCACCACACCAATGACTAGCAAGCCGCAATATATTATATTTCACATTTAGGTTTTTGGCTTAGATCAACATGCATACAGCCATATAAAAATACAGCAACCAGTACAAAGGATCTTGCTGGACGAAGTTGGTGGCACAATCCTGAGAAAAAAGCGATCTGTACACATATAAATGTGAGCAATCATTACATGCTGTACAGTGTACATGGCTCTGTAGCCCGGATGCAGGTGGATCCAATAGAGCGCATCACAAAATTCCACCCACACCATTGCTCCCTAGTAGTTTACTGAATTTTCTGCCCATCCTTGATTTAGTCATATATTCAGCTGGGTTCACACTTTGTACAAAATTGCATACTTTTCAAACATGCACAGAAAAGAGCTGCCCTTGAGCAGACACTCAGTGGTGCCATTAATTCTTGAAATGTTACTAAACCCAGAACAGTACAATCAGTCTGTATATGCAGTAAAGCAGGCTTGTTATACTCAGTGTGGAACCTAAGGGGTTAATCCTCTGCATTGTGTAAAAAGGCTGTTTGATCCTGTTTTCTCTGCCCCTCCTCTTGTTCAAATGTCTGTCTGATAAGACAGACTGAACTGGTAGCCACATGCACATGCTCAGTTTAGTGTGTATTGTTAGAGAGGGTTTTTTTTTCTTTTTTTCTTGGGAGAGTGCATGTGATCAGCACTGTCCAGACAAAGGGTCAGGCAGAGGGTCAGGAGTTTTGCATCCTCCTAGAGCAGAAAGAAAACTCCTCCTACAAGGTTTAACCATTTCTCTGCTGAAGTCACAAGACTGCTATATACTGCTGATGAGAAAGGGTATTTAACAGTTTATATTTACTAAAATAATTGCATTTCCATGTTCTGTGTACTGTGGGAGACTGGATACAGTGAATGCAGGGTCCTGGGTTTAGTAACACTTTAATGGCACCCCCAAGCACGGGCGGACTGACCATTTGGAAACTGCCCGGCGTGCGGCCGGCGCCAAAAGGTTAATGCACATGTTTTTGCGCACGCCAAATTGCATGGTGCTGACTAATTTTAGGATTTTATTTTGCGCATTTTAAAGTGTAGGGCCCATTAAAATGAATAGCCTGCCTTTTATGCGATGCCCGGGTTCAGTAGGGGGCCCCATGAGATGCCCCTGGTACCTTTTTCATAGGCTTTTTTTGAGTTTGGGCAAGGACACAGGGGCCCCACGATCCCCTATTGCCTGGGGGCCCCATGAGTTGTCAATCCGCCCCTGACGCCAAGTATCTGTTAACCCCTTGGTGCCGGCGCCTCCTGGCCCTTTAAGGGTTTCAGAAACCGGGAGGCAGGGCGGGGTTTTAGGGTCATGTGACACCGTGATTTGCCGTCACGGCGGTCACATGATTGGGAAAGGTCCCGTTTGAAAGAGGAGATCAGGACCTTTCTATGAGTACCGGACATGTGTGCTGGGAGCGCACAGGGCACATGCTCTCAGCACATATGTTTTTCTTAATTGCACAAAAATGTGCGGTTGCTTGGCGTCAAGGCCCAGAAATCGGGAGGCCGCACATTTGCGTGCGGCCGGCGCCAAAAGGTTAATGCATATGTTTTTGCGCACGCCAAATTGCATCGTGCTGACTAATTTTAGGAGTTTATTTTGCGCATTCTAAAGTGTAGGGCCCATTAAAATGAATAGTCTGCCTTTTATGCGATGCTCGCGGTCTCACGGAAAATTTGCAGAAATGCAAGCATGCTCTGTTACATCTGCATGGTGTGAGCGGAACCCTACATTAAGGTCAGTGAGGTGTATTGTCAGAAATCCCAGTGCTGGGGGCTCCATCAAAAGCTTGCTACGGGCCCTATGACCTGTACCTATGCCTCTGCATCCCTTACATGATCTGAATTCCCCCTGGCTAAGTTCAGGGCAGAAAAACGAAATTCCTCAAAATTGATCTCTTTTATTCCTTTCTTTTACTACTTCCTAAATATTCAGAAAGTCCCCAGATTTGTTGAACCTGCTCAGTATTATATGAAGTAGGCAGGACCATGAAATGAGACAACACAAAGCACCGGCAGACAATGTGGATCTTTCTTTTACATCCATGTCAGCCTGGCAGGACACAGGCCGATGAATAGAGAGAGTGTGATGGGTGTGATGAAATCCCTGACATCACTTGGGAGGCCGAGGTGAGGAGTGATCACCCCCCTCTGCACATCAACACAACTCTTTTATCCTGGAAGAGCTCTACCATCCGGTACTGCAGGTTATAAGAACTTAAAGATGAGCTCCTAGCAGATAAAAATTAATGCAGCTCCGTAATCATTAATATGCTGTATAGGTAAATGTATTTTTTAATGCATGCGGTGTAAGTACCTGAATTTGACCTGCTATCAGTCTGTTGTCCCTGTACAGCAGAGCTAAGACTGGGAGAGGAAAAAGCAGTGCAAGGAGTCAGCTCATGTGCTGACAAGGAGTATCATGATAGGAGTGACAGAGAGATGAGCTCATCACTGCACTGCTTCTCGCTTCTCTTTTCACTGTTCAGTCACAGGCTGGGACAGGCCCAGGATGACCTGGGCTGAGATGAAGTGCGTTGAATGATGCTGAACATCAAACTGAGGACTTATAGTGGCAGAAACAAAATATTGTGGGGGGAAATCTCTAGATTAACTGTGAATATTGCAGCAAACGCTGGTTTTGTTATCTTTGAATATTATTAATTTTTTTTTGCTATCAACTCAAAAATATGTATATACAGTATATAGCATTTATATATATATATATATATTCTCACCGGCCACTTTATTAGGTACACTTTGCTACCCGGTGTGGTCTTCTGCTGCTGTTGCCCATCTGCTTCAAGGTTTGATGTGTTGTGTGTTCAGAGGTGGTATTCTGCATACCTTGGTTGTAACGAGTGGTTATTTGAGTTACTTTCTAGTATCTCGAACCAGTCTGCCCATTCTCCTCTGACATCAACAAGGCATTTCCGTCCACACAACTACCGCACACGATATTTTCTTTTTCGGACCATTCTCTGTAAACCCTAGAGATGGTTGTGCATGAAACTCCCAGTAGATCAGCAGTTTTGGAAATACTCAGATCAACTCATCTAGCACCAATAACCATGCCACCTTCAAAGTCACTTAAATTGTTCACCATTCTGATGCTCAGTTGAAACTTCAGCAAGTTGTCTTCACCACGTCTAGATGCCTAAATGCATCGAGCTGCTGCTATATGGTTGAGTGATTAGCAATTTGTGTTATCAAGCAATTGAATAGGTATACCTAATAAAGTGGCCAGTGAGTGTATATATATATATACAGTGCTCAGCATAAACAAGTACACCCCTTTTGAAAAGTAAGATTTTAATCAATATCTCAATGAACACAAGAACAATTTCCAAAATGTTCACAAAACTGTGTTTTCATTACATGAAAGTAAGGTTAATAGTATAACTTAGATTACAAAATCTTCAGTTTTACTCAAATCAGTTGATGCAAAAATGAATACACACCACAACAAAAATTACTACATGTAGTATTTTGTATGACCTCCATGATTTGTAAGCACAGCACCAAGTCTTCTAGGCATAGAATGAAGTTGGCGACATATTGCAAGATCGATCTTTTTCCATTCTTTAATAATGACCTCTTTTAAAGCTTCGATGCTGCATGGAGAGTGATTCACAAATTGTCTCTTAAGAAGTCCCCATAGGTGTTCGATTGGGTTCAGATCAGGAGACATGCTTGGCCACTGAATCACTTTCACCCTGTTATTCATCAGAAATGCAACAGTGGCCTTAGATGTGTGTTTTGGATCATTGTCATGTTGGAAAAGTGCAAGACAACCAAGGGCAAGGAGTGATGGTAGCATCTTCTCTTTCAATATAGAGCAGTACATCTGTGAATTCATGATACCGTCAATGAAATGCAGCTCCCCAACACCAGCAGCACTCATGCAGCCCCATAGAAGGACACTGCCACCACCATGTTTCACTGTAGGCACCATGCATTTTTCTTTGTACTCATGTTTGCAACACAATACAGTTTTGAGGCCATCAGTTCCAAAATTGTCTATCTTGGTCTCATCACTCCAGAGTACAGAATCCCAGTAGTCTTTCTTTTTCAACGTGAGCCATTTCAGATTGTAGGCAGGCTTTTTTGTGCATGGACTTTAGGAGAGGCTTCCTTCATGGATGACACCCATGCATGCCATTCCTCTGCCGTGTATGTCGTATGGTGTCATGAGAAAAAATCAACCCAGCTTGGCTTTCTACTTCTTTAGCTAACTGCAGTGAACCTGCATGGTGATTTTCTTCAACCCTTCTCATCAGAGATTTTAACTTCCATAGATGGCCTGGATGTCTCTTTGAGATGGTTGCAGTTCCATCTTTGTTAAATGTTTGTATCACTTTCGCTACAGTATTCTGACTGATAAGTAAAGCTTTGCTGATCTTCTTGTAGCCTTCACCTTTCTCGTGTAAGAAATTATTTTCTCTCTCAGACTTTGTGACATTTCTCTTCCATGAGGTTCCATTGCTGACAGCATGAAATGGGAGCGGTTTTCTTTGTTAAGTAATGGCCTTTTATAATCAACTGTCTGCTGGACACCTGTTTAATGAATAATTAGACTCACCTGTAGTTGAATTCTTGTTATTTAAGATTTTGTTGTCTAAAATTTAGTTTTGCTCCTCACTTTCATTGGGGTGTACTCATTTTTTCAACATGGTCTTGAACGAATTTGTTAAAAAAATACTTTTTGTGTGTGCAAATTAACAATTTTTGTTTGCAATCAATGGCCCGCAATTGTGGGAGTATTTTGTAATATAGTGTCCCACAGAAAATGTGGATTCCGAAAAGAAAGGTTTTCTGACAAATCTGTTGGGGTGTACTCATTTATGCTGAATACTGCATGTATATATATATATATATATATATATATATATATATATACACACAGTATAAAGAAAAAGTTTCAACACAATGTACCTTTACATTTCCCCGTGATCTGTCTGTTTTGTTTTTTGCAAGTACCGAAAACAGCTATTGATCCTGCCAATAATCAACTGAGCTTTTAAACTAACTGTAGTGAGCTGACAGCACTGCTTCTGCTGAACTGAAATCCCACGCAGTCAGTCTTGTCCAGACTACAGAACACCTCCACCTATTTTATGGAGTTTGTGGGGGGTTAGATAATCAACCAAGAAAGTACTCAGATGGGCTGACAACGCTATGTGGGATTTCAATGTGGCAGAGGCAGAGTTGTCAGTTTACAACAGGAAGTTGGGGCCTGAGTGCATTTTTGGTAGAGCAATAAGCATGCTATTGTAGTTAGAGTTTAAAAAATAAAAAAAATTTAAATATATATATATACAGTATACAGTCATGGCCGAAATTGTTGGCACCCTTGATATTTTTCCTGAAAATCAAGTATTTCACACAAAAAAGGTATTGCATTAACACATGTTTTGCTATACACATGTTTATTCCCTTTGTATGTATTGGAACAAATATAAAACAGAGGCAGAAAAGCAAATATGACATAATGTCACACAAAACCCCAAAAATGGGCTGGACAAAAGTATTGGCACCCTTAACTTAATATTTGGTTGCACACCCTTTGGAAAACATAACTGAAATCAGTCGCTTCCTATAACCATCAATAAGCTTCTGACACCTCTCACCCGGAATTTTGGACCACTCTTCCTTTGCAAACAGCTCCAGGTCTCTCTTATTGGAAGGACACCTTTTCCCAACAGCAATTTTAAGATCTCTCCACAGGTGTTCAATGGGATTTAGATCTGGGCTCATTGCTGGCCACTTCAGAACTCTCCAGCGCTTCTTTGCCATCCATTTCTGAGTGCTTTTTGACGTATGTTTGGGGTCATTGTCCTGCTGGAAGACCCAGGATCTTGGACGCAAACCCAGCTTTCTGACACTGGGCCCTACAGTGCGACCCAAAATCCTTTGGTAATCCTCAGATTTCATGATGCCTTGCACACAGTCAAGGCACCCAGTGCCAGAGGCAGCAAAACAACCCCAAAACATCATTGAACCTCCACCATATTTTACCGTAGGTACTGTGTTTTGTTCTTTGTAGGCCTCATTCCGTTTTCGGTAAACAGTAGAATGATGTGCTTTACCGAAAAGCTCTATCTTGGTCTCATCTGTCCACAAGACGTTTTCCCAGAAGGCTTTTGGCTTACTCAAGTACATTTTGGCAAACTGTAGTCTTGCTTTTTTATGTCTCTGTGTCAGCAGTGGGGTCCTCCTGGGTCTCCTGCCATAGCGTTTCATTTCATTTAAATGTCGACGGATAGTTCGCGCTGACACTGATGCTCCCTGAGCCTGCAGGACAGCTTGAATGTCTTTGGAACATGTTTGGGGCTGCTTATCCACCATCCGGACTATTCTGCGTTGCAATCTTTCATCAATTTTCCTCATCCGTCCACGACCAGGGAGATTAGCTACAGTGCCATGGGTTGCAAACTTCTTGATAATGTTGCGCACTGTGGACAAAGGCAAATCTAGTTCTCTGGAGATGGACTTGTAACCTTGAGATTGTTGATATTTTGCCACAATTTTGGTTCTCAGGTCCTCAGACAGTTCTCGTCTCCTCTTTCTGTTGTCCATGCTTAGTGTGGCACAGACAGACACACAATGCAAAGGTTAAGTGAACGTCTCTCCTTTTTATCTGCTTTCAGGTGTGATTTCTATATTGCCCACACCTGTTACTTGCCCCAGGTGAGTTTACAGGAGCATCACATGCTTGTAACATTCTTATTTATCCGCAGTTGTGAAAGGGTGCCAATACTTTTGTCCAGCCCATTTTTGGAGGTTTGTGTGACATTATGTCGAATTTGCTTTCTTTCCTCCCTTTTTTTGTTTTGTCCCAATACACACAAAGGGAATAAACATGTGTATAGCAAAACATGTGTTAATGCAATACGTTTCGTGAGAAATACATGATTTCCTGGAGAAATATCAAGGGTGCCAACAATTTCGGCCATGACTGTATATAATGTTATGGTATAGTGATTTAGTACAACCATTGTTGCCGCAGTGTAGATGTTCAGAGGTTTGCAGAGGTGAGCAGTAGGTGTCTTACAATAATATTGTGATGAGGTGGAGCTGTCATATACCAGCCCTCATTACAAACACCAACAGAGAACTCAAGACAGACCGCGGTAAATTATGTCATCACAATTGGACATCATCCAGTTTATGACTCACTTCTCTCGAAGATCTCATTAACCATAGTCCTAACCTGTTTTATAACTAGGGATGAGCAAAATTGATAGTTTCCATTTCCCCAAATTTTGGGGAAAATCAGATTTTGACAAAATTTATTTTATCAAAATACATTGATAGGTGAAAGATTAGGGTGGTTTTTGGTGGTTTCTATGGTGCAGCATGCTTAAATGACTCCTGAAGGTTACAGAAGCTTTGTTCATCTATCCTGGATCTAACCCAAAAATGGTCCCCTTTTTAGCTCCATTATTTTTAAATTCTTCACAGAAAGAAAAACTAGACAGTATACTAATAACAGATAACTTCACAAAGAACACTAAATGGTATGAATGTACCTACCCCTAGGGCCCCTGCACATCATTGCATTGTGGGAAGGAACGCTATGCATGTTGGTGATTCATTTTGAATAGAAGCTTAAGGCAGAGCACCCCAGTATTTGATCATTCTCTACCATGCATTGGGGTGCACTGCATCAGAAAATATACTGCCCTGGAGCATTAGAAGCCCATTCATATAAAGGGGCTACCTTAAGGAAACATACATTAATACACGACATGCTGCACAATATTATGTGCTCCTTAACGCAACACACCTAAATATGTTACCCTAAAGTATAGACCATTGTTATAAAAAAAAGACGATAGATTTTCTTCTTTACTTCAAATACATTAAGAAGCTTGAGGAGCAAATTCCAGCTTCTGAAAAATTGTGCACAAACTGGAAATTTTACGGGAAAATCAGTTTTGCTGAAATCTCTCAGCTGATCTCTACGTATAGCTAATATATTAGGAAAAGTTGTATGATATTTACCTCTAGGCTGGTCTGAGCTTCCTTTTCTGTTGTTACAGCACTAGCGTCATTCAACCCAGAGGAAGAACTTGGAGGACTGGACCTTGGTGTGGTGAATCTACAGGGTTCAGCTTGGAGGAGAGGGTACGTATTGCAGCAAAAGCTACTTTTTTGTTTTATTTACTTCATTGAACAGGATTTTTTATTATCTTAAATTGGAATTGGCCATTCAAATAAATGTAAATTTTTTTTTTTTTAATATTGAATTGGAGTTGGCCTTTTCAAATGAACTAATTTTTGTGTTAGTTCTGAAGAGTAGGGAGGGGTTATAATCCGTAATTTTATTTCTCTCCTTGCAAAGATGCAACATAAATTGAATATAATTTTAAAAAAAAGTAATGAAGATCGAGTCAATGCGAGTCATGGGTGGCCCAATCAGCTCAAACCAGCTCAGCAAGCTTCAACTAAAAAAATCGAAGGACTTGGGGAAATTGTCAGACATTATTTGAGTATTCTGACAGCCACTCACTCTCATATTGGTTGGAAGGAAGATTCTTCTATCCAAGTGTAGTAGGGCTGTGGGTCTGTGTCTGCTGTGGGTAGTACTTCCTCCATGTTTCCCTTCTCATTGGGTGCCAGGTGTGGGTCACATGAGAGGCATACCTAGGGGTGGGTTCTTCTGTGCTATGCTAGGCACCTTGAACAGGATCACTCACCTTACAAATGGGGTGCTTTTACTTTGTGTTGTATTCATCAATGCCCTGGGACAAGGCCACTTTTGGGGATAACTCAACCTTAAGGCAAACCCCTAACTTTAGAGATACACCATGTACACTTGAACAATAAACTGTCCTCCAGTTAACTCTCCTATCCCTGTGTCAAAGTACAACTTTACTGTAACTTTTTGCATTTAGGAGGGACATGCTGAACCTATGTCCACTCCTCCTGTCCAGTGTAGCTCCGTTACCTCACTACCAGTAATGGAATTGAGCCCAGCCAGGTACCTAGTGCAGGCTTCATACATGCTCTTCATTAACTCTTCTGTACCTGTGCACAGACTGGTGACCTCTCAGATGGGAGACAGAACGCGCATGAAGAGATTGCCAACAAAAACTTCCTTGCTGCAAGAGGCTGTTCCACCTGTCACAGGTACATGCTTCACGACAGGCTGCTTGTGAACACTTCTTTCCCTTGGTACTTGCTTGTTCTCCACACTGTGTTAACTCTTATTGAGCTGTCTTCATACCTCAAAGTGCTCTACTGACCCACGCTGTAGACTATGTGAGGTGCCGGTTACTTGCATTACATTTCTTTAATAACTTCAGACCCTAACTCAGGCTTGTGGCTGCCCCAGCATACCTGCAGAGGATGAGAGTCCATCTTGGGAGTATCCAGAAACTGGTGTTCTTCAGGGCAGAATGCAGGTCCCAGCAGTCGCCCTATATAATGGCAGGTGTCCAACACCAGGCAATCCTTCGCGGGAACTGTGGACTCAGCATGGCACCGCAGATTGGCAAGATGGACTCTAACAATGACATCAGCAGCAAAGGCAACAGCGACCCCGGGATCCAGACCCCTATCCCTTTTATAATGCCACAGGACCAGTAGGTTGGACCCAAGAAACCCGCCAAGAAACATCTTGGCATATTTATTCCTAACCGTCCCAGCTGGAGCAGCACCTAACTAAACTACAATAGGCAACCTGCCTACTCATGCTCCTTCTTTATTCTCCTCTATCTCCAGTGGATAGAGGAATCTATTGATTTCTCTACTTCAGCCCACAGTGAGAGCAAGAGAAATCCAACCAAGTATGGCTCCCCTAAGAGACATTTGTCACTAAGACAAGTGTCCAAAATGGAGGATTTTCCCTCACCTGTTCTGATGACAACTCTAAAATACTGGAATTCCCATCAATTTCTGTCTCAGTGACAATAGTCAACAAAACAAATAGAGAGAATGAATCTACCTAACCAAGACACAAACCACAAATAAAACTAATAACACAAGGGTTTTAATACATCCATACTCTATCCAAAACTACAAAAAAATGTTCTGGTTGTACATATACTTTAACAAAGCATGACCAGGTCTTACTGGGGAAAGACAAAATGAATCTATAAATTGGCTAAATTTTCCCTTTAAGTGCAAAAGCCATGGGACGTGTAAAATAAAATGTTAAGTCATATAGCAGAGTGTTCCAAGGACATGGAGCAGGGAAGGAAATCCAGGTGGCTGAGTAATGAAGGTTGGAAGGTTGGAACATCTGCACTCCACTTAAAGGATGTCCTTGTGGATCTTCTCTAGGGAAGCCATACTGCTTGGTATGGACTGATATTTTACAGCTGATGTGACATTCTCAGTACTTCTTACTGGACAAAACACAGACCTCTAAATAACCGTCTCCGGCTTACGGCTTTCTGGGCCATTAATAGCTTCCGGATGTACGTTACTGGGCCAAAGATCTGGTCAATGCACTGGAGAATCCCCACCCTAATTCTCAGTTACTTAAGCCAAAGTTTAATCGAACAAGCTGAAGTTAGAAGCTGATTGGCTACAATGCACAGCTGCCCCAGATTCTGAGTGCTCCAGTTTTAGTAAATCTCACCCTATGTATTAAATATATCTAATAAAGGTAATATATTCAATCATGATGTTTTATACCTTTAGCTGGCATTTATGATTGCAGAGATATGAGTTTTTCTTCCTATTCACGCCTATACCGCTCCTTTGCACGTTAGCGTATTGAAGCTTTTCATTGATTACTGGATTGCAGCCAGGCTACACCAAAAGTAATAATCAAGGGTTTATTTTTTTTTAGTTTTGCACAGTTCTATTTGTTGTAGTAAGAAATAGTTTGATAGAAGCATGCTAAAGAATCAGACCTCTGCTCAGCACAGAATGCAGTGATCTGAGTGCCCAGTGGTCCCTCAAGGAGCATGAATATTGTTGATCAGAGCACTGGGCTGGAGAGTATTGGACCACAGGAGACCACCCTGTGTTAGTAGTGCTTTGATTCTCTAGGGAAGCCTTTCTCAACCTTTTTAGCAAGAACAATACCCTGAAATAGTTTTTAAGTTTTACTGAACCCCACTAAAATTATTACACCTAAAGTTTATGGTATATTAGCATTATCAGTAGATTGTAGACACTTTTAAATAACATGTTTAGTAAATAAAAAAATAAAAGTCTGTATATTTTCTGTATAACCTTGAAATCTAATGAATAATAATAATGGCCAAAAAAGAAACAAGAACAGTGAAAATTGCAGTGACCCACTTATACTGCTGGTCATTGAAGAAGAAGTGACCCTTACACTGTTGGTCAGTGTAGAAGTAGCCCTTTCTATTGATGGTCAGTGTGGAATTGACCTCTTACATTGGATATTAGTTTAAAGGTAACCCTTTATATAGGTGGTCAACATAGAAGTGACCCCTTACATTGGTGTTCAGTATTGACTTGACCCCTTACATTAGTGGTCAGTGTAGATGTGACCCTTTACATTGGTGATCAGTGCAGAAGTAACCATTTATATAGATGGTCAGCATAAAAGTGACCCCTTATATTGGTGTCCACTGTAGAGTTGACCCCTTACATTAGTGGTCAGTGTAGATATGACCCTTTACATTAGTGATCAGTCTAGAAGTAACCATTTATATAGGTGGTCAGCATAAAAGTGACCCCTTATATTGGTGTTCACTGTAGAGTTGACCCCTTACATTAGTGGTCGGTGTAGATATGACCCTTTACATTAGTGATCAGTCTAAAAGTAACCATTTATATAGGTTGTCAGCATAAAAGTGACCCCTTATATTGGTGTCCACTGTAGAGTTGACCCCTTACATTAGTAGTCAGTGTAGATATGATGCTTGTGTTGATGGGGTGTGTAGAAGTAACCCTATTAATTGGTGGTCATGCAAGATGTCATTCTCCTCATTCCATCTCTCCTGCCCTCCCCTCTGCCCTCACACTTGCCCATCTCTTTACTTCTATGAGTATCTCCTGCTGTGTATTTGCTTTCTGATGAGGTATATTTATTGAAGGTATTATTCTGTTTTGAGTAATGGATTTTTCTATGCATAATTATTGCTCTCTGACTATTTGTGCTACATGCATCCCTTCAGTGTTGTATTTAAACTTTATTTCCTTATGTATTTTCATGCCGTAGTATCTGTGCACCACATGAGATATATCTATATATGCATATAATACCTGTTTAAAGTGACCATTTACATTGCATTGCATTGGTTAGTGTAAAAGTGACATCCCACATTGGTGGTCGGAGTAGATGTGATTTCCTACATTGGTGGTCGGTGTAGATGTGATTTCCTACATTGGTGGTTGGAGTAGATGTGATTTCCTACATTGGTGGTCGGTGTAGATGTGATTTCCTACATTGGTGGTCGGTGTAGATGTGATTTCCTACATTGGTGGTTGGAGTAGATATGATTTCCTACATTGGTGGTCGGTGTAGATGTGATTTCCTACATTGGTGGTCGGTGAAGATGTGATTTCCTACATTGGTGGTCAGTGTAGATGTGATTTCCTACATTGGTGGTCAGTGTAGATGTGATTTTGTACATTGGTGGTCAGTGTAGATGTGATTTCGTACATTGGTGGTCAGTGTAGATGTGATTTCCTACATTGGTGGTCGGTGTAGATGTGATTTCCTACATTGGTGGTCAGTGGAGATGTGGCACCTTATATTGGAGGTTGGTATAGAAGTGACCCCTCATGTTAGTAGTCAGTGTAGGTAGATCAATCTTCTCAAAGAACCCCTAGCAACCTCTGGAAGAATCCTGGTTATTAAAGACTACTGTTGTGATCTTCAGGACATTTTAACCTTATGCTGCAGCAAGCAGAACTGTCAAAAAATATGGATTATGGATTATTACTGTTTATGAAGCCTGGCGGCATAGTAATAACAGATGAAGCTTAAAGTGGTTGTAAATCCTTATGTATACCCAATAAAGCGACTGGCCTCAGGTGATGCACACAGATAAAATAAATTCTCCTACACAAGTTGTACCTGCTTATCTGCAGTCTTCTGTTCTCTACATCTGTTCAAAGTCCAGAATGTATACAGCTTGTCTCAGATTCCAGAAAGCAGAGGATGGAGAGCTGACGTTACACTCTGCAGTGAGAGCTGATTGGTGGAAAGGGACAAACCCCTCTTCACACAGGAACAGAGCTGAGGCTGTTAATTCAGGCTATGTGCTGGAGCTCGCTCCCCTGTCACCTTTTTACCGCTTGGTGTCAGGAAAATTCATGACTCATGCTGATAGCAGAGGATGGAGGCAGCAGACAGAAGATTGATTGACACAAGTACACACTATAGAAGGATATGCTTTGTTCATATTTCATGCTTGAGGTTTATAACCACTTCCCCTCCGGCCCATGTAGATAAACAGTCGGACGGGAGCAGTGCCCGAAGCAGGTTGACATTTCTAAACGTCACCCCGCATTCATTGCCTGTGCGTGCTCCATGGGAGAGCGTGGCACCACGATCGGATGCGGACACAGCGGAACACCGATCCCTGTACGGGACCTCTGTGTGAGGTCCCAATTCATCTGATCACTGACTGGCCAATCAGTGATCACATGAATAGTAGTAAGCAAGATGTCACTTCTGACGTCATTGCTTACTACTAGTGAATTCTGTGAATGATCACCGAGGTCACATGGTACAAGGCTATTCACAACAGCCTTGTACCATGTGACAAGCTGTGACCAATCACAACTCTCACAGTATTTCTCAATGGCTGCAAGAATGCAGCCAGAGAGAAGGAGAAATGATTGCTTTTACAGCCTTTTTGGGTGTAAAAACAATCAGTGTTAAAAAGAAAAAAAAAATCTTTATCACCTCACCCCCCACAAGAAGTATAGTGTCACTGTGGGGACACTGTACTGCTAGGGTGACAGTATATTAAAAAAAAAATATATATATATATATATATATATATCAATAATAATAATATAAAAACTAAAATAAAAATGTAAAAAAACATTTTGAAAAATCTTAATTTTTGGTTATAAACTAATTTAGGTTATTTTGTTTTTACTAAAAAGATAGATGAATACATTTTGGTCAAGATTATTTATTTGCAAGATTTTTTAAGAAAAACACTTTTTTTCAAAATTTTGGGACTTTTTCATTTATATATAAAAAAAAAAAAAAATCCCAGTGGTGAATAAATACCACTAAAATAAAGTTTTATCTGTCTCAAAAAAATTCTAAAACATTCGTAAGGGTACAGTGTTGCATGACCGTGCAATTGTCATTCAAAGTGTGATAGTGCTGAAAGCTGAAAATTGGCCTGGACTGGAAGGGGATGAAAGTGTCCGGAATTGAAGTGGTTAAAGCTTAAACCTTTTTTTTTTAATAGATTAGGAAATGTTTAAACCCTATGTCAGTTTTTTTTGCTATCTGTATCTTACAGGGGAGACTTCCCCTTACTTCCTGTCCTATAGACACAAGTAGAAGTAAAATATATCCCCCTTCTCTTGAGCAGTTTTCAGCTGCACTACAATCCACACCTCTCCAGTTTGGATAATGTTCACTCAAGAGTGTGAAAACACGAGCACAATAACAGTTTATAGGGGTAACAAGTTAAACCTTCACTAATCTAATTACATATAATTCCATGGGACTCAATAGGCAGGGGGCAGTCCAACACAGATAGCTTCTATTATTCCCGTATTTTGTGTAGATTTTGGCTCGTGTCCAAAAAATACATAATTGCGAGATAATTGCAGACAATGCGCAGAATGCATAAAACCGTCATTTGCACTCCGTAATGATTCTAATTGCTGGCAACACTGTGAGCTGTATCTTAATTGCAGTCTAATTTGTTATTTGCTTAACATATTTTCTGCTCTGCCTCATTATTTTTATAGGTCAAATCCAGGCTAGTAATTCTTTTCCAATTAATGCTATTTTATGTCTGTATTTATTTTTATACTTTTACTTTGACAGTAAAATAATTAGTTAGTGTTGGTTTACCAAAATAACAAAATCATTTATTAATTTGTTGCTTCATTTACTGCAACTATATTGGCCAACAATTGACTTGTGTGAGCACTGTGTTATATCAGGACATCTTGTTACATAATGTTTTACTGTTGTGGTTTCCGTAATCATAAAATCATATTTCAGTAGAAGAAAGCCGTTTTACTGTGATAAAATTGTTGAGAATTAATGAACATACTCTTGTCATCCACTCAACCAAAGCTGGCCGTACAAGTTAGAAGTTCCTAAAAAAAATGTTAATTTTCGAAATGTTTGTTCGATGTTCTAATGGTTAATCAGAAAAATTGAATGCGAATAATGGGAAATTTTTTTCTAGTTTTCTACATGAAAAAAAATCTGTTAGTGCCCCTTTCACACCAGAACGCAATGTTTAAAAACACACTGGGTATGCAATCTGCTGTGGGTGTCAATGTAATCCTAACAACACCCCAAATGCAGATCACAAATGCGGTGCATTTGCAGTACCATGTGATCCGGTTACAGTGCATTTTAAAAAGTAGTGCATGCATTACTTTTGGTGTGATCCTGTGCAATTTCAGGCCATTCAAATGCATGGGCTGAAAGTCTCATTGCACTGAATCGCACAGAATCCACACATGACTGTGGAGCGCAGTCTTGTGCAATTTCAGTGTGAACCGGCACTGAATGTGGGTTGGGAAAATTGAACGCATGTATGCATGTACGCATGAGCATTTGCTAGAAAAAGTTGAAACAGAAATAAAACTTTCCTGGCATGTACAGTATAGGAATATTTGAACAATACATACAAACGTTTGTATCAGGGCCGGACTGACAACTGATGGGGCTCATGGGGCCCCTGGGTCCTTGGTCAAACGCAAAAAAGCCTAGTTTAAAGGTACCAGGGGCATCTCATAGGGCCCCCTACTGACTGAGTTTCCAAATGGTCAGTCCGCCCCTGTTTTGTATAGTGTATGGTGTATGCAAAATTGGATTTATAAGTAAACTTAAATGAATTTTAAATGCAAATATATGTATTAAAATTGTATCTAAGTTATTTCAATTTAAATGCTTTACATTTTTCTTTCTTTGATTTCATAGGCAGTAACAAACCTGTATAATACATCTGGGAATTAATTTAAGTAGCAGGCTTTAGAACAAAATTAGTTGACTCAATAATTGCATCATCACAAACTTTGATTAATGATTTTTCTGAATTTTGCATAAAAATTGGAATGGAAATCTATCCATGTATAATAAAAATCTGCTCTCTCACTGCTGCATGCCCACCCAAGTACCATCCAATTTGCCAAATACCATACAAAGTATACAGTATACTCCCACTGCAAGCGTAATTTAAAAACTCATCTGCTTTCAGTACCAGAGGGAATCAGAGGCACGATTACTTTGCCACCCCCTTCCCCCCTCCCGACCAGAAGGCCCCCCATCCCCTCTTCATACAAAAAAATAATAAAAAATAGTTTTATGTTATTAAAATGTATCCTGGGAAGCAACATTGTGCCTGCAACCATCTGTAAAAGGTTATACTCTGTTATATTGTATCAGTTTTTAAGGAGTGCATGTACCACGCAATGCCACATGTTGCAGTACTACAATGCAAACGTTTAAATGGGCCCTAAAGGATGCGGACACATGATGCAGATACCCCTCAGTTCTCTGAGATTAAAGCTCAGTTGTAGTCAGAGAAAAAAGATATGATGTCAGATAGGCTTTGCACCAACAACCTCCATTTTCATAGTTTTACCTCCAGTAGTTGTGCAGGGTGTTTTACAGTTCCTTGCAGTTCAATAAGCACCAGAGTTAGGCTGGCCATGCACTATACAATTTTCTGTTCAATTTCCTTTAGATTTGCCTTCAACTATGTACTGCAAGAACCTGCCTAATTGGATACAATTAAAAGTGTTGTTTAGGTTTGACCTCATATTATATGGTGTTTGGTAAATCTAAAGCAAAATTCTCAAGAAAATTGTATAGTGTATGGCCAGCCTTAGACCCAGTACATTCAGTTATGTAACAGAATTGGTGAGACACACCCCTCCCATTCCCTTCAATACAAGTGTGTGATAGGACACCTGTGATGAGGGGTGTGGCTGTTACTCAGCTCTGCCAGTACAGAGCACTGCAGTGTGAGAGTATGAACCAGCATTTTCACAGAGAAAATAAAGCATTCCAAGCATGTTTGCCATAGATGGCCTGATATTTACAAGTGCTGTCATCGATAAGCTGGTCCAAGAGCTGACGTGACTTGTTGAGGAATGCCCAGAGACATCTTCCTGTCTATAGTCACCCTTACCATAAATGAATTCACAGCATTGAATAGGATCCTGGAAAGCGTGCCCAAAGTGGACTTTTCTCTTGAGGTCAGTGTTTTTGAATTTTGCTCAGAAGAAACCCTGAAGGTGATGGTAGTTCAGGCTTCTGTGCATTATTACACTGTTTAGTCTCCCCGACTATCTCGAAGTATGAAATTATCTTTTGTGGCCTATGTACTCAAACGTGCTCCATTTATCTACTGATAACAAGGAGCTTTGATAAGGTTCCACACACAGAGCGGGTGCGATAAATACTTCCATTAATGATTTGCAGCTGCTTTATGTTCAGTGATTACTAAAGGAAGTGTTTCGGGAGAAAACCAACTAAGGAGACACCTGCTAGTTAAATATGGAAGTCGGATAAGGACTGAAAGCATTGCCATGAAAGCCAAGGTGTTGGGAAAGTGTATGCAAACATCCTAGTCTTGGTCAATTTAAAAGCCACTGTTGTTGTAGGTAAAGATTTAAAAGATAAGTCCACCCAAAAGAGATAATTTGGTGTTGAATAGATGCCGGTAGGTGAGAACTCTGGGTTGTGGTTTACATTCCTGCAGGCCTTCGTGAGTTAGATGCAAAGGCCGATCTTCTTCTCTTCATGTTCTGGCAATTCAGTTCTTATGGAGAATTTAAGAGGTGGAACTTAAAATTTTTATTTTTAAAAACATCAATACTGGGCACTTTAACCCCCTTCCTGCCCAGGCCAATTTTCACCCCCGTTCACATATATGCGGCCGTTTGGGCCTCGTTTTGCATGGGCACAAGAGCCCATTCATTTGAATGGACTCCCATGCCCGTGACACGCAGGGAAGAAGTCCCTGCACTTCTTTGGAAAACACAGCCCGCACTGGAACCTAGGTTCCCACTACGGTTGCGTTTTCCAGTGCGGGCGGCGTGCCATTAGAACCAAAGGCACCCGCCCGCGGGTCCGCATTTCTCTGTGTGGGTGGTGCGGCTGCATGGATTTTTGTGCGGCTCTGCAGCGGCACCACCCGCACAGATGTGAACCTAGGGTCAGCTTTCAGCGCTGTCGCACTTTAAATGACAATTGTGCAGTCATGCAACACTGTATCCATATGACATGTTTAACATTTTTTAACACACAAATAGAGCTTTCTTGAGTTTTTTATGTTTTACTAAATAAAACAAAAAAAAACAAACTTTTGAAAAAAAATGCATTCTGATATAAAAGCCTTGTGGTACACTTCACAGATCCCAGAAGATTGGGGGACCATTCACAAAGTCAATGCGCACTAGGAAATCGGCTGTGAACATGCAAGGCTACACTGCCGGTTTCCTTTACTTAAGATGCTGGCACCTGCACCCGAAGCCAATTGAAGAACCAGCTCGGTTGAGGACATCTCTGGATCCCTGGACAGGTAAGTGCCCTCATATTAAAAGTCAGCAGCTACAGTATTTGTAGCAGCTGACTTTTAATTTTGTGGGGGGAGAATGGAGCTCCACTTTAAGGTGTATACTGGGGTCCCCAAACTATGAGGATCATGCAGTTCCATGGCCTCCAGAGCCTGTGATGATGTCATCACGCATGCTGGGTCCGAAACCAGTGGTGGTGAATTGTTTATTTGACATGCGTGGCTCTTTGAAGATTGTGAGTATATATTGTACACAGTATTACAACAATAAATCCAGCTGCTTTACGCTATGGAAGGCTGTTTTTACTTTATTTTGTCAATTATGGAGTGAAAGTTAGGATGTGACAACTCTCCCCACTGGTGTGCTCTGTAGTTCCATATTAGTCAAATGATTTACTGTAACAAGATCCACGCACCTCAAAGCGTTTATAGGCCACCTATAATTTGGGGTCTTATGACTTGGTAAGAGGCTCTACGTGGCATGATGGTGGAACTCTTGCTGGCATCTATGATTGGATATATTCTTTTTGGATGGACTTTTCTTTAACTTAATATTCACATGTGGTATAAAAAGACTTTTATGTTCATTTTGTTTATTCTGAATTTTATATAATATTCACAATTTTTGTTTTATGGGGATTCATACATTCATTTATTATTGCATTCATATTGTTGTGCTTTTAAAAGGACAGCACAACAATATTTATTAACAAAGACTCTGAATGACACAGACACATCATCATTTGGTTCTGTAATGCTGGTGGCCAGCCCAAAAGTGCTATGGAAACACGAGACTCTGATCCAGGGCGTCCATATCCATGCCCATCCTAGCACTCAGAAGAAGACCTGGTCTGCACTTTGTCCAGACCTGCTTCACCTCCCACCCTGTGGTAAAAATGTTACCCCCATTGACTTCTCCGTGACATCCAACAACGCCACCATCAAACCCGCCCCGCAGGCCAGAGTACTTGGTGTCATTCTGGACTCCAACCTATCCTTCCAGCTCCAAGTCCAATCTTTAACTAACTCATGCAGACTCCACCTCCGCAACATCGCCAAAATCCGCACATTCCTAACCCCAGAAACCACTAAACAGCTCATCCACTCCCTCATCATATCACGACTCGACTACTGCAACTCCCTCCTCACTGGCCTGCCTCGCCGCTGGCTATCCCCGCTTCAGTCGATCCTGAATACGGCTGCCAGACTCATTCACCTTTCCAACCGCTCCATTTCCGCCACCCCCCTCTGCCAATCCCTCCACTGGCTTCCGATTGCGCAACGGATCAAATTCAAAATCCTAACACTGACGTACAAAGCTGTCCACCATACTGCCCCGAACTACATCACTGACCTAATATCCAAGTACAGCCCAGCACGCACACTCCGCCCCTCACAAGACCTCCTTCTCTCTAGTTCCCTGGTCTCCTCCTCCCATGCCCGCCTCCAGGACTTCTCCAGGGTGTCACCCATCCTCTGGAACTCCCTGCCCCAACCCATCAGATTATCACCTACTCTCCTCTCCTTTAGGCGCACCCTGAAAACCCATCTCTTCAGGGAAGCCTACCCCACCCCCTGCTAACTTGCCGACCTCCTCCACTCTTCCTACCACTCCGTCCCCCACAGCTATCTCCTCCTGTGCCACCATCCCCTCCCTCCTAGATTGTAAGCTCAAAAGAGCAGGGCCCTCGATCCCCTCATGTTTTGTATTGTATTGGTATTGTTCTGTCGCGTGTTCTGTCCCCCTTTGTAATGTACAGTGCTGAGCGAACTATTGGCGCTGTATAAATACTGTAAAATAATAATAATAATTGTAGGAAAGGAGGGTGAAGGACTCTGATGTACAAGGGAGGTTTGGATGTGATTGGGGGGCATTGATGTGGAAGGGGGCTCTGATGTGCAAAGGGGGCTCTGAAATGAAGGGGGCTCTGACGTGATGATTTATGGAGCGTGTTTATTCATTAATTTCAATTTTATTCATTCATTTGTAAAACTGACTCATTTATAAAACTGATTTTTTTTACAGCCCACAAATATTTGTAAAATATAAAACATGACCCTGAAAAGTTTTGGAGACCCCTGATATCTACCACAGTAATGCCTATGGTAGAAAAGCAGCGTGGGAGTATATCTCTCTATATATTTAACATAGAATAGGGAAGGGTTGGAACCCCAATTGTGTTTTATCTGTCTGTGTACCCTCTCTGTTGGTCCAGATCAATATTATTACTAGGACAGAAAGCGAGGGGAAATCCAAAATTTTACCAGCGTAACTGGAACAGGAAGTGAGGAAATATCTTCAAATGGGGACACATGTTCCAGTGGCAACTAAGAACTCACTTTGAAGAAACTTCATTCAAGGTCTCATGCACACAGGTGGTTTGGCCTCATGCTTCAATTTTTCTTGCATTTTTGGGAGTCCAGGAGGTACAGTTGCTGTGTCCAGTCCCATTGCCAGCAGCCTGTCAAAATCTATGGCTGGACACTGTACTGTTTAGGGTCTTATGCATTCAGGAGACGTATGCCGGGAATGCAGGATTTATGACATGTAAATAGCAAACTCAGAGGAAATTGGCAGAATGACACAATCGTTCTACCCAAATAGGGCTGCCGGTGCTGAACCAAAGAGGACATATCTGGAGCATGGAGAGGGTAAGTAGAATTTGGGAATATTTTTCATACAGATTGCAACAGTAACAACTGATTACATTGCTTAAAATTTCAGTTCAGTGCCTTAAAGTGGATGAAAACACCTACATATACCCAGTGAAGTGACTGAAATACACAGAAATTAAACAAATCCTCCCACATACGTTGTATCTCTTTATCTGTAGTCTTCTCTTCCCTACATTCAAAGTGCTGAGTGTATAAAGCGTTTCTGAGCTATCAGAAAAAAGGGGGCAGAGAGCAGGAGTTACACTCCCGTCACCTTTTTTCTCTTGGTATCAGGGAAACTTGTCAGAAGTGACTCATGCTGATAACGGGGAGAAGGCAGCAAATAAATACGACACTTTTGCATTTAATTAAAGTCTTACTAAACCCAGGACTCTGCATTCACAATATCTAGTCTTCCACAGTACACACAACCAGGGGCGGACTGACAACTCATGGGGCCCCCGGGCAATAGGGGATCATGGGGCCCCTTGCCCAAACTCAAAAAAGCCTATGAAAAAGGTACCAGGGGAATCTCATGGGGCCCCCTACTGACCCCGGGCCCTCGGGCAGTGCCCGAGTTTCCAAATGGTCAGTCCGCCCCTGCACATAACATGGAAATGCAATTATGTTATTAAATATAAACTGTTAAATACCTTTTCTCATCAGCAGTATAGACCAGTCTTGTGACTTCTATCAGTGTCCAGCTGAGCAATGGTTAATCATGTAGGAGGAATTTTCATTCCGCTCTGACTGTCCTATGAGGCTGCATAACTCTTGACCCTCTGTCTGGACAGTGCTGATTGGCCCTGTGCTGATCACATGCACTCTACCAAAGAAAAAAAAACTGTCTAGCAATACACACCAAATTGTGCATGTGCGGAGTGACTCCTAGAGCTCTGTGCTATCAGCGGATAGATTGAGGACAGCAGAAGAAGGGGAGGATCAGAGAAGACAGGATCAAACAGCCTTTTTACACAATGTGGATTAACCCCTTAGGTTCCACAGTCAGTATAACAAGCATGCTTTTCTGCACACTGATTTTACTTTTGTGGATTTAATAATACTTTAAGACAAGTACACACAATAGAGGGATATGCTTTGTTCATATTTCATGTCTGAGGTTTAGAACCACTTTAATGTAATGACTAACGTCCATTATTGCCGGTGTGTTTAATGCACCATGGTGGGCCAGGCTGGTATGAATAGATCCTGACGTTGCCCAGTGAATGTCATGAGAAAAATGTAGAGCCTGGTCTTTCTGACTTCGCTTTATGAAAATACTAGCAGCCTGGCTGCCATAATAACCCCTTGGCTTCATTGCTGTGAGTCAGATCTGCCAGGTATACTTTAATTAGCACTCAATAACAACAGAGCTCTTTCACATTAATGATCTAAAACTCGTCGTTAGTCGGATTAACGTTGGCGTTATAAACCCCCTCCTAGGGCTTTTGTGTTTGCAAGATCTAATTTCAAATCCAGATGGTGCTTTTTTTTCTGTATTAGCGCCTAGCATGTGATATCGGTCACTTCTGCATTCTAAGAGAACAAAGCAAGACATTAAGGCATGAATAGATTCAGGTGCGCAGAGACATCTGATAGACGGACCCGTTCTGTGTCTTTGCAAATAAAACTACTAGTTGTGTTTTTATCCTTTTATGTCATGTGAGAAGGCCACAGAATAGCCAGTTAGGCCTGGGGAGACTGTGGTTACACCAGGGGCGGACTGACAACTCATGGGGCCCACGGGCAATAGGGGACCATGGGGCCCCTGTGTCCTTGTCCTAACTTAAAAAGCCTATGAAAAAGGTACCAGGGGCATCTCATGGGGCCCCCTACTGACCCCGGGCCCTCAGGCAGTGCCCGAGTTTCCAAATGGTCAGTCCGCCCCTGGGTTACACATAGACTGGCCGATTAGCTGCAACCAGTTTATGTGCTGCCAAAACGCCGACGGCGTCTACTTGGAGGTTTCCAGCTTCCAGGTGCATCGGCCAGGTATGGTATATATCAGGGGCAGACTGACAATTCATGGGCAATAGGGGATCATGGGGCCTCTGTGTCCTTGCACACACTCAAAGCACATCCAAAAAGCACACTAGAAAAAAGGTACTAGGGGCATTTCATGGGGCCTACTGATCCCGGGCCCTCGGGCAGTGTCCGAGTGCTTGGATGGTCAGTCCGCCCCTGGTATATATATAGTTACAAGATGGATCAATGGAACTATATATAAATTATCCATACCTTGAATTCTTCTTCAAGCTTCATTGCCAGGGACGGGGTTGTACACATGCCACAAAAACAAATCCCCCTGGTACATTTAACTGTGTGGGTCCGTGCCCCAACCTCCCCGCAGCCGCATTCAGTGCACCCAGTTGAGGACCATTGCTGTGGATTTTTAGGTGTTAAAACAGGCATCACTTGCCAAACTCCCTCTGAAAAGTGATTGACTGCAGACCACTCTTCAGAAGACAGTGCATGTATAAATGAGCCCTTACTTTGTCCTCATCTAGCATGATGCTGGGTGGTAATACTCTAGTATAGACTGAGCACTGAGCAATTGGTCTTAGAGTAATTAGATGCAATACACATACAACCTAGCTGACTGGTCCATTCATGGATGGCGGTGAATGGGGCTTTCATGAGAGGTCTATTTCTCAGCTTTGATTACACACACACTCCATCAGCTACAATACAGGTGTAACAGCACCTTGTAGTTTCAATAAACTCTACTTCAAAGACCCCTACAATTACAGACACTGTCTTTATCCTAAGTGCCGGTTATCATTCACACTGGTTTCTTCAAATTGGCAGCTCTGCTCCAGGAAGGGGGGTCCTCTCTACTTGTTGAACTGGTGGCATATATACAGTGTGTGTGTGGAGAGAGAGAGATAGAGAAGAGAGAGAAAAGAGAGAGACAGAAAAGAGAGGGGGGGAGAAGAGAGAGAGAAGAGAGACAGAAAAGAGAGGGGGGGAGAAGAGAGAGGGAGAGAGAGAGAAGAGAGTGAGAAGAGAGAGAAAGGGGGAAGAGAGAGACAGAAAAGAGAGAGAGATGTACGAGAGAGAGAGAGAGAGAGAGAGAGAGAGAGAGAGGGGGGGGGTGAGAGAGAGACAGAGAGAAGAAAGAGAGAGAAGAAAGAGAGGGGGATGAGAGAGAGAAGAGAGAGACAGAGAAGAGAAGAGAGAGAGAGAAGAGAGAGACAGAGGAGAGAGGGAGAGAAGAGAGAGACAGAGGAGAGAGGGAGAGAAAGGGGGGGAGAGGGAAGAGAGAGAGAAGAGATGGAGGGAGAAGAGAGAGAGAGGGAAGAGAGACAGAGAAAAGAGAGAGACAGAGACAAGAGAGAGAGAAGAGAGAGAGAAGAGAGGGAAGAGAGAGAGAATAGAGAGACAGATGAGAGAAGAGAGAGGGGCGAGAGAGGGATGAGAGAGAGAGAGGAGAGAGAGAGGAGAGAGAGAGAGGGAAGAGAGAGGGAAGAGAGAGGGAAGAGAGAGGGGGGGAGACAGGTGAGAAAGAGAGGGGGGAGAGGGAGGGAGAGAAGAGAGAGGGAAGAGAGAGAAGAGAGAGACAGAGAGGAGAGAGACAGAGAGGAGAGAGAGAAGAGAGAGAGAGAAGAGAGGGAAGAGAGAGAGAGAAGAGAGGGAAGAGAGAGAGGAGAGAGAGAGGGGGGATAGAGGGCGAGAGAGAGGGAGGGAGATAAGAGAGAGGGAAGAGAGAGAGAAGAGAGAGAGGGAAGAGAGAGGAGAGAGAGAGAGAGAGGAGAGAGACAGAGAAAAGAGAGAGAGCACTGTAATACTAACAAACACTCAATGGGGCTTTTAAGGAGATGCACAATTATTCTAGACTCCAGTAAATAAAATATATTTCTTTATTTATGTGCAATTCCTTATTAAAAATATACAAATAATTACATTCCTTCTGTCCTCTTATCAGGCACATGGCTTGTCCAATATATTAAAATGGCAGCTCCCTCTCTGAGATAGCTTTCTTCAGGTGTTCAACCCTTTACTATGTGTAGTATGTATATCAAGTAGTGCAGATATATATATATATTGTCAGGATACTACTCAGACCAAAGGCACATGTGTGTAAAGCAAAGACCCGGCACCATTGTCATGTGTCAGGAATCTAGGAATGACCAGAAAGGTGTGGACTGACACAGGGAAACGCAGGTTTCAGGTATAGTATAATAATACAGTTTATTATTAGCCACCCAGATATATATATATATATATATATATATATATAAACGCACAGTGAACAAACCAACCTTCCACTAATCTTAGTAGGTGCAGGAACACAGGCGCAGTCAGGGCTGGAGAGGTGGAACGGTCAGGCCGGCCGCAGGGTTCTGTAATGACCGTTTGGTGGTACCTCTAGTGGTCCCCAGGACAGGATTCCCCAGGGCGCGGAGTCTAAGTCCCAGTCTGCTTATTCACCAGGGCCCCTGATGGTGGGGATGGACTTGGAGCAGACAGGAACCAGGTCGCGGCCCCTGAGTACACCTGCTAGTGGTAGAGGGATCCGCCAGAGGTATGTGCAGGTACGGCTGGATCCGTGCAGGATGGATGGATGGCAGAGTAGTTAGCGTGGTCAGACGGGCCAAGTCAGCAACGTGCGGGCAGCAAAGTACCAAAGGAGCAGGAAGAGAATGGTCAAGGTCACAAGCCGGGTTCAGTAACTCATGGGCAGCACGGTACAGGGGATCAGGCAGAAGGATGGTCAGGCAAGCCAGGGGTTCAACAGGAGACGGTCAGCAGAGGTCAGGATCAAGCCGGGTCAGCAACGAAGCAGGAACACAGGATACCAGGTACAGAGGCTCATGGGAAAACATACACCAAGGCCCAGAGCACAGGCCTGGCCATGCCTTAAATACACCTTTCTGCAATCAGCCCCAGGTTTAGCTGATTGCACGTGTGAGCTTCTGGCTGCTGAGAGCACCCGCTGGTCAGCTCTGGTACTGCAGCCCACACGGCAGGTGAGTCCCACCACCAGTGCTGAGTCCATTCCTGACAGTCATGACTATTGCACCAGAAATAGGCTCGTCTACTTCCCCATTACCACCATTACCGTTCCGCACCAATCCCCTTCCCCTTAACCAATTATACTAACAAAAGACATAACACCAATTTTGGAGTAAATGGCCGACATGGCCTTTTATTAACAACTCAAGTTACAATACACCAACCATTCCTTATAACAGAAACCCACAGAATTGTTGTTGGTCTTCGAAGGCACCCCAAAACGATCCGAAATGCACCTGCGGACAACCATATACACTAGGCCTCCAGCCGCAACCAACCAGCTCGGAGACAACCATACCGTCCGCAGTGCAGCACCACCACCTTCCAGTTAAACCTCGGTTAACTGGGAGTGTCCCCGGGCATCCCATACCACGGATGGGTCCCACACCATTGTTGTTCACCGTCCAAATAAGAACCGCCTCCAAAGACCAACAACCGCCACCAACCATTCCTTAGAACAGAAACCCACAGAATTGTTGTTGGTCTTCGAAGGCACCCCAAAACGATCCAAAATGCACCTGCGGACAACCATATACACTAGGCCTCCAGCCGCAACCAACCCGCTCGGAGACAACCATACCGTCCGCAGTTAACTGGGAATGTCCCCGGGCATCCCATACCACGGATGGGTCCCACACCATTGTTGTTTACCGTTAAAATAAGAACCGCCTCCAAAGACCAACAACCATCCATGAACCAACATAATCCCCCCCTCTACCTGGAGGGACCCAAAACTCACCCAAACAGGGAGGGCGGGAGGGAAGCTCACACTCTTGCCCTCCAGCTAACTGACGCCCCCCTCACAGAACCTCCCACCCTAAGGTGCAGCAAACCCCACCTACACCAACCTCTACCAATCAGCTACCCCCCACTAACAATAACAAATCCCCCTGGAGCTACCTTAACCCTTTCTGCTCTTCCTTCACCCACTCTGGGCCTAGTCATGTATGCCCTGCGCTATTTCTTATTTATTTCGCTACGGGCATTTCTGTACCTTGCATGGCTGCGCCTGCCTGTGCGAGAATGTGCGCAGATGCATAGGGACGTGTTAAGGATGCACCGGCACATGCCAAAATAGGGATGCGTGCGCCTGTGCACACCTTCACCTAAGACTGGCACCGAGCTCCCTTTATAAGGGAGACAGCAGCCTTCAGAGATTGATTGATCTTTGACTCCTCCATACTCTTGTTTCTGTATCTCCTGTGTTTCTTGGACTTCATGCTACCCACCTGGCTTGCTTCTGTAACCATCTTCTGCCTGATTCCTGGCTCTAACCTCGGCTAACTCTTACAGACTCTGCCTCCTCTGACCACCTGAGTATGACTCTGGCCTGCCCTTCTGACCATTCTCTTGTCCGTATTGTATGGCTCCTGTGCATGACCTAAGCTCTGGTCCTGACTACTCTGCCTAGGTTCCACTCTGTCAGTCTGATCTGCTACCTGCCTCTGGTGCTGTCTACCTCCTGCCGCTGTTCTGGGCTTGCCTCACTACCTGGGGTCCTAGTAGTACGGCTGACTACCTGGATGCCATGTCCAGCAACTCTCCAGCCAGACATTACCATGAGCAGTCTTTAGCAGGTCACCCATGCTTCTTTGAGCCCTGCATTCCCTGTCCCCACCACCAGGAGCGCTTGGAGCTTAGCCACAAGGGAAGCCCTCTTATCGTTTTGTCCTCCAACCAGGTACATGACACCCTTTCTCAGTGTGTTTTTGCACATGTAGGGGAAGAAAATTAATATGCTGCCAACCCAAGCTGTTGACCATTCAGATGGGCCAGCTTAAGTACTATATTCACAATGCATTAATTCCTGAAGCTGGCTGTAGAAGTGGGTGCTGCAGCGACCACTGACTGGGAACCAAAAATGCACATAGGGAAATGTATTTACCAGCACAACAAGGATCACCAGGATGGGTCCAAAGCTTTATTTAGCAATCACATCATAAAGTTTTGGACCCATTCTGGAGAGCCTTGGTGTGCTGGTAACATGCATTTTCGATTCAGATGGACCAGGGTGTACCCCATGCCCCTCTGACAAAAGGGAAGGGAAAGGCCTTCTTCTATGATAACTTGAAGACCTTGGGGAACGCAATCAATGTGCATGTGATTCTCAGATATTAACATTATGATCCTTCCAATATTTCTAATATGTGCATTTCCTGTGATAGTCACCTCTATCTAGTGGCCATAATATTGTATTTTCCTGAAATATCGCAATTAGGAAAACACCTCATTAAGGTCACTAGTTAAAGCTGACAATCATAGGAAATACACATATTAGACATATCAGGGCTTGACAAATTTGTTTTGAATCTAGGAGCCAGCTAAAAAAGTTAGGAACCAGTCACCCAGAAATGCATGTTCGCAGCATCGGCAAATAGGAATTTGGCAGCAAATTTACAGACCCATATATTCAGCAAAGAGACATTCCAATCCAGCAAAGAGACATTTCCATGAAGCAAAGAGATATCGCATATAGCAGAGACAGCCCAATCCAGCAAAGAGACATCCCCATATAGCAAAGAAACAGCCCAATCCAGCAAAGAGTCATCCCCTACAGCAAATACACATCCCCATATAGCAAAGTGACATCCCCATCCAGCAAAGAGACAGCCCCATCTAGCAAAGAGACAGTTCCATATAGCAAAGAGAAAGCCCAACCCAGCAAAGAGACATCCCTTCCAGCAAAGAGATATCTTCATTTAGCAAAAAGAAAGCCTGATCCAGCAAAGAGACATCTCCTCCAGCAAATAAACAGCCCAATCCAGCAAAGAGACAGCCCCATCCAGCAAAGAGACAGCCCTATCCTGCAAAGAGACATCCACAACTGAAATCTCAGTTTAATCAGCTAAATACATTCCAGATGTATTAAAACAAAAGCTGTTCAAACTCTTACAGCTGTTTTTAGAAAACAACCACAGCCTCGGTTGGAAAGCCTGTCCCCTACCAGCACGCTGTCAAGAAGGATCCCTGTTGTCTGTTTGGAAGCAGTTGTCTTTCTACAGAGGTCCAACATGCCCCCTACTGAGACAGAGCCAGAGCTCTCCAATCAACAGGGAGTTTTGCTAGTTGCAAAGCTATAGGTCTGACTCAGTAGGGGGTGTGACGGTCGCGGCGTCAGACCCCCAGCCCTTCTCACCAACTTGTGACCGAAGGACTAGCCAATCTAAAACCGCGCTGTCACGTGCGTAACAATGCCACGCTCAGCTGCACCCTACACAAAGATTTTCCAGCTAATGGACCATAGTCTATGTACCTGCAGCCTGAAAGCGATTGTTACTGGGTAAGGTTAATTACGCAATTAACCCTTCACACTGCCACCACCGCCTTTTTGTACAGAGGAGAAAACTCGCCAATATTAGCAATAACACTATGATGTTTGAATAATCATCTTTACACACACTGTCACCACAGGCAGATGTGTATAGAGGGTTAAAAACACACAGTAACGCTCTTCAGAGACAGGGATTCTTAGTTTGCATTAGAGAGGTTTAGAAACAATTCAACACTTTTCAGATAATAGGATTTATTACTAAAAAGGCCAAAAGGGTGCAATAAAAATATTTACAGACAAAGATATACCCAATATATATATATAAATACAGAGAGCAATACCAAAACAGGGAGATAACAGAAAGAAATTTAGAGAGGTAGAATACTTGCCGTCAGCCTTGGTTTAAGCAGATTCAAGTGTCCTGAGCAAAAGGGCGCCTTTTCTCCCAAATTTGGTTCCTGGTGTTAAAAGGGAGATTTCTTCAACTTACTGCTCCAAGCATAACAGCCTCTTTTTTAGGAACTCAGCAGGGTGTCACCTTAAAGCAGAGAACCAATCGCCTCATTTGGGGAGGGATGTTTTAGGCAGGGAACTCAGTCTATGACCAAATCCCTCACAAGTTATACCATGGTCAATAACCTTCCCTAGGTACATGTAGCAGCCTAGCCACTAGTAGATTAAGGCTGAAACATGTATTTTATATGTAGTCAATAAAGAATTGGATTTTGGAGTACACCGAGTTGCCTGCTTATATTCACTACTATTAAAGTACATACAGTGAAGGAAATAAGTATTTGATCCCCTGATGATTTTGAATGTTTTCCCACTCACAAAGAAATTATCAGTCTAAAAATTTAATTATTATTATTATTATTATACAGGATTTATATAGCGCCAATAGTTTGCTCAGCGCTTTACAATATAAAGGGAGACAATACAGCAACAATACAGTTCAATACAAGAGGGATAGGAGGTCCCTGCTCCTTGGAGCTTACAATCTAGGAGTAGAATGGTAGATGTATTGTAACACTGAGAGAAAGAATAGCAACAACAAATTCAAAAGAAATGCATGTCTAACAAATGATGCACAGATTTGCATGTTCATGAGGGAAATGAGTATTTGATCCCCTTCACAAAACATGACTTAGTACTTGGTGGCAAATCCCTTGTTGGCAATCACAGAGGTCAGACGTTTCCTGTAGTTGGCCACCAGGTTTGCACACATCTCAGGTGGAATTTTGGCCCACTCCACTTGGCAGATCCTCTCCAAGTCGTTAAGGTTTGGTGTCTGACATTTGGCAACTTGAACTTTCAGCTCGCTCCACAGTTTTTCAATCAGATTAAGGTCTGGAGACTGGCTAGGCCACTCCAGGACCAAAATGTGCTTCTTCTTGAGCCACTCCTTTGTTGCCTTGGCTGTGTGTTTTGGGTCATTGTCATGCTGGAACACCCATCCCCGACCCATTTTCAATGCCCTGGCTGAGGGAAGAAGGTTCTCACCCAAGATTTGACGGTACATTGCCCCGTTCATCGTCCCTTTGATGCGGTGCAGTTGTCCTGTCCCCTTAGCAGAAAAACACCCCCAAAGCAGAATGTTTCCACCTCCATGTTTGACAGTTGGGATGGTGTTCTTGGGGTCATAGGCAGCATTCTTCCTCCTCCAAACACAGCGAGTTGAGTTGATGCCAAAGAGCTTGATTTTGGTCTCATCTGACCACAACACTTTCAACCAGTCCTCCTCTGCATCGTTCAAATGTTCAGTGGCAAACTTCAGACGGGCTTGGACATGTGCTTTCTTGAGCACAGGGACCTTGTGGGCACTGCAGGATTTCAATCCTTGGCGTAGTGTGTTACCAATTGTTTTCTTGGTGACTGTGGTCCCAGCTGCCTTGAGATCATTGACAAGATCCTCACGTGTAGTTCTGGGATGATTCCTCACTGTTCTCATGATCATTGACACTCCACGAGGTGAGATCTTGCATGGTGCACCAGACCTAGGGAGACTGACAGTTGTTTTGTGTTTCTTCCACTTGCGAATGATTACACCAACTGTTGTCACCTTCTTAGCAAGCTGCTTGGCAATAGTTTGGTAGCCCAGTCCAGCCTTGTGTAGGTCTACAATCTTGTGTCTGACATCCTTGGACAGCTCTTTGGTCTTTGCCATGGTAGAGAGTTTGGAATTTGATTGTATGATTGCTCCTGTGGACAGGTGTCTTTTATACAGGTAACAAAATGAGATTAGCAGCACTCCCTTTAAGAGTCTGCTTCTAATCTCAGCTTGTTACCTGTATGAAAGATACCCGGTAGCCAGAAATCCTGCTGAATGATAGGGGATCAAATACTTATTTCCCTCATGAACATGCAAATCAATGCATAATTTGCTAGACATGCATTTCTTTTGAATTTTTGTGTTGCTATTCTGTCTCTCAGTGTTGCAATACACCTACTCAGGGGCGGACTGACCATTTGGAAACTCGGGCACTGCCCGAGGGCCCGGGGTCAGTAGGGGGCCCCATGAGATGCCCCTGGTACCTTTTTCATAGGCTTTTTTGAGTTTGGGCAAGGACACAGGTGCCCCATGATCCCCTATTGCCCGGGGGCCCCATGAGCTGTCAGTCCGCCCCTGCACCTACTATTCGATTTTTAGACTGATCATTTCTTTGTGAGTGGGTAAATATTCAAAATCAGCAAGGGATCAAATACTTATTTCCTTCACTGTACAGGAGCAGTTGTGTTTTGAAAAAAAAAAAACGCTTGGCGCATGTGACGCTCGTTACAGTCGGCACATTTAGAGCTTGAGCTTTAATTCATTTCAAAGGGCAGAATAATTTATTATCATGGCCAATAAAATGAATTAACTCCCAAGTGCATGCTGTGTCTTAATGTCCCTAAACGTGTTACACGCGTTTACAAGTGTCAAGTGTTTTATCTGCCAAAACACCGCTGCCAAAAGAAAAGGTCTCCAGGAAAGATAGCAAAAACATCCAAAGTGCATGGGGCCTATATGTATAGCTGTACTGCAATAAAATAACTGCTGTGTCTAATATATTTTACAATAAAAATAATGGCTGCTGCATAGTCCTGAATGGGCAAAGTAACAAAGTCTCCTTAAGGGTCCATTGACAATGTTGAGCTGCATTAGCACACGTGCATTATGCTCAGTGCATTAAGGCAGCCCATTGAATAAAATATAAGATGCTAACAGGGGCGGACTGACAACTCATGGGGCCCTCGGGTAATAGGGGATCATGGGGCCCCTGTACCCTTGCCCAAACTCAAAAAAGCCTATGAAAAAGGTACCAGGGGCATCTCATGGGGCCCCCTACTGACCCTGGGCCCTCGGGCAGTGCCCGAGTTTCCAAATGGTCAGTCCACCCCTGGATGCTAATGAACCAAAATACCCCGAAAATCACACATATCACAAAATTTGTAATGCACTGCAATGCATTATGGTTCATTGCCTTAGAGAGCATTGGGGTGTAAATGAAAATGACTATGCAATATGCATACACCATTGCAGTTAATGGGCCCTAAGCCCCCATTCACATTTGGAGGCTTTTTTTGTGCATTTGTATGCACTTTTTGTATTAGTACAGGAAATTCCACCCTGAAGCAGCTTCACAGGACAGGAGAAAACCTGCACAATGCTCATGTGTGAACGGACCCATTAAGAATAAGGGGATTGTTAATTTTGAGCATGGGTGTGCTTTAGTAATCGCACAACAAAATACTCAGGTGTGAATGGGGACTAAAGCGTTTACACGTGTCCAGTATATGCAGATCTTGTGAAAAATGATTCCAGTGTCACAGCTCTTAGTAACGGTTCACACTGCTGTGATCAGATTTTGATACGACTTTTAGCGCAATTATGGATGCAACTTTGATGCTACTTTGAAGCAGTTTGCGTATACTATAGGGCCAAAACCGTGCTGGAATCACACTAAAGTGGTACAGGAAGCTTCTCCAAAATTGTGCTGTGCTGAGTTGCATTGATGTGAATGGCCACCTTTGAAACCAATGGGATTTCCAATGTCATGCAATTCTGTGCAGCTCAAATTGCATCTGAAATCGCACTAGTGTGAACGGAGCCTTAGGCAGGCTATACACGATAAGTTTGTTTTTTGTCCAACCATTGGGTTAAATGGAAGAAAATTAACCGATTCTCCCATCCACACATTCGATGTGGATGGGGGAATCCTTCCAGCTGTGGTTTTGTAGTCTGACAGTGGGGAGCCTTCCCCACCATCAGAATACAATGATCAGTGTTGCTGGTTATGGCCAAAAAAACGACAGACTAGGTGTACAAGTTGATCGATAAACGGACCAGGTAGCCCACACAATGATAAAAATTTGACCGGTCCCTGCTGAACCGGCTGAATGTCGATCCATGTATGGCTGGCTTTTCAGTAAAGAATCACTATCACTAATGAAGATTAACTGTATTTTCTCGGCAGGAGGGCTTAAACGCTGAGCCACTGCATATATGCATCTCTATGTAGTAGCCTCTAGTGTGCTACTAGAATAGTATTGGCAAGTTTATTGTGTATGATTCATAGTAACTGTGTGAGTCTGTAATTGGGTCGGGTTACTGCAGGTCAGACTGGATGACTTAACAGTTTGGGACTCCACCTGGCTCTGGAGGACCATAAAACCTCTCAGAAGCCAGTGGTCAGGAGGGGGTGAAGACATAATCTGCATATTTATGGGAGTCTAACCAGTCCCGGGTTTGGTAGTGCTACATCTATGTAAACAAATTACTGTGCTGAGAGCGAGATCCCAGTAAAGTAACTGGTGGGTACTTGCAATCAGGAGCTTTCTGATCATGTGACCTCTGTGACTGCCAATTACAGCAGTCACATGATTGAAATGCCTGCCTCCCAGCATTTAGAACCTCCTAAAGGGCCAGGAGGCAGGAAGGGGTTAAAGGAGATCTATGGTCACAGCGTACACTTTCATATTATAACATCAGAATTGTAATAACAATACAAACAATAGTTATATTTGACAATCCAATCTAAGCTTACTTGAAAAATCTCCTTTCATGTTGTGAACGCTGCCTGTCTCCTGACCATCTCTTTCCACAACTTCCTGGATTCCCTGCATGCTTTGCAGCTTCTCCTCCATTTCTAAGGACTATATATCCCATGCAGGGGCGGACTGACAACTCATGGGGCCCCCGGGCAATAGGGGATCATGGGGCCCCTCTGTCCTTGCCCAAACTCAAAAAAGCCTATGAAAAAGTTACCAGGGGCATCTCATGGGGCCCCCTACAGACCCCGGGCCCTCGGGCAGTGCCCGAGTTTCCAAATGGTCAGTCCGCCCCTGATCCCATGGTACCTTGCAGTGTGAGTCTGTGACTGCACAGCCCTAATTGATGCTGTGCCAGTCACATCACTAAAAAACAGTTTCAGAAGAGCAGTTCAAATTCAATTATAAATATCAAAGCTGTTTCACAGATCCCTATAAAGCTTTATTGAACATCAAATGTGTATTTTTTGTGCATTACTATGGTGTAGGCGGAGTCAAAGATGATTGACACTAGCTTTTATTTTGTTCAGAGGACAATGCTCTTTTTTAACTTTACAGGTAAGAGCAATTACATTGGATGTATGTTATGTGGATTTATAGTAAAACTAAGCATTTTTGTGAGTTTCTTAGTAAATGTAATCAATCAGCATATATCCCGCCCCATAGTGTTTAGTAATAGGAGGACATGGAGGAGGAAGGTGAGAGGGGAGTGTAATTTACTGTGTATACACCCACACATGTGACTCTATAGTCACATGGTCCACACAGGTAAGAAAAAGGAAAAAATTAAGAGCTTAGAAGGAAACTGAAATTGAGCATGCTCCGTAGAGGACACCAGCTGGTCTACACAATCTCAAACTGCAGTGGGGACACAGAGAAGATTGGAGGAACAACTGAAGGCAGGATCAACCAGGTATATTTCATTGTGCACACAATAAATGCTTTAGTGGCTTTGTAAGCTCATAGTCTGAGTTTAATGACACTTTAAAGTGATATTAACCACTTCCCACCCAGGCCAACTCCGACAACTCCGACATTTCTATCCTACATGTAAAACTCAGTATTTTTTGCTAGAAATGTACTTAGAACCTCAAACATATATTTTTTAAGCAGAGGCCCTAGAGTATAAAATGGTGTGTGTTGCAATTTGTTATGTCACACAATATTTTCCACAGTGTTTTTTTTTGTAAAATACACTTTTAATTAATTTTATGGCACACAAACAAATATTAAAATATTAAAGACGATGTTGTGCCAAGTAAATGCATGCCAAACATGTCATGCTTTAAAATTGCGTACGCCTGTGGATCTGCGCCAAACTAAGGTACCTAAAAATCTCTGTGGGTGACGCATTAAAAGCCTTTACAGGTTACCAGTTTTAGAGTTACACAGGAGGTCTGGAGCTAAAATTATTGATCATGCTCTGACGTTTGCGACGATACCTCACAAGTGTGGTTTGATCACTGGGACTTACGTATGTGTTTGCATGTAGGCATGGGGGGAGGGACGCTTTAATTTTTTAAATATATTCTTCAGATTTTTTTAACATATAAAAAAGTAATTTTAACATATATTTTTACATATATATGTAAATACATTCCAAAACTGTAGATTTGTATTTTTAAAGACATACAGTATATTTGAAATGTATTTTTAAAAATATTTTTCATATATTTTGCAATAAAAATGTATTTCAACATGCAGTACATATATATATATATATATATATATATATATATATATATATATATATATATATATAAATATATATAATTTTTTTTGTTTTTTTTAAACATATTCTTCAGATTTTTTTAACATATAAAAAGGTCATTTTAACATATATTTTTACATATACTTGTAAATACATCCCAAAAATGCAGATTTGTATTTTTAAAGACATACAATATATTTGAAGAATTATTTTTAAAAATAATTCTCATATATTTTGTAATAAGAATGCATTTCAACATACAGTATGTATATATATATATATATATATATATTATTATACATGATTTATATAGCGCCAACAGTTTGCTCAGCGCTTTACAATATAACGGGAGACAATACAGCAACAATACAGTTCAATACAAGAGGAATAGGGGGGCCCTGATCCTTTGATCTTACAATCTAGGATATATATATATATATATATATATATATTGAAATATATTGAATACTTGAATATGGCCAAAATTGTAGTATTTCAAATATATGGCAATATATTTTGAAAGAATATATTTAAGATATATTTCAAATCTATTTTTTTCTGCCATATGGGTGAAGGTGCTGGCTTCATCCCAGTATAACCACTTCAACCCGAGGACATCATATGATGTCCTACGGGCGGGAAGTGGTTAAACCCAAAAATAAAAAAAATGTATGGAATTGCAGCTTAGCTATCATTAAATATGACAGCCTCATTAGTTTTCTTTTTTAGGCTTTATTTATTTTCACCCGGGGATCTGGGCAATAACAAACTTCCTGTCTTAGGGTGTCTCCAGTCAGGATAGACTGGCTCAACGGAGATACCTTTGAACAGCAGCATTGGGGATAGAGTAGTATTTGATGCAGTAAAACATTTAAATGGACTTAAAAAAATTAAAGCTGATCATTTTAAGCACCCCTGCCTGTGAAAAATGGTTTGTTACTGCCATTTTACCTGGACAGCCCAGTCTGGTAAAGAAAGTTGAAAAATGGCAGACTTACTGGCCAGATCACAGGTGAAAATAAAAGGAAAAAAAGCTTAAAAAAGAAAACTAGTGCAGCCTCCACATCTAAGCATTGGTAAGCTGCAATATATGACATTTTTTGTTTTGGGTTGAATACTGCTTTAACTCATAAAATTCCCTTCTGTTGCTCTCAGCCTCCTCCAAATCTCTAAATTGTTTTTTTTTTTCGCTGCTGTGATTGGGCTTCCTGTTAGAGGGTGGCTACTTTCATTCTCCTTGGTTCCACTGTATGTATGTGAGTTTCTTTGCTTACTCGCAGTAAGCACTGTTTACTTGGAGTGTATTGTACAATTGTGTATTTTATGTATTTACCCCAAATATTTCATGATTTTGTAAAAATTTGAGTAACAAATGTATGTTTGACTTATAGACATATCAGAACTCTCCCTCTCTTATGAAGAAGTGGTTAATTTGTCTGTGAAACGCGTAGAGAAAACTACAAATCCTTGGGATAGCCTATGGTTGATGTAAAAACTGATCACAGGAGCACTAATGATGTCATTTCGATGATTTGTGTTGTATACCTTTCTGTATTTTAGATCCAAAGGTGATTCTGTCCAATTGGGGGAATAGGACAATAATGACCTGGTCAAATTCGACAGGAAAGTTGTTATAAAAACCTTCTATGATTTTATTGTGATTTCTACTCAATAAAAATGCTGTATATTTTTTATTATAAAAATTAGCTTTAGTAAAATCTTTTATTCACCACAGAAAGTCCATGCTTGTAACACTAAATTCACTTAGGACATACTTTTGGAATAGGTGCTTAATTGCTTGCTGACCACGCACTGTGGCTTTACTGCTACAGTGTGGGCCAGCTGTGCAAAACCACGTATATATGTGTTTATGCCTTTCCGGGCAGGGGGGCATGTGTGTGCCCACCTACCTGCTCTGTCATTGGCTCCCTGACATGTCGATCAGTGGGTCCTGGCTAATAATTCACAGCCAGGACCCACCGATCGTTGGAGCTAGTGACAGGAGAGAGATCTGTGTTAGTAAACACAGATCTCTCTACTGACAGCGAGGATGTGCTGGTTTTTGTCTCCCTGCAAAACACAGAATTACTAAAGATGCAAAGCAGGGAGACAAAAACTGTCACATCCCCTAGTAAAACAGTACACAGTACACACTTCACATATAGTTAGGTACACAGTTAACCCTTTGATACCCCAGTTGTTAACCCCTTCCTGCCCTGTGTCATTAGTACAGTATCAGTGCATTTTATTAGCACTGATCACTGTATTAGTGTCACCGATCACGTCAGTGTTAGTTAGCCAGTGTCAGAATGCCTGCTGCACTATCACTGTCCCTCTATAAGTTGCAGATTGCTGCCATTACTAGTATTAAAGAAAAAAAAATCCAGTATATATAGCATCGTATGTAGAGGCTATAATTTTCATGTAAACCAATTATTATACACCTATTCGGATTTTTTTTTTACATGTAGCAGAATACATTTTGGACAACATATATGAAGTCATTTTATTTTTTATTTTGTGATATGTTTTATAGAAAAAAGTAAACATTTGTTTTTTAATTTTCAGTCTTTTTTCGTTTATAGTGCAAAAAATTAAAAACCCAGTGGTGATCAAATACCACCAAAAGAAAGCTCTATTTGTGTGAAAATAAGTTATATAAATTTAATTTGAGTACACCACATATTGTCAGTTAAAGTAGTGCAGTGCCGTATAGCAAAAAATGGCCTAGTCACAAAGGGGGTAAATATTCCAGAGGGAAGGTGGTTATTACATGCCTCCACCCGTCTCTTTCACGTTTTGTAGCCCACTTTATGTAGGAATGTATCCACCCTCTCTTGCTCACTCCAAAGATGGACTATGGGAGTTGTAGTGTGCATAGAGCAGTGCACGTGACCACAACTAACCTGCACTGCTCGCTCCAAACAAACAGAAGTGAGGGGCAAAATGAGAGGTTTAGAAGCTCACAGAGGTTGTTAAGAGGAGGCAGATAAACACAGTAAAGGATGATTTAATGAAAAACAGATTGCAGGACCAATATATGTATAGAATATGAATGAATTTTGAACAATAGGGATATTTTTGAAGAATAAGGAATCCAGCTCCAATAGAGTCTGAGGGCCCTGCATGTCCCTTCTTTGTTTAGTTACCTTCCCTGCGGTGTTTCCGGTTCCAGCATCCTTTTTGTAAATTGTCACCCAAAATTGGACTGCTCATTATTGAAGATAAGGCCTTCAGCTTTTCAAAAAACAATTTTAAAAAAGAGATTGAAACATTTTAATCTTCAGATCCAGCAGAGATTGGAAATACACACTTGAAAATCATTAACGATGGCGCCATGTCTACAAAGTCTTTTTCAACCAGCAACTCACAACACAACACGCTAATCGATTGCTGCTCCTGACATGGTTGTAAGATTCCAGGATTTGTTTGTGTTGGAGGAATCCAGGCCGGGGTAAACGACCTTATTTTATTTACGCTAGACTGGGAAGATGTTTGACACCTATGCTGGTAGGCTGCTTGTATTACTTACCTGTTAGAACATGCCACCCCTGACAGCTCTCCATTGCTGGAAAGCAAATAGAAACTTTTATTTTGCCAAACAAAAGAGGGAATGTTCAATACAAGAGCAGGTTCAGGGGTCTCGTCAGGTTCCGAAGTTTGAGAAAAATTTATTTTTATTTATTCTGATGTTAAAAGCTGAACTTTAGGCAAAAAGCTCAAGTTACAGTCATATTCTACATATGTGAGTTGTCTTACCTGCCAAAGTATTGGGCCCAAAGTGTCAATATGTTGTGTGGCCACCATTATTTTCCAGCACTGCCTAAACCCTCTTGGACATGGAGTTCACCAGAGTTTTGCAGGTTGCCAATGGAGTCTTCTTCCACTCCTCCATGACGACATCACGGAGCTGATGGATGTTAGAGACCGTGGGCTCCTCCACCTTCCGTTTGAGGATGCCCCACAGATGCTCAATAGGGTTTAAGTCTGGAGACATGCTTGGCCAGTCCATCACCTTTACCCTCAGCTTCTTTAGCAAGGCAGTGGTCGTCTTGGAGGTGTGTTTGGGGTCATTATCATGTTGGAATACTGCCCTGCGGCACTGGGAGAGGATCATACTCTGCTTCAGTATGTCACAGTACATGTTGGCATTCATGGTTCCCTCAATGAACTGTAGCTCCCCAGCCCCAGACCATGACACTCCCACCACCATGCTTGACTGTAGGCAAGACACACTTGTCTTTGTACTCCTCACCTGGTTGCCGCCACACACGCTTGATACCATCTGAACCAAATCAGTTTATCTTGGTCTCATCAGACCACAGGACATGATTCCAGTAATCCATGCCCTTAATCTGCTTGTTTTCAGCAAACTGTTTGCGGGCTTTCTTGTGTGTCATCTTTAGAAGAGGCTGCCTTCTGGGATGACAGCCATGCAGACCAATTTGATGCAGTGTGCGGCGTATGGTCTGAGCACTGACAGGCTGACCCCCCACCCCTTCAACCGCTGCAGCAATGCTGGCAGCACTTATATGTCTATTTCCCAAAGACAACCTCTGGATATGACGTTGAGCACGTGCACTCAACTTCTTTGGTTTACCATGGCGAGGCCTGTTCTGAATGGAACCTGTCCTGTTAAACTGCTGTATGGTCCATGCTGCAGCTCAGTTTCAGGATCTTGGCAATCTTCTTATAGCCTAGGTCATCTTTATGTAGAGCAACAATTCTTTTTTTCAGATCCTCAGAGAGTTCTTTGCCATTAGTTGCCATGTTGAACTTCCAGTGACCAGTATGAGAGATGAGAGCGATAACACCAAATTTAACACGCCTGTTCCCCATTCACACCTGAGACCTTGTAACACTAACAAGTCACATGACACCGGGGAGGGAAAATGGCTCATTGGGCCCAATTTAGATATTTTCACTTAGGGGTGTACTCACTTTTGTTGCCAGCGGTTTAGACATTAATGGTTGTGTGTTGAGTTATTTTGAGGGGACAGCAAATTTACACTGTTATGCAAGCTGTACACTCACTACGTCCCATTGTAGCAAAGTGTCAATTCTCCAGTGTTGTCACATGAAAAGATATAATAAAATATTTACAAAAATGTGAGGGGTGTACTCACCACTTCTGTGAGATACTATATATATATATATATATATATATATATATATATATATAAACACACACACTGCCTTGAAAAAGTATTCAAACCCCTTGAAATTTTCCACATTTGTTACAACCAAAATCGTATATGTATTTTATTGGGATTTTATGTGATAGACCAACACAAATTGGCACATACTTGTGAAGTGGAAGGAAAATCATAAATGGTTTTCAAAATTTTTTTACAAATAAATATCTAAAAGTGTGGCGTGCATTTATATTCAGCCCCCTTTACTCTGATAGCCCTAACTAAAATCTAGTGGAACCAACTGCATGCAGAAGTCATCTAATTAGTAAATAGAGTGCACCTGTGTGTAATTATTATTATTATAATACAGGATTTATATAGCGCCAACAGTTTGCTCAGCGCAATATAATGGGAGACAATACAGCAACAATACAGTTCAATACAAAAGGGGTAGGAGGACCCTGCTCCTTGGAGCTTACAATCTTTAATCTCAGTATAAATACGGCTGTTCTGTGAAGCCCTCAGAGGTTTGTTCGTGAATATTAGCGTGAACAAACAGCATCGTGAAGGCCAAGGAACACACCAGACAGATCAGGGATAAAGTTGTGGAGCAGTTTAAAGCAGGGTTAGGTTATAAAAAAAAAAACCCAATCTTTGAACATCTCATAGAGCACTGTTCAATCCATCATATGAAAATGGAAAGAGTATGGCACAACTGCAAACCTACCAAGACATGGCCATCCATCTAAACTGACAGGCCGGGCAAGGAGAACATTAACCAGAGAAGTAGCCAAGAGGTCCATGATAACTCTGGAGGAGCTGCAGAGATCCACAGCTCAGGCGGAAGAATCGTAAAACGTAAATGTATTTTGTTGGGATTCATAGACCAACAGAAAGTGGCACATAATTGTGAAGTGGATGGGAAATGATAAATGGATGAATATAAATGCACGCCACACTTTTCACATATTTATTTGTAAAAAATTTGAAAACCATTTCTCATTTTCCTTCCACTTCACAATTATGTGGCACTTTTTGTTGGTCTATCACATCAAATCCCAATAAAATACATATATGTTTTTGGTTGTAACATGACAAAATGTGGAAAATTTCAAATGGTATGAACACTTTTTCAAGGCACTGTGTGTGTATCAGGGGCAGACTGACCATTTGAGCACTAGGGCACTGCCCAAGGGCCCGGGATCAGTAGGGGGCCACATCAAATGCCCCTGGTACCTTTTTTATAGGCTTTTATGAGTGTGGACAAGGACACAGGGGCCCCATGATTCCCTATTGCCCGGGGGCCCCATGAGTTGTCAGTCCACCCCTGGTGTGTGTATATATATATATATATATATATATATATATATATATATATATATATATGAATTGGATCCAATAAGTCAGTATTTTTACCAGAAACTGACAGTTAAGGTGATTGGTAACTGAGGGCAGTTCATCTTTTTACTCCAGAAAGGCAAAACTTTATGTGAATAAGTTTCTCATAAATCACAGGACGGCAGTAAATGTCTGATCTATACACGTGTGTGGTGCTTACATCAGCATTTGTTGTTTTTTCTTTTACCCCCAAATCACCCCCCTCCCTTGAGAACAATATAGGATTCATTCAGTTCATTTTATACCGGAGAGCATAGCGTTTGGTTCGGTTGGTGGGTACAAAAGTAACAAAAACCTGCCAGTATAGAGTGAGTAATAAAGAAAACAAAAAACTGCCTCTGGGTGTACAGGAGATCTC